>NC_133465.1:25913023-26236356 GCF_048565385.1 Saimiri boliviensis | reverse complement strand
TATCATTTACCCTGCCTAGGGATTTTCAGGAATGTATTCTGGATCTTTTTGTCTTCTCCCTCTGAGGCTAACCCCTGGCCAGTCCACCTGTGCTCAGCAAAGATATGGTTTAGTCACACCAGGCCAGGTAGCTCAGGGAACAGTAGAGGTCTCAGCATGTTCTGTGTACTTCTCTCCAATACTCACTCTGGAAGGATTTGGAAAATGTCTTTGACTCACATTTGTCTTCTACATGTTTTTGGTGAGCTTCATTTTTGGAAAAAAAAAAATATTGCTCACTGGACCAATTTGTGTTCCTTAGTGTGAGAGAACTCTTCTAAGACCTTTTTGTGTTAGGAGAAATTACCTAGCTGGATTGTTGAGCTCACTGACCAGCCACGGGACTGGGTCATTTGAATGGGTTAGCTGTTGACAGATGACACCTGCTTTTTAGAAACTCAGCAACAGGAGCCTTGTATTGTGGGTTTTCATTAATTCTTTCTTTTCTTCTTTTTTTAAGTCAAATCATTGCTAGAAATAGAGGTGAGATGCTGGAAATGAGGAGATAAATTGGATTTGATCACCTGTAGTGAAATTGCTCAGAGTGATTGGCAGAGGAGACACACATACTGTAAATAGCTATACTATGTTGTTAGATAGGTACAAAGTACAATGGCAGTGCAGAGAACGAAGTAATCATTTTTGGCTACTGGAAGAAAGGAAGCTTTACGGAAGGAGATAGTGCCTTTTCTCCACAGGAATGGTCAGACTTTGAGAGACTAACAGTATCTAAATATAACACAAGAAATATGTGTTAATTAGGAGGATGCAATTGTGTCACATCTCTTATTTAACCACAATGAAGAATTTGATATATTAATAACATTAACAACAGATAACTATTGAATAGTTTCTGCATGCCAACCACTGTGTTAAATCATGTATATGAATTATCTAATTTAATGAAACGTTCTCAACAAGTGTACAAAGTGATAGTATTTCCCCATTTTACAAATGAGGAAACAGAGGCTTAGAAAGATTAAGCAACTTGCTCAAGATCTTATAGAGCTGGAATTTGAATCCAAGAATTTACACCAGGAACTTTTTTTTTTTTTTTTTTTTTTTTTTTGAGACAGAGTTTCGCTCTTGTTACCCAGGCTGGAGTGCAATGGCGCGCTCTCGGCTCACCGCAACCTCCGCCTCCTGGGTTCAGGCAATTCTCCTGCCTCAGCCTCCTGAGTAGCTGGGATTACAGGCACGCGCCACCATGCCCAGCTAATTTTTTGTATTTTTAGTAGAGACGGGGTTTCACCATGTTGACCAGGATGGTCTCGATCTCTCGACCTCGTGATCCACCCGCCTCGGCCTCCCAAAGTGCTGGGATTACAAGCTTGAGCCACCGCACCCGGCCTTTTTTTTTTTTTTTTTTTTTTTTTTTGAGACGGAGTTTCACTCTTGTCATCCAGACTGGAGTGCAGTGGCATGATCTCAGCTCACTGCAACCTCCACCTCCTGGGTTCAAGTGATTCTCCCACCTCAGCCTCCCAAGTAGCTGGGATTACAAGCACCTACCACCATGTCTGGCTAATTTTTGCATTTTTAGTAGAGATGGGGTTACGTCACGTTGGCCAGACTGGTCTCAAACTCCTGACGTCAGGTGATCCGCCCGCCTGGGCCTCCCAAAGTGCTAGGATTACAGACATGAGCCACCACGCCTGGCCACACCAGGGACTTTTAATGGGGACTGCTTGCTAAACACCCACCATGCACTGGGCACATTGTATAAGTTATCATTTTAATCTTTAAAACAAGTAGGCATTATGGCACCATCTTACAGAGGAGGAGCACATGCTAAGAGGTGAGTTTTGCAATTTTATACAGCCATTAAATGAAAGAGCTAGGAACAGAAACAAGGTCTGTCTGAATGCTAAAACTCATCTTCCTTTGTCCTCACCAGATTCTTGCCTCTTTTTTTTTTTTTTTTTTTAAGATGGAGTCTTGCTCTGTTGCCATGCTGGAATGCAGTGGTGCAATCCTGGCTCACTGCAACCTCCACCTCCCAGGTTCAAGTGAATCTCCCGCTTCAGCCTCCCGAGTAGCTGGGACTACAGGTGTGCGCCACCATGCCCTGGTAATTTTTGAATTTTTAGTGGTAATCTTGGACTGCTTGCTATACTTTTCAAGTACAGCAAATGAGCTCAGTTTTCTCAACTGTAAAATGGAAATACTAATAGCTTCCTGGTAGGGTTGCCATGAGGAATAGATGAGTCATCCTGGAGCAGAGTCTGGCCATGGGCATGCAATAATCAATAAGCACTGTCTTGCTGCCTGTTTACTTTGGCTTCTGCTGACTTTGATCAGGCTGTAAAGAAAAAGAGGCTGATTTATTGAGTAGGAAGGATCTGATTCTAGCCAAGGAGGCCCTGAGGCAGGGACTGGCATGGGGGACTATGGCGTAATATCCATCTGTTTGGTTCCTTCTCCAGGCCAGAATGTTGGTTTCCAGAGCCTTCATCCAGGCACTAAATCCACCTAATTGGTTTGAAAAGCACCGGGTGGATAAACATCCCATCAGCCTACCACTGTAATAATGCCAGTGACATTTATGCTTGAGATGAAGGATGCAGAATGAATGGAGATCAGACTTCAGGTACCCTACTACAAATGACAGCCTAGAAAAGGCACCCCCTGAGCCCAGAAATGCCAGCCTCTGGCAGGTGGGGACTTGGGGATGCACTGGACAGGGATGGGCACCACGCAGGGTTCTGGACACTTAATGAAGAGCTTGCAGGCTGACTTAGGAAGTAGGTCAGATTTGCCCACGACATGGAGAGGTGAAATGAACACGAGAACACTGCTGGGCAAGTTACAGAATCTCTGAAACTCTGGTTCCTGCCTATGAGATGAGCACCTCATGATGTTCTGGACATGAATGGGAGAAATAAATGAGGAACCTAGCCCTGTTCTTCTCTGCCCTTGAGTTGTTCAGAGGTTAATGGTGGATAGGACATTGAGACAACAGAGTCCCAATAAGAAACAGATGGCATCTTGGACATGGTGGCTTATGCCTGTAATCCCAGCACTTTGGGAGGCCAAGGCAGGTGGATCACCTGTTCCTGCCAGGCTCCAGGTGTTCCAGGAATGTGAGGTTGTTTTATCCTTTCATATTTTTTTTCTCCAGATCTTCTTCCTCTTGAAACTTGCTTTTTCTTTGTTCTAAAGACTCTGAGACCTGTCCACAGCCATGAGGGCACCCCCTTATTTATTAATACCATTTTAAAATTTAGTCATCAATTATGTTTTGGTCTGTCTAAATGTGACAGATTGCTAGCCAGATACCCAGTATATAAAGATGAATCAGCCCTCTTCTCTGCCCTTGAGTTGTTCAGAGGTTAATGGTGGACAGGACATTGAGATAACAGAGTACCAATAAGAAACAGATGGCATCCTGGACATGGTGGCTCACGCCTGTAATCCCAGCACTTTGGGAGGCCAAGGCAGGTGGATCACCTGAGGTCAGGAGTTCAAGACTAGCCTAGAAAACATGGTGAAAACTCATCTCTACTAAAAATACAAAAATTAGCTCAGTGTGGTGGTGCACACCTGTAGTCTTGTTACTTGGGAGGCTGAGGCAGGAGAACGGCTAGAACCCGGGAGGTGGAGGTTGCAATGAGCTGAGATTGCACCACTGCACTCCAGCCTGGGTCACAGAGTGAGATTCCGTCCCAAAAAAAGAAAAAAGAAAGATGGCACACTCAGAGTAAGGTAATTTAAGGAGTGCCTCTTTAGAAAAGGTCTAGTAAGAAAGGAATGCATGCAACCAGCAACAGCATAGCTGTCCCCACCTCAAAGGACAAGGGCCCCAAAGGGGAAGGGAAGAGAAATGATCCTGGAACCCAGCAACAGAGGGCTGTGCCCAGGAGAGCACCTTGAGAGAGGCAGGAACACAGCCAGCTCAAGGTAACCTCCCAAGAAGGGAGCCTGACTTTGCCCTTTCTTCCCTCCGACCTTTCAAGTGCTCCCTGTTGTCTGGCTTGACCAGAAGCTCAAGGGCCAGGGAGCCTGTTGATCTAGTCCACAAAGGCCAGCCTCCTAGGGCAGAGGGCAGAGTGACAGAGGGTGGAGGGTGGGTTTGGAGGGACAAATGTAAGGTGTACAGTGTGTGCAGGTATAATTAATTATGATGGTTTGTGACAGAGCTAGGGAGCCCTAGCAGGAAGTGAGTACTTCCACCGTGTTTTTCTATCTCACTTGATTGCATTGCATTCCCAAATTCGAAGGGCTGGAGTTGATCATCCTGCCGTCAGGGCTGTCCACCTCCAGTCCTCTTCAGGATCATTTTTTGTTACTCTCCTCCCTTTGTCTTCTACCTCCACCCATGCTAGGAAGTGCGCATTGTCCTAAATACTCAACACCCTCTTTTTCTGGGCCTTTGAACCTGCTATCTTTCGTCCCCACTCCCTAACCCAGCCTGAGACACTCTTTTCACTCCTCTTTGCCTGGCCAACTCTCTGCTGCCCTTTGAAAAGTCATAACCTACCTAAATGGTCAGAAACTTACAGAGAATAAAAATTAGACATCCACAGCCCTACCACCAGTATTTAACAAATGTTGAAATTTTACCATATTTGTTTCAGGCGTTTTCCTAAAAAAAAGAAAAAAGAAAAAAAAGAAAGAAAGAAAATATTGCAGGTACAATGGAATCATATGTTGTACTTCTGGGTTTTTTTTTTTTTTTTTTTTTTTTTTTTTTTTTTTTTTTTTGAGTCTCACTCTGTCACCAGGCTGGAGGGCAGTGGCACAATCTCGGCTCACTGCAACCTCCACCTCCCGGGTTCAGGTGATTCTCCTGCCTAAGATTCCAGAGTAGCTGGGATTACAGGCATGTGCCACCATGTCCAGCTAATATTTTTGTATTTTTAGTAGAGACAGGGTTTCACCATGCTGGCCATGATGGTCTTGATCTCTTGACCTCATGATCCACCTGCTTTGGCCTCCCAAAGTGCTGGGATTACAGACACGAGCCACTGTACCTGGCCATATGTTGTATTTCTACTCCTCCCTATAACAGTATTTTGAAGTCTCCTATCTGTGTTTTTACACTTTTCCTAGATATCACTGCTTTAAAAATGTTAGAAATAATTACCATTATATTCTAAACATCCTTTTAACAGCTTGCTTCTTGCACTCAACATTATGTGAATGTTTTGTTGTTTTGGGTTTGTTGGTTGGACATAGTCTTAGGATTTTTTATTGACTTCCCTCTAATGATGGGTTAAGTAATGATGTCTGATTCACTCTTGATTTAAGAAGAGTGGCTTTCACTGAAATTTCATAAGCACAAAAAATTACAGTAACTGCCAAGTCTTGTTTCAGCTCCTGCCTTTTTCAGTACAACAGCGTGACTGCTCCATCCCTGTAATCTTGCTGTGAAGGAAAGCAAGCAGTCTTATCAGAAACAGGCAAAGGTGGCTGCTGCTGCAGCCCTCCCCGCTCCCCGGCAGGTCTTCTCCTCCCTTCCCGGGTGAATGCTTGCCATCTGATGATCTCCAGCCTCTGCCCATAAACACTGACAATTCTCTTGCAATTTTGATCCATTCCCCACGTCTAGCATCATTATCATTATCAACATTTCCAGACTTAAACCGACATTGCTTCCCCATGAGAGGAAAAGTGAAAAGGTTATTATTTGGTAGCTCTGTTCACTAAATAAGGAAAAGCATGAAACTGTTACCAAACATCATGAATTCTGGAGCAGCTTTGATTTAGGCTTCATAGCCCACACGTTTAAGTGTGTGACCCAGAACACTCAGCTGCTTCCACAGAAGCCATTCTAACAAGGACCTAACCAGAGGATGTATGATAGATTATGCCAGGAGGGTTTCTCCAATTCTCTGTCCCAGAGACCTTAGGAATACATAACCACCATCACTGCCACCTTCACCACCCCCTCCACCACTCCATTTAGAATTGACATTATGTTTTTGAGCTGCATCTGTGTGACATGTATAGCTCCATTTCATTAATTTTGGTTGCTAAATCTTACTCCATTGTATGACTGTATCACAACTTATTTATCTACTTCCCTATCGATGGACATTTAAACTTTTCAGTCTTTGCTATTATCAGCAATGCTGCAATTTAAAAAAGTTTGAGCTCATATAGAAAACCATATATATATATATGGAGAAAGAGAGAGAGAGAGAGAGAGAGAGAGAGCGAGAGAGCAAGAGAGAGCTGGCCAAATGATGAGAGCTGTTGCTACCCTTAGGGGCAAACTGTTCATGTGTCCCTATGGGGGTCCCAATTGAAAAGAGTTGGCCCTGGGAGACCAGTCTAATTTTCTCCCGAAGGACTGACAGAAACTGTACAAATAAGAGATGTGACCTCTCAGGCTACCCAGAAGCCTTTCTAGTCAGTCTCAGATGGCATGCTCATTCATGAGCAAAGGCAGAAATGGTTTGCATATAGGACTTTCCAGCCTCAGCATTTGGGGAGACCTTTGTGTTATTTTTGGAGACCAAAAACAGTAATCCAAGAACAGGACTATACTATGTAATCTGTGTGTATACTATGCATATATGTGTATACATAGACTATACATCTATACATCTAAATATATACTCAGAATTGCTGGGTCACATGCTATGTGCTGTCTATCTATGTAAAATATCACCAAATTTCTCTCCAAAATTGATTTGTCTATTTACATTCCTGACAGTAACATCTAAGAGTTTCTATTAGAACTTCATTTTTAAAAATTTCTAGACTTCAAATTTCAGGACAGTATAAATATATTGGGAAGCGACATGGTGTGGTAGAAGTAGCCCTGAATCAGTGAGGTGAGATTCTAGCTCTGGCTGTGTCCCTGCCTGGCTGTAGGGCTTGCACAAACATGCCTTCCTCTCCAGGCCTCACTGTCTTCATAGTATAAATAAAGGCATAGGACTAAGATGTCTCCTAAATGTCTTCTTGCCTTCACATTCTGTAGTCTGTGCTTTAAATAGTGGCTAACTTAAGAGGGCAAGGGAGCCTCATTCATTCATGGATGTGCTCCTGCTTTCACTAGGTCCTTACCATGTCCCTACTGCCTCCTAGACACTGGTGTCCACGTGAACATGACCATGTCCCTGCCCTCAAGTCCCTCACTCTTGAATGGAGGAGACAGCCCATCACATGGAGAAGCTCAGGCCCATGGCGTCCCACACTGGGGATGGTCAGGGAGGGCTTCCTGTTGGAAGTTGTGCGTTGTCTTAAGGATGAGTTGTAGTCAGCCAAACAAAGTATAAGGAACACCATTCCAGGCAGAGAAAGGCATAGAGGCTGGAGGCAGCTCAGGGCATTTAGGATGTGCCAAGTAATCCAGATTGATTACTGTACAGGGTGTGGTGGTAAAGGTAGCCTGGGATGAGCAGGAGTAGCTAGTCAGAGGCCAAACTGCAGGTGACTTTGTGATTTAAAAAAGGATCTTGATGTTTTTTTCTGATGCCACTAAGAATCTTTTGCCAAATGTCTACTGATCCAAGGGGAACAAGGTGACTTATTAGGTAGGCGAAAGCTGAGAGTCAGGCATAGCAGCTTGCCCAGCTGGGCAATATCCCAGTGACAGCACCAATGGCGGAGAGCTACCTTCAAGGAAGGTGGATGACAGAGTACCAAGAGGGGGCACAGCTGAGAGCTGGCTAAACTGTGAGAGCTCTTGCTCCGCTTAGGGGCAAACTGTTCATGTGTCCCTGTTGAGGCCCAGGGGCTAGTGGGGCTTAAGAGGCATCTGGGTAATCCATGTTTAATGCGCCTTTATTTTTCACTTCAATGTAGCATCAAACATGAACTACCGTTCTTGATCTCCATAAATAACACAAAGATCTCCCCAGCTGCGGAGGCTGGAAAGTCTTATATGCAAACCATTTCTGCCTTTGCTCATGAATGAGCTTGCCATCTGAGACTGACTGGAAAGCCTTCTGGGTAACCTGAGAGGTTCTGTCTCTTATTTGTACAGTTTCTGTCAGTCCTTTGGGAGAAAATTAGATTGGTCTGCCAGGGCCAGCTGTTTTCAAAGCCAGGCTGGCTCTAGAATGTTTCCATGGGAGCCAATTTACTGGAGACCAGAGTCTCAGCATGTGAGAGCCGGAAGGGTCCTTGGGCGCCTAGTTCTACCATTTTATTTTCTGATGGGGAAACTGAGGCCTAGCTGGAAGACTTGATTTGCCCAAGGTTCTACAATCGATAGGTTGTAGACACGGATCAGGATTAGATTCTTTGTTTTCTACTCTGTGCTCCTAGATGCTTCTGCTAAATAGAATTCTTTTGAAAGCTGTTCTTAAACCACTGATGAAAATGGAATTCATCAGGAGAAAACTTTCATGTTCAGGTTGCATGTCAAGGTAATCCTGTTAGGGAACACATGGATGTGTTGCTGTTTACCATGGCTTCCCAGGAACTTTTAAAACCATATTCTGAGCTGTTTCTAAGTTTTTTTAAGGGAAAGAGAAAATTTTTAAGCACCTACATGATAAGATTTGGTGATGTGTTTGTGAACGCTGTGGGTCTCCTCTGGCCATGTGTAGCCCCAGTCTCTGGAGATGTTTGCCAAACCTGCTTTGGACTCAGAAAGAAATGATTTGTCTTGCACCCAACAGCGTTCACCTAAGTTTCTTTGCTGTGTTTGCAGGAGCTGAAGGAATTGCAGGGAGCAATGGTTGGGGGTGTTTCTCCACCACTGGGCCTTCTGGGGTGCTTCCGAGGGTCCAATACCTTCCACGTTCACATAAGCCGTGCAGTCAAAGCCCTGGTCATAATCCATGCTGGGGCTTGCTTGCCCAGCTGGATGGTATAGGCCTGGCTAGGATTGTGATTGATTAGGCTGTGACCAGGCTTTCCCAAGGGGACAAGGACCCTCTCCTAAGCTTTCTTCTGAGCAGGGCCCTGTGCCCTCACTCCTCCATCCACCGTTTCCCTGTGAGCCTCCTTTCCAATCTTTAAAGCTGTGTGCTCCTGTAACCCTGGTTCGTGGTAAACATCCCTCCATATCCTCAACCTCCTTCTCCCCTTTGCTTCCTTGTGCTAAATAATAGGGATAATCCCCTGAGGCCCCTGCTTCCCGTGGAGAACGCTTTGCCTTCATACCCCAGAAATCTCAGGGTCCTAAAGCATGCTCCATCTGTATCCTCCTCACTCCTGGAGCCATTCCCAGAGCATAAATCCACTCATGCCTAAAACAAATCTCAATGCTTTGAGGCACATAAAGAAACCCTGTCTCTACTAAAAATACAAAATTAGCTGGGCATGGTGGTATATGCCTGTAATCCCAGCTACTCGGGAGGCTGAGGCAGGAGAATCATTTAAACTCGGGAGGTGGAGATTGCGGTGAGCCTCGTGGGGGCAAAAAAGACACTAGATAGTCAAATAAATAAGAGTGAAGAAAAAGAACAGGGTGCTGTGCGCAATAGTAACATAAGGAACAGATTTGGAGGGGTGGGGCTCAGTCTTCTCCAAGGAGGTGACAATTCCAGTTGAGACTTGAAGGACAGGGAGGAGCCACATATGAGAAGAGACTGGGTGGAATCTGCAGGGAAGCAGACTACATGGCGGCCTGAAGGAGAAAGAAGCCTTCATAAATGAGGAAATGGAAAAAGTCCACGAGGTGGTGGAGCAGAGACATAGGGAAGCCAGAAAGCAAGCGATAGACTGGAGAAGGAGGCTGGGCACAGGTCGTATCTCTGAGATCGGGAGAGGAACTGGGCATTTTCTAAGTGCAGGAGGAAGGAGGGACCATGTCCTTGCTTCCTATAAAGACCTGCTCACCAGGTGGTATGGAGAGTTTAGGCATCAGATTCATTCTGCCTCCCCATCCTCACTCCAGCCATCCTCCTGAAGGACTGTAGAAACCCCCTACCCCAAAGACTTCTCCCCACCTCAAAGACTTCCCTCTACTCTGATTCAGCCACCCACTCTCAAGGCCACACCTTGGAGGCTGACCATCACCAAGAGAGGCTCCACCTGCAGCAGCTAACGCCCACGCCTCCTTCTCTTCCACTGCAACCATACTTCCTTTCCCTCCTGGTCCCTCACTTACTTCTCCAAGTTTGCTCTTTGAGGGATGCTCAGTTCTTGACCTCTCAACTGTCTTCTATCACCCAGTTTTTAATTCCTCCCCTCTGTGTTGGACAACATTAGACATGACATCAGCCACCAACCTTTCCTTGTTCTCGCCTTCATCTCTCTTGTGCCTGTCCTGCAAGGTGCCTATCTTGCACAATTCATTGAAAGCCTTTCACCCTTTCTGGTGCCTGCATTGCTGAGGGTAAATGCTGCAGGTGTGTCCCTTTGTGAATTCATAATTTCCAATGCCTCCTAAGCCCGAAAGATTGCCTGTTTGAGGTCGTTCTGGGTGTCTTTTTCTCACGCATGCTTACTCTTCATAGTAGTTCAAATCTTCATAACTCTCCTCTAAACTTCTTCCTTCCTGTCCTCCCACCTGAGTCTCAACAGATGAATAAGCAGACCACCGGACAGAAACTCCCTTAACTGCCTGGCACAACACCTACAAATTAACCTGTATCTGTGCTCTTTTTCACCTTCCTCTTTGTTGACCTGTGCTCTGAATCCCAGTGTTTCCTCCCTCTGTAGGGAGGTCGCTCCATTGATCATCCATTCACAAGAAGATAGAGTCCACAGCCCTTTGTCCTTGCTGTGTCTCCAGGGCCTAAAACAGTACTGAGCACACACAAGGTGCTTGAGAAACATTTGCTGAGTAATTTTTCCCTTCCTTCAACCTCTGCACCTCCATTGATTCACTGCACTTGGGTTTAAACCTGCTTAAGCCTTTTTTTTTTTTTTAACCATTTAAAACAAAAACAAAGCAAAACCACAGTGAAAACCTGTTGACCTGGTGCGCCTTTTCCTTGGGCTAGAGTTCTGTGCCTCCCCCTGTCCCCCCATCCACATGCCCTTGAACGAGCCCCCATTCATGCCTCCATCCCCTGCCACTTAGTTCCCCTTTCCATGGAAATTGTCCTTCCCTTGATAACCCCATTTTTGCCAAGTACAGTGCATACTTTTTATGCCAATAGTGCCCGTCCTCTTGGCAATGACTGACCTGCTGCCCTCTCCTTTCTTTGGAAAACGCTCTTCTCCTGACATCCATGACCACATTCCCTCAATTCTCTGCCGCTCTGGTCTCTCCTCCCAGGTGGTTTCCTCCTCCAGTCCACTCTTTGCTCCAGCCAGCCAGACTGCTCTGATGCAGATTGGATCATATCACCCTCCTTGAACCCTCTGCCATGACCCTCTTATCTATGCATGATGTCCAGATTTTTTCCACGTGGTTGTTGAGTCTCAGCCTGCTGCACTTCTGAAGCCTCCTCTCAGGCATCGTGTGCTCTGGTCTACTACAGGATATGTGGTCACTTGCCACTAGTCAAACATGGGCAAAGACCCGTGCTGTTTCGTCTGTTTATATGACCCTCTGCCACTTTGCCCCTAACAGCTCACTTGATTTCTGCACCACGACCTAACTCAACCCTAAGTGTTTCAGATCTTCTGCTAACCAGGCCTAATCTTAGACTTGGACTGGATTTGCATGCCCAATCGTGTGCCAACTCTCAGTAATATCCCATATTCTTGAGAAGTAGTTTATCGTTTGAAAAAATAGGTTTGCCTTCATTTTCTCCTGTGAGTCTCTCAGCAGCCCGGGAGACGGGGCTTATCTGCTGTTATCTCCACTCCACAGACAAGGAGCCTGGGGGGTCAGGGTTTCAGGGACTTGTCCAAGGTCACACGGTGAATAGACACTGGATCTAGAACTGGAACCCAGGTCCTCTGACTCCTAACCCCAGCCATGTCCTCGTTCTGCACCCTTTCTCCATGCTCCGCCATCACCCTTCCGAGGGAGGCCCTGAGAGGGCCGCTTGCCAGCCTCCTCTCGGACATACCTGCCCAAGACAGGTCTGGCAATGAGACTTGAGAGTGATTGGTGGGAACACACCGCAACAAAATCCCCTTGTTCCCTAAAATGAAGTGTTTTCTTTTCCTTGACTCCATTTCTCCAGTGAATGGTGAATCATCTGCTGATATGACTAAAAATAAGTGACTAGGAAGGACAGAGATGAATGAGGCTGAGAGACTGGGAAGAGATGGCAAAGAGGCAGAAGCGGGAGGGAAGTCTTTAGGCTGAAGAAAGACCTGTCAGAGAAGAGGAACTGCTGCTGGGTGGGTCTCCTGCATCTCCACACTGCACAGATCTGCGTGGCCTCCTGAATCCTCCAGCCCAAGTTACTCCCTTCAGTCCCTGATTAATAAAATCGGCGTCACCGATCCTGGCATGTTGTGAATCGCCGTGTGGACTCCATCAAGCCCAACATCTGCTTTTAATCAGTTTCCCATTGCTCCTTTGATTGTGGTTTTGCCTGAGTCTCATCACAATGGGTCCCCTGATACAGCCACACATCTGGGCTGCTTCCAAAGGAGCTGGAGTGCCATCAACCTGAAGATGGTCTTAGCGAGTGGGCTCTATCCTCGGACAAGGTCATAGAAGATTGCTGTGTTTACAAAGAAGGGAAGGAGGCAGAACTGCCTTGCCTCACCCAGCAGGGCTCTGCACTAGCAGGTGGGGTGAGGTTTCTCCCCATCGTAGGCCTTTCTTAGCTGTGTGAGCTCATACACGTTACTAAACCTCTTTGGGCCTCCATTGCCTCCTCTGCACAAAGAGTGGGATTATAGGACTTTACTGTCCTGAAGTCAGGAGAAAGACTGGATGACTCCTTCACTTTCCTTTCTAGGGCCGTGACTCATCCTGCTGTGGTTTGGTGACTATTCATGCTCTGTCTTATGGCCTTCAAATGGGAAGCTGGGATGAAAAGAGCAAGTGTGGCAGGCTGAATAATAACCCCCAGACTATCCACATCTTAATTCTCAGAACCAGCCAATATTACTTTACACGACAAAAGGGGACTTGCAGATGTCATTACATTAAAGATCTTGCCATGGGGAAATGAGCATTGATTATCCAGCTGGAAACAGTGGTATCACAGGGGTCCTTGGAAGAGGGTGACAGGAGGTCAGAGAGAAGGCAAAGTGGTGACTGTGAGCAGAGATGAGAGACAGGAGTGACGTGGGCCCAAAAGCCAAGGAATGAGAGCAACCAGGAAAAGCTGAAAAAAGCAAGAAACACATTCTTTTCTCAGAACTTTCAGGAAGAAATAGCCCTGCCGATGTCTTAACTTTAGCCCAGTGAATCTGATTTCAGGCTTCTGACTTCCAGAACTACAACAAAATTAGTTCGTGTTGTTTTAAGCATTAAGTTTGTGGTAGTTTGTTACAGCAGCAAAAGGAAACTAATATAGTAGGACGATTTTATTTGTAACTAAAAAGAACAACGTATTATACAGCCCGGTTCAAGGCATATAGGGAAATCCCCGTGTCAAAAGCCACACTCTGGGAGATGCTCGCATTTAAGACATTTCTATGGGCAAGAAGGGTTATATCCCCACTGAAATGCATTCCCCTATAGCAACAGTGGCCAGTAGAAATATGACATGAGGCACAAAGATAATTTTATCTAGTAGCCATGCGAAAAAGACTAAAAACAGATGAAATTAATTTTAACATATTTTCTTCAACCTGCTGTATCCAAAATACTACCATTTCAACCAGTTACCAATAAACAGATTTACTGAGGTATTGTACATTTTTTTGGACCAAGTATTTGAAATTGAGTGTCCATTTTACATTTATAGCACATCTCAGCTCAGACCAACTGAGGTAGGATATGGGACTGGACTCTGGAAGTGGGGCTTGGACACCGGACCAGATTGAGGACTAGCTAAGACAGGGACAGGGTGGAAGCCCCTAGCTTTCCATAAGACATGCCCATGAGTGTGCCATGTCAGTTTACCATTGCCATGGCAACACCCAGGAGTCACTGCCCCTTTCCATGGCAATGATGCAAAAACTATCACCCTTTTCTAGAAATTCTGCATGATATACCCTTACTTGTAATTAAAAGTAGTTATAAATACGATTGCAAAGCTGCCCTGAGCTGCTACTCTCAGCACACTGCCTATGGGGTAGCTCTACTCTGCAGGAGCAATCATGGAGCTCTAACATTGCTGCTTTAAGAAAGTTGTTTTCTTCTACTCTACCACTGGCTTACCCTTGAAGTCTTTCCTGGGTGAAGTCAAGAACCCTCATGGGCCAAGCCCCACTTTGGGGCCCACCTGCCCTGCAACATAGTCACAGGGGCTGTGATTTGATCCTAGGTCCAATCAGCACAGTTCTAAAAGGTTAAGACTGTCAGCTCCTAAGAATTCATCATCAGTTCGTCAGGCTCTAACTGACCTTGAGTGGATAAAGGGCCCAGGGAAAGTAGCGGCTATGGAAGCCCTGCATGAAGTGCAAAGTGGACATGGTTAGGAATGGCTGCCCAGGGTCAAGCCAATAGTGGGTGAGAAGCAGGGCTAGAATCCAAGGGCACGGCTTCCCTGGCCAGGCCAAGAAGGGGAGGGTGAAGCTGAGCAGAGCAGTGAAGCTCCCACTGGATGCACTGTCCTGTAACTTGCTTTTTATCCACTTAGCAATATATACAGTTAGTAGGTTCCATGTGCTTCAACATCTTTCAAGTACTGAAGCTTAAATAACATAAAAGCCACACATTGTGAGATGCTAACACAATCATTTCATTTAGGCCACTCCATCTTCACAGCCAGTGAGACTCCAGGCCCCCTGACATCTCCCCCTAAACTCAGTGAAGTGGGATCCCAGTTGCTGCCTTCTTGGCTGCCTCTCAGAGGTCCTCATCATTTCAAGAAAATTTGCTTCAATCTGGGAGACAGATTGAGTACAACAAAACTCAGGAACTTGGGGCATATTTTGGAGTTTAAATAAAATACTCAGTGTGAAATGTCTGACCCAGAGCTTGGCAAATAGTGGTGTCCCCCAGTCCCGAGAGAACCTGCTAATTCATGGCTGCTAATAAATAGCTGAAGTGACCAGACTCGAGCCTTCCAAGTTCTTGCTCAGAGCCAGCCCTGCTCTGACCAGTCTGCTGTGTCCAGGGGGACATGTCTCTTCCTGCCTCTGCTTTGCTGCCACCCTCTCCCTGGCTCATGGCTGTGCTTATAGCTCACTGCTTCACCTGCCAGCCTAGAGCTCGGCCCCTCTCCCTTCATGATCTGCTGAGGCTCACACTGACTCAGACTGATTACCTGTCCATTGGCCCCTAGAACTTCTCTCATCATCTTTGTCCCACATCCTGACCCAGGAAGCCCCAGACATGATAAAGATGATGGCTGACACCCGACAGGTGCTGACACCTATGGGTAGTGTTTTAATGGCTGGCCTGGATTAGCTTTATGTTGTGAGCATTTGCATGATCCCTATTTTATGCATGGATGCCCCCAAAATTCAAAGATGTTAAGTAACTTCTGCAAGTTCACACAGCTGTTGTGTGAGAGTTGGCTTTTGAACCAAGGTTGTCTGGCGTCAGAGTCTATCAGCTTACTCATCACATCTAACTGCCTCTACTCACAGTATTTCCTGGAGCCCCATACAGCACCTGGCACATGGTTTGAGCTCCACAAAAGCTGGTTGAATGAAAGAATGGACGAGTCACTTTTACGGCCCTGGCTCCAATGGTCAGGAGACTTTATCAGTGCCTGTTGGGAATTACTCTACAGGGACAGGACTGGCAAGTGTACTGCTCCCGGCTCCAAGATGACAGCTTACACCTCATTCGCCTTGTTTCGGAGGAAAGTCCTAATATATCAGAAGGCCTGAGGAGACACAAACTGCCTGAAGGGCTCCCTGGCTGACCTGTGCGCCTTGGACTCTGACTTCTTAGTGCCCTGAGCAGTGACCCAGGATGGGGGGATGGTGCTACGACTGTTCCTCCCTCTTTTCGCTGGCCACTTTCCCCACATTCAGACCTTGGCATGTTGTTCTGAAGACAGGAGGGAGAACCACCAAGTGAGAAGGGTCAGGGCTGTGCTGAGTTCTCTCTCTGAGGGAAGGTGTCAGCGTGGAGATGAGCGGTGCCCAGCCACAGCCCAGTCCTAGGTGGAGGTGAGGCAGTAAAGACATGTGCAGATGCAGAAAGGCTGGCTTTTGAAATCATCCTGCAGTAGTGGAAGGGGTTATTGTTTTAAATTATTCCTATAAGAGTTTTACGAATACCACCTGATATGATTTTGTGAGGCTTTCTTTGAAAGCCACTTCCAGAGAAGCATTCCAGGTGAAGCCGAACTTTTTACCTCGGACCAAGAGAGTTTTTAAAAACGAAGTGCTAGAACCTGCAGTGGTTTCCTTTTGCTGATTAGGTTAAATTCAGAGCCTTCTACTGGGCATCCCGAGCCCTCCAGTTATCACTTCTCCATCATCACCTATTATACCCCAGCAAGGCAACCAGGAAAGCCAGAGCCAGGAGGGACCCCTCATTGATACTGATGAAATCAAGGCTCAGAGAGGTTAAGATCTACTTAAGATCTCACAGTTAAGAGCACTGGCTTTGGAGTCAGAGGAACTGACTTTCAACCCTGGCTCTTCCACCTACGAGCCATGTGATCTAGCGCAAGTGACAACCTCACTAAGCTTTGGCCTTCTCATTAGTAAAATGGTACAATGACAGCAGCTCCTATAGGGTTGTTGTGGTGGCTAATATTGAGTGTCAACTTGATTGGATTGAAGGATGCAAAGTATTATTCCTGGGTGTATCTGTAAGAGTGTTGCCAAAGTTGATTAACATTTGAGTTAATGGGCTGGGAGAGGCAGACCTACCCTTAATCTGGGTCGGCACCATCTAAAAAGCTGCCAGCGTGGCTAGAATAAAGCAGGCAGAAGATGGAAGAGCAGGCTTGCTGAGTCTTCAGCCTTCATCTTTCTCCCATGCTGGATGCTTCCTGCCCTCAAACATCGGACTCCAAGTTCTTCAGCTTTTGGACTCTTGGACTTACACCAGCGGTTTGCCAGGGGGGGGGTCTCAGGCCGTTAGCAAAAGATTGAAGGGTGTACTGTTGGCTTCCCTACTTTCGAGATTTTGGGGACTCAGATTGATCCACCACTGGCTTCCTTGCTCCTCAACTTGCAGATGCCTATCATGGGACTTTACCTTGTGATAGATTCCCTTTCATATATACATAGATCCTATTAGTCTGTCCCTCTAGAGAGCCTTGATTGACACAGTTGGGACAGTGACTCAGAAAATGCATCTATTTTTCTACAGAGCTGAGCTATGAATTAGAAAGTTCAGTATCAATTTACAAAGTGAGAGGCAGAGGCAGTATTAGAAACGTGATCACTCTCCCCCGTGATCACTCTCCCCTATCCTGCTTGCCCCTCTGCCTCCCTGCCATGACTTCATTCCAGAGACTGCTCTTCTAATTAGGGACTTCCTCACCTTCACACCTTTGCACAGGCCGTCTTCCAGTGTTAGGAAACTCATTTCTTCTCTACTGTCCAACCAACATTACGAAAGCATTTTTCAAATCACACTGCATATCCTTTATTATTAGCATTCGAATCAGGGTCACCTCTATCAAATTCTGTGAAAGATTCTTTTTTATTTTTAAGTTCAGAAATGTGTTTATTTTGAATGCTCTTTATTTGCAAGTCCTAAAATGTGTTTATTTTGGTACTTGTGTTCTTTTGCTATGTTTGGTGAATATATAGTTGGAGTTTATTTTTGTTTCTAATCATGGTAAAACACACGTAGCATAAAATATATCATCTTAACCATTTTTAAGTGTCGCAGTAAAAGATTCTCCTGTAAAGAATTCTTTCATGACCCTACCACATCCCTAAAACTCACACCCAACCTCACCCTGATCCTTTAGCTCAGAACCCCACCTATCCAAATTAAGAAGGAGTTTAGGGCATCTCCTACTTCCACAGTGAATTTCCCAGGCCCATCAGCATTGCTCTTTTTTCAATCCCAGTGACAAGCTCTGTCCCTATTGTGGTATGACTTTGACTTAGAGTTGGCCTCTCTGATGGGGTCTTCTTGGATCTGATGCTGAATTCCTCAAGTCTCTTCACTTCTGATTGGTCTGGGTAACTCATGTTCTCATGGTGGTGAATAAGTCTCATGAGATCTGATGGTTTTATAAATGGGAGTTCCCTTGCACAAGCTCTCTCTTGCCTGGCACCATGTAAGATGTGACTTTCTTGTTTGCCTTCCACCATGATTGTGATGCATCCCCAGCCACACGGAACTGTGAGTCAATTAAGCCTCGTTCCTTTATAAATTACCCAGTCTTGGGTATGTCTTTATTAGCAGTGTGAGAACAGACTAATACAAAGATTTTTGGACAGCAGCGGTGGGGAGGGTGGGGAGGAATAACTTGGAGAGAAATACCAGATACAGGTGATGGGGGGGTAGGAAGGCAGCAAACCACCTTGCCATGTATGTACCTATGCAACAATCCTGCATGATCTGCACATGTACCCCAGAACCTAAAGTACAACAAAAACGAAGTGCTGTAACTATAAAATATGCACTGAAAAAAAAAAAGATTTTTGTGTGTTTGTTGAATTATTTCCTTAGGAAGAATTTCCACATGGAGTGTTAGGTCAAATCATCTGGCATTTTTGCCAGGGATGGTCAAATTTCTGTCCCTGTTGTGTTTGTCTTGGTTCTATTTGATGAATTGACCTTCCTGACCCTTGGCCAACTGATACCGCCACCTGAATTCAGAATACCTTTGTTGAATTTCTATTCTAGGGGACCTTTCTGCTCCGTTCACTGAGGTTGCTTTTTCCCACTTGCCTGGACCTGCCCTGCCTCTCCCCGTTCCTCTTCCTCCGCGGCTTGGGTTCGTGCCTGCTTCCATTCCTCCAGTCCTCCTCTGCCAACCCCACTCTACACAATGGTTCTATTTTCTGTCATTTTCCTGCTTATGTCTCATTTGCAATTCCCACACCCACAGGACATCAAGCATCCAGAATAGATCTCTTAGTGTACAACAAAGTGGGGTTCAGGCCAGAACACACACACAGACAATGGGGAAGGGAGGGATCCATCACACGATTCCTCCCCTCAGCTCTAACAAGATGCTGGGCCCTCAGGCCCCAGGGCTACTTGTCAAGACGGTTTATTAATCCCTGCCTTCAACCTCTCTGTTGTCCCTGCCTGCAAGTCATGTCCACATTTCCTACAGTTTCTGGCTCCTCAAAAACTTTCCATATATTGGCTTCTGATGTACTGCATGCATACACTATTTCTATGGGAGAGTGGCTAATAGGAAAAACTCTAAAAAAGGATTTTTGCTGAACACTGCATGCCAGTGAGTTTCTTTAATTGCAGCATTAGGAACATATGCAATTACACCCATTGAGTCGATCTAACATTGTCATTTGGAACCTGGAAGAAGCCTAACCATTCTGGGAGGCCAGGCCCCCGTGGTTGGAAGCTGTTGGCTGAAAGATCTCATCCCTCTTAGTAACTGATGAACAAGATCCCCTCTCAGAAGCCTGGCCTGAAACTGGAGGCTAGAGGGCCTCTGTCTGATGCTTCACTCCCCCGCGAGAATATCTCTGCCATGATCAGCCTGCTCTCACAAAGAGGGAAAGGCAAGAGCGAGCCAATGTTTAGGGAGTTTATTCTTTAGAAATGTCTCCCTCGTGAGTAGCTTAAATCTCATGCCTTATATTTTCTCCCTGTGTCTCTAATTTTGCCTTCCAGGAAAGAGCTGAGTAAGTCTAATCTTTTTTGTAGCGGATTTTTGGACATTTAAGGATTAAGATCCTGTCTCCCCATAATCTTCTCCTGCCAGCCAAAATATCTCCAATTCCTTTAACCACTTTGCGTTTGCCATTACTCCTAGATCTCTTGCCAAAATAGGGCCTTGCTAGAAGTCGAGATACCTGTAATGTAATAAGAACATAGCTAGCATGTATTAAGTGTGTGTGATGCAGCAGGTTCTAAGTGTTTTACATCCAGGAATTCATTTAATCTGCCCAGCAATTCCATGCGGTGAGGGCTATTATCGTTCTCATTTGACAGATGAGGAAACTGAGCACAGGACCTGATTGTTAAACTGTGAATTGAGTCCTGGTGCTGCTACTTATAAATTGTGGTACGTTCATCAAGTTATTTAGCCTCGCTTTCTTCAACCATAAATGGAAATGATGAGTTCTGTATCATGGAGATGTGAGGATTCTAAGAGGAAGTGTGTACAAAGTCAGCCTAGGTTTTCTTCAGTCCTTTCTCGGGGAAGACTGCCCTTCAGTTTGACATTGTCCTTCCCACATAGAAACTCAGCAAATCACACTCTGAATCTTTGTTCTCCTCCCTCTTGCCCAAGATCACACCATCTCATTGACTGAATCTACCTTTCCTCCCTTTGCCCCATTTAAAACAGTTGGCCCTGAGTAACTGAAGTCCTGCACAATCCAGAGTCAGGATTCTGGGGAGAGTGGGCCTAGGATGTGGGCTGGCTTCTAACACTGGCACTGGAGAGCTGGCGGGGGGGTGGGGGTGGGGGTGGGGCGCACATCTCTACCATCTGTGATCTGTGGACACGTGTGACAGGGAACTACTCCCAGTCCCTGTGCCTCAGTTTTCAGCTCTTTCCGGAGAGGAAGAAGGTGAAGGTGGTTGCTTTGTGGAATGGGGGAAGGCTGCCCAGATAGCTACGTCGTGCACTTTCCTCTCCATACATAGCCCCCGTGGATGTGGGCAAGGGCTCCTGTGCAGCCCTTCCCTCTAAGCCACAGAGGTTTCCAGACGCAGGCAGCTGAAATCTCCCCAGAACCTTGGATCTTTTTACGTCAGGGCTATAGTCAATCCGGTTTTCCAAATGAGCAGTTATAGAAATACAAAGCAGGCTGCTAATTGAGTAGCTACAGACTTCTTTAAACAAACACTTGAAGCATCAATACTGATTAGAGGATTCCAGAAACACGTGCAGTCACTGGGCCCAGCAAACAAAGGAGAGTTATGGTTTCTTCAGGCTCCAGGGTGCGTGCTGGGCTCAGCCACCCTGAAGGCTGGGCTTCATCTTTTCCTTTGCTCTGCACTGGGCTGTACATCCTCAGAGAGGGATGTAGCCTCTTTTGAGTTTCCTGTCCTTCTTCCCATGTATCTGCAAATAGGGTCTTCTGATAACCTTCACTTTAAACATTTTGTTTTAAAATGATGCTGTTGTAAGAAATAATATGGAGATATTTGGGATCTGCTTCACCCAATTTCCCCCAAGGGCCTCCCCTATGTTGCATAACTATATATAGTACAGTCTCTCAACCAGGAAACGGACTTGATTGTGGCTACCTTTTGACCCTCTGTAGCTTCCATAGCTTTTCCTTTCTCTTCTGACTTCCCTTCCTTTCTTTCTCTCATTATTTCCTCCCCACTTCAGTCGGTCGAGTTTCTCTCACTAGCTACTTTCCTCTTCCATTTTCTCCTCCTTTTGTACAGTCCTTCCCTCCAGTGTTACTAGGACTAGTGCTCTGTTAAAGCTTCTATTTTAGTTGCGTCCCTGGGTAGAACCCAGAATGGGTCTGCCCTTGCTGGGAACCTGCCATCCTTCCTGCAAGATGGCATTCTTAGTTCCCCTCCCTCCACCCTGTGCTGGGATCTTAGCTGGAGAGACACTTCCAGGCCAGCTGCATTCAAACCCATGAAACTCAAAAAGGACTGGTGGCTCCAGGATTGGGCTTACCCGTCTCTTCAGTAACAACAGTGCTGACCCAAATGTACCCTAGGCAATGCTATTCTGGCTCCCACTAACTACCATCTGTAGAAGTCACTGTGGTCAAGATAATCCTCTCAAAGGTGGGAGACTCTTACAGACAACCTGATTTAATTTTCCCTTGTAGTTTGGGAAACTGAGACTCTGAAGGGAAAGGCTTGTCTAGATCCCATAGCCTGTGGCCAGGAAATGGTAAGCTGTGGCCGGACCTGCCCTTCTGATTTCTCCTCCAATACTCCTCTCACTCATCAGGTACCACTGTCTTTCCCCAGACAGCAAAGGAGAGGGAAGCCCAAACAAACAGCTTCAGAGGCTTTCTGAGTGCCTGCTGTTTGGGGATAAGTAAAAAGGAGGTCTTGGCTTTGTCTTTTCTTGTGCTTAATTTTTCTTTGTTCCCTAGAGAAGCAGTAACTTCCGAGATACGGGCCCGTTAATAGTTGACTCCTCCATCACTTATGGGTCCTTGCCATGGTGATGAAGAGCGCATGTTTGGAGCCAAGACTAATGATTCTAGACTCTTAGAGACTGTGGCCTTGGATAAGTCCCTTTCTCTCCAAGCCACATATTCCTCCTCTTGCAAAAGGAGCATCACAAGACATTCTTCAGACAAGTATTGAGATAGGTCAATGGAATAAGGTGCACTGGGTTTAGCTGAGGGTTGGAGTCCCAAGAAGTGCACACAGAACAGCAATGAAGACCCTTCAGAAAGCCCTCGAGGCCGAGGAGCAGCACACACCACAGCACACGCAGTGAGGTCACACTGAGGGAGGAGCAATGGCGATGGGGCTTCAAGCTGGATTGGTCAGTACTTCCTTGAAAACTTAAGCCTGTGAAAACACCAGGTAGCCCACACTGCCCACTTCGGAACATTCTGAACTTGGCTTTCTTTTGATGAAACTTTTTTTCTCCCTAGCTCATTATTAGCTCACATGAGCTCTGCAGGTTCGCTATGGAGAGAGAAAATGATGATGCCCTGTGTTTAGGGCATCACCCTGCTCACTCACAGGAAACCTTCCTCACTGATCCCGGAGGCCTCTGACCTGCTATGCTCCAGGGTCTCTCTCTACACTCTTTCTCTCTCAGAAGTTCCCTAGCTAAGTGATTCTTAAGCCTGACTGTGCATCAGAACCTCCTGCAAAGAAGTGAATTGAATTACAGGTTTCTGGAGTGAGGTTGTGGTTTCTACATAAAGCTGGAACGAGAGGGAAACAAGTAAGGGGTCCGGGATGCAAAACTGAGGGAGGCATCTGCTACTGGGATTGTCCAAATGCAAGGTCTGCACCTGAGAGTGAGTGCCTCCTTAAATGTTGTGCCCTGGGAGGCTAGCTTGCCTCACCCTGGTTCTGTCCCTGTCTCTAGACTCAAATTTTTAAAATCTTGCCAAGGATTCTGATGGATACCTGGGGGGTGGGGATAACACCAGCTTGCTGCTTTGTTTGACCCCTGATCTGAACAGCTCTGACTGCAGGCAGCATTGGTCCTCGTCCTGGGCAAAGAAGCCACACCCGTGTACCATGGCCAACCCCCATCGTTATTCTCATTTTCTTGGAGAGCAAGAAGGAAATGATCTCAAGTCTCGAATCTCCTCTTTGACTTTTTCTTGGTTGCTAAACCAAATCAACCCACCCTCACCCTAGCTAGAAGTATGGCTCTCTGGGAACTCACATTGATCTTGCATCCCTGTTTCCTATTGAGTTGGGAGACCACAGTGCCTGTCCCCCCTTCAATCCCTTCAGTAAGTAGGAGGGAGTATTTCCTAGGCTGGGCCCTGCGGTCATGGTGACAAAGACCAGGCCCTCAGCCATCTTGAAGCAAACAGGGTAATGAGGGAGATACCACTGAGCACACCATCCATTCCTGTGGACTGTGGGGAGGGCTGCCAGGGAGGAGCGTAGGGAGCCAGGCCAGTGTAGAGCAAGGCACAACGTCCACCAGCCTTAGAGATTCAAGAGCAAAGTCACTCCTGAGAAAGTGACATTGAGCAGAGTTCTCAGGATGGATTTACTTGGCTGGAAGGCAGGCGGGAGCATACCAGGTACAGAGAATACCACAGACGAAGGCCCTAGACAGGTGAAGACATGGAGCAGGGAAGGAGACCATCAGTGAAGCCATAGAAGTAGATGGTGCCCCGGCTGCATGAACACCACGGTCTTCCCTACAGGCACTGGCCAAGTTTTGATGAGTGACTGCACCTGATAGGGTTTACAAGGACATCAGCAGCGCATTGTGGAAATAGATGGAAGGGTGGGAAAGGCAGAAGAACAGAAAGTCATGGACATCATCTAGGAAAGACAGGATGAGGGCTTGGACCAGGCTGTTGGAAATAAACATGAAGAGGAAGGATGACAAAAGTCTGCTCAGAGTCAATTTCTCCAAGCAGTTTTTCCCTCCTCCCCACGAGGCTGGGATGGTGGCCCCTTCTCTTCATCCACAGCACCCTGTGCTTTCCTGGATCAGGGCTGCTTTCCCACTGTAGTCGTCTCCCTCAGGATAAGAACCATGTCTTATTTTTAATTCTCACCACTGGTGCCTGGTGTGTAGCCGTGCTCAGTCCACATCTAATGCTATAAAGTTCAGGGACTTGGTGTGACTGAGGCTTCCCAGCTATCACCTGACAATTCAAATACTCTCCCCTTCTGAATAGCTTCCAGTACATGCTTTGGAATGAGAGACAATTGCAGATAAGAAAATCGTTACTGTAGGCTTCTTCTTTTTTTTTTTTTTTTTTTTTTTTTTTTTTTTTTTTTTTTGAGATGGAGTCTCACTCTGTTGCCCAGACTGGTTGTCCAGTGGTGTGATCTCAGCTCACTGCAACCTCTGCCTACTGGGTTCAAGCAATTCTCATGACTCAGCTCCCTGAGTAGCTGGGATTGTGCACCACCATGCCCAGCTATTTTTTTCTATTTTTAGTAGAGACAGGATTTCACCAGGCTGGCCAGCTGGTCTTGAACTCTTGACCTCATAATCTACACACCTCGGCCTCCCAAAGTGTTGGGATTACAGGTGCGAGCCACTGTGCCTGGGCCATTGTAGGCTTTTTCAGTGTTATTTTTCCTGGTGCTCTGTAAGCCTCCAGAGACTGGGACCATAGCTGTTCATCATGGTACCCTCAGTGCTCAGCATTTTGCTTGGCCCACAGTGGATGTTCAGTGAACACATATTGGATGTGATGGAGAAAAGGCAGGGGTACTGCTTAGGTCATTGTTGGCTCCCAGTGTTAGAAACCCAAGTCAAAATAGGTAGTGGGCATGTGTGGTTTGCCTCCCCAGCTTCCATGTTCCCTTCTTCAATGAATGAATGAATGGACAGCTTCCCTAATATGCTGTCCTGCTCTGGGTCAAACCTTCTGGTTCTAGGTCAGGAATCCAAGAAGGCCCTCACCTCCCTAGGCCCCAGATGGGCATTTGGAGAAAGGACCCATTGGGCTATTTCCAGTCAGTTGCCTCCTTTATCTTGTTTCATGTAGGGTTCACCTTGGGATGTATAAATAGCAGGCAATTTTCTTGATGCAATCCTTTTTATTTTCTTTTTTCTTTTTTTCCCATTTTTATAAGAATAGGTCAGAGGAAGGGCCCTGAGGGGAAGGTTGAAGGAGCTCTAAGGAAAGGGCTGGCAAACAGTCAGCAAAAGCAGACTATCCTGAGATTCATTAGGTCCCCGAAGCAGTGGAAAGAACGAAGAGAAGTCTGGTTCTTTTCTAAAATACTCCCGGGTTCCATTCTCCTGAGGAGCCTGCCCCACCTAGGGCAGGGGCAGTGAAGAGGGGAGGGCAGGAAGGTGCCATTGTGCTGGCCTATAGCCCACTTCACAAACCCATTCTACACACCTCACAATAGCCCTGAGGGAAGGATATTCAACTTTTTTTTTTTTTTTTTTCAGATAAAGAAAAGGAGGCTCAGAGAAGTTAAGTCACTTGCCTAAGGCCACACAGCTAGTCAGAGAAAGTCAGTAGAAGCTCGGATATAAGCACTTAGAGAACATCACTAGAAGGTCAGATATAGGCCCTTCTCTTCCCAAGCTCCAAATGAAAGGAACTTGGCGATCCTACTGGAATAACAATCACAGGGCATGGCTATAGCCAAGGGAAGTTCCTCAGAGGAGGCCAGGCTCAAAGGCAGTTCTCCTGGAGCAAGGAGCACGATGCCGAGGGGGATGAGGAAGGATGTATGCAGTGTCTTTTGTCCACAAAGCACTTCTGGAGACGGATAGACTCGTCCCCATGTTTCGGATTAGGAAATTGGGGCCCAGAGACTTAAGTCACGTGCTCACAGTTGCTTCACTCATGTGTCTGTGTGACCATGTGATCTGGGGTCCGGGCCCTCTGGGCTAGGGACACTCCCACTGGGAACTGTTGAGCAATAATGCAAAGCTGGTTGTGATTCTGAGACAACTCAAGCAGCATGGTGATTTTGTCCCCAAAGAGCTAAATATCGAAACAGTTCAGGACAAGACAGGGATTCAGGCAGCGTGGAGTGTGGCTGCTGTAGGTGGGAGACCAAAGAGTAGGGGAGTTTGGAGGCTCTTGGGTGAGTGATGGTTATGCCCAGAGAGACAGACTTATGACTATTCAGGAGGCAATGAAGCGTGGTTAGGAGCACTGCCCTGGATGAGGGAAGAGCAGGGAAGCCAGGCTGACAAGCACTTCTGAGGAAAGAAGGCAGCCTGTGGGAAAGACTGCAGAGGGCCAGGCTCGTCTGCACAGAGCTGCTCGGGTGAAGATTCAAGCAGCCGTTGCTCTGGTCCAGGCACTGGGCTGGGCTCTGGGATGTGGGAAGCGTAAGGCACAGAGCCTTCCTTAGGGGCTCACAGGCCGTGGAAGTGCAGGATGATATAGTGTGGAAAGCACTCCATGGATGCTCTTCCCAACACTGGAAGCAAAGAGGAATGAGTGTGTGTGCCATGCCTGGGGAGAGGCTTCCAGAGAAGGTGCCTCGGACAGGGACTGAGAGGACGTGCATGGAGTACGTTAGGGAAGCAGGGAACGGATGTTTCCCAAAGAGAAAAGACATCATGACTAAAGCAAGTGCATGTTTTTACTGGGTTCTGGATCATAGAACTGCACACGAGACGAGGAGTCGGGGTGATGGGGGAAAGGCAGGGTACTGCTTGGGCCATTGCTGGCTGCAGGTGTTGGAAATCCAAGTGAAAACAAGGAGCGGGCATGTGTGGTTTGCCTTCCCAGCACCCACGTCCCCTTCTTCCAGCTACAGCCAGTCCCTTTTGTGTGTGTTTGATTGAAGTGGGGGTGTCCACGTCTCCTCTATCCTCGGTCGCTCTGGTCCAGCTGGGACTTTCACAAGTAGCTTCAGGCTGAAGCACGGGATTGATGCCGAAGCCAACTGGCAAAACATGTCCTCTTGTGTTGCGAGTTGAATTATGTCTCCTAAAAATTCATATGTTGACGTGCTAACACCCTGTTCATCAGAATGGGATCTTATTTGGAAATAGGTCTTCGCAGATGTAATTGGGTCAGACTAGAGCAGGACGGGGCCCGGTGAAAGAACACCATGTGAGATACAGACTCACAGACACAGGGAGAAGCGCACGTAAACACGAAGGCAGAGATCGCAGCGATGCATCTATAAAGCCAAGGAGGGAGGCCCGGAAGAGCTTCTTCCTCACGGTCCTCAGAAGGAACAGTCAAAACCTCAATCTTGGACTTTGCCCTCCGGAACTGTAAGGCAACACGTTTCTGTTGTTTAAGCCAACCAGCCTGCGGTACTGCATTATGGCGACCCTGGAGAATGAAAACACCTGATGATACTGACCGGTTCTGTGTGGGGCAGGAGGCCTAGGCTGGTTCAACCGTAGTGACATGTAATAACTCTTTGCAGCTGCCACTTGCCACACCTTTGGCCACTTTCCGTTGGATTGTACCTGAAGTTGGAGCAGCTGCCGCCATTTCCATCACCGTGAGGGCAAGCCTGTCTGAGAATGAAGGCCGCAGAGAGGAAACATTGCTGAGAGACGGGGAGAAGGAACCCAGCTCCTGATGGTGATGCGGCCACACCTGCATCCAGCCATGGCCAGAGCTATCGCTCCTTCTAGACTATGGAGTCACAGGAGCCAACAAGTTAACTTTTTGCATAAACCAGTTTGGATAAGTTTTCTTTAACTTATGACAGTAAGAGTTTTGACTTACATAGTTTAATTTAAAAAAAAAAAAAAAAAGAAAAGGGGAAAAGGATTTCCTAGAAGGAGGCTGACTGCATGCAGAAAAAAAAATAAAAGGAAGGAAGAGCTATAATAATCACAGCAGCTGCAGAAATCTTGGGAACTGAGTAGGAATACACCCGGCTGGCACATTCTCTTTTTTTCTCTCCTCTTTTACTGAAGGGGGTGAGGGGTGGGGGGGTTTCCTCATGTGGCAGCAGCACAGCAGCACAATCATATCTCACCAACTTGATGTGACAGGCCAACGTAGCAACTGCCAGCTCTGGGATCACACCCTGAGAGTCTCAGTCAAGAATCCAGAAACAGTTCAGAAAGTCCCAGGGGAGGGTTTTGATTGGCCACTCCAGATCATCACAATGGCCCACAGAATGACTTCTCCTCATCTGAGGCATGGGACCTGCCTAAAAGCTGTCATATGGTCCATTCCAGGTCTGGCATGTGATTCGCATTGTAGGAAACGATAACTCTATGATCTGTTAGGAGGGGCTCAGAAAGAAGAGCTGCATGGTCAAATAGATGTGCATGACCTTGGATTCACCAGTTACGTAGCTTGACCCCAGGCTTCTCAGAGCCTTTAACATATTGTGTAAGCTGAGAATTTCTGGGGGTAGGGAACATGTGGGCAACATTTCTGAAACTTATCTGATGATAAAACACCTTTATCCCAGAGTCTCTAAAGGATTATACCTCTTAATGGTAAGTTGTGTGCTTTCTCCTCTGTATCAAGACCCATAGATTGCACACAGAAGGCACATCCCAGAAGCCCATCACTAGAAAGGGCCTCACTATTCGGCTGGACTCGTGTTCCTTGCAGTATGTGAATGTGTTTATAGCATCCCCTACAACTCTCTCTGATATTACCATGTCTACCCTAACTTAGTTGTTTTAGCATCAACGTGGTGCCTCCCAGGCAATGTGGTGTCCTGGATGAGAATAAGATCTCTGATTCCTCCGTGTTTCGGAGCACTGCCTGGTCTGCAGGGACCGTGGGTGGCATCTGAATCCCCAGTTAAATCCCCTGAGCCTCACAGTCCCAATGGGCCTTGTCTGAGTTACAAGCCACACTCAATCCCTGGGGATGCTGAGTGCAGTTAATGGACACGTGATGCCCGCTAAATAAAAATGATTTTTCAACCTCCAGAAAGTATCCCAACTACTCACAAAGCCATGTAGTGTGTCTCATTGTATGCAAGTCTTGTTAGCTCCATGCTGTTCTTGATCTATAGCATCTCTGCTACCTGTGCGTCGGGAGGCAGATACATGTCAGAAAACACAGACAGGGGAACTGGAAAATGCCAGTGCAAGGGGGGCTCCAGTGAACATCCCAACCAACCCCTACCTTGTGTTATTTGTTTTTACTCATGTAAAAACTGGCACAGAGAGGCAAAACAATTTGCCTGAAGCCACACGGCAAATTAATGGCAGTGTTGAAACTTGTTAGTGTTAATGTCCAGAAAAGAGTTAAATTAATGTTTCCTAAAATGTATTTCTAGAGAGTACTGCTCTTTCGGTATGGTCGAATCCATGTTGGAAACACTATTTGACACGATTGGCTTGGAGGGGCCACACTGCATTTCAGCATAGTAGAGGCTCTGAGAACCCTGCAGTAGGGGATCTGCTGCATTCTGTCTAACCAGTGTTTTCCAAATTCATTTGACCAGGTAACTTGGCCTTCCTTTTTGTAAAAGGCTGTCCTAAGAATTAGTTCCTCAGTACCTATACTTTAAGTAAGAGCCAGCCTTTGGGTTTGTCTGTATAGTTGTGGCATTGCGGAGGGCTGGTGGGGCAGGCAGGGTAAGAGAGGAGAGCAGAAAGGAGGCTTGGAGGTCTTAGAGGGCCAGTGGCAAGAAAAGGAACATTGGAGAAGACCGGGCCTGAGCGTTTCCTTGATCGATGGCTTTGCCTGTTTGCAGCTAAGAGCACCAGGCCAGAGGAGGTCGCTTCAGGGTGGACACTGACACCTGGAGGTGAAATCCAGTGAGTTCCAGGCTACTGTCAAGAACCAGGGGAAGGGGTGGGGTATCCAAAGGGGATGGGCAAGTTAGGGCTATGACTTCAAGGGGCAGGGAGCTGACATTATATGGACAGCGATTCTCTATAAAAAGGGGATGGCAGAGCATGGAAACAGGACCAAACTCCCTGAAGGTGGCAACAGTGCCTTCTAGAAAAGCAGTGGGGACACTAGGGAGATGTTCCTGCTGTGTCTTAGCACCAGTGCCCCGGGGGACAGAGACATCCCAAGCACTTGGGGTTCTGGACAGATGTGGAGCAATTGGATGGCCAACTTCTCCAGGGTTATACGTCTGGGGTTATGCCTGTGTATGGGGCATAACCCGCAGGTCCAGCAGAGCTGTCTGCTAACTTGGAGCAAAGAGGGCTTCCAAACTCCAGGGAGAGGGCAAGGGCAATTAGCCGGCCCATCTGTGCTTCCAGGAGAATAGCAGATTATAGCTGACAGAGTCCTGAATACTCATTTTCAACGGCTGGAGTGGCCCAGTGTCCAGGCTTACGTCAGGGCAGGAACCCAGAGATCTGGGTTACAATCCCAACCACACCACCAAACGGCTCTACTTTCTCATGCATGAGATCCTCTTTTTCTAGGTCCCAGTGTCCGCATCCTTAAAATGGGGTTGGCCTCAATTATTTCTTGATTTTCTTCACTAACTTTTACATTCTCTGACCATACAAGTCACCCCTCCACTGATATTTTATCTGCTCTGTTACAGGTCCCACACAGCTCTGTTTCTTGGTTTTTGTTGTTGTTGTTGTTGTTTGTTTTTTGTTTTTTGTAGATCTAAAATGAGACTCTCACTCTAGAATTGTAAAAAACAAAAATTTACAGCAAGGTGAGTTTAAGAAATTTTTCGAGGAAGGCACGTTTAAGAAATACAGCTTGCCTGAGGAAGCAAAACTGATAATACTTTATGATTCAGCCACAGTTGGTTTGAGCTCAGCAAGTCATGAAGCCTCCCTGGACATCAGCTTTCCCATGGGCAACCTCACAGAAGACAATGGGTGTGGAAGTGATTTATAAAGTATATTCCCTTTAGTGTGCCATGCACATGGAATGGCATTGGGGATGAGAGAATGATGATGATGATGACGATGATGATAAAATTGCTGGATTTTTGAGGTCAAAAATTGTGATGAACAGACAAGTGGGGTTATCAATGGCAAAATATTACTTTCTCTATTAAATACCTATCCTGGGGCTATTGCTGCTGGAAAGCAAAGCAATACTACTGCCCCACCCCCCTTGCAAGAAGGAATCAAGGAAGGGGTTGAGATTATCCTGATGTCAGGTAAGTCCTGTCTTCTTCTACAGATAGCAGTGAGGGGTGAGTGAATCAAGGATTTTCCTGGGAGTCAGGGTTCCCTAGGAAAATTAACCATGATATTGGCTCACTTCACTCCAGTAACAAAGGCAACCCTGTTAATAAATAAAAGATGGACCCTTGGGGTCTAGTCTCAATCTCATGCACACTGCTGATGGCCCACAGAGGCTGTATATCTTGCCTTTTCCCTCTCCTTCTTCTCCAAATCAAAACCCCTTGGAGCTCAGTGAGTGGCTGGATTAGGAGGAAGGATTAAAAGGCAGTTCAAAAACAGCATTGGACTGGCTGCAGTTCTGATCCTAGCTCTGCCACCAAAGAGCTCCAGGACCTTAAGAAAGCCACAGTCTTTTTTTTTTTTTTTCTGAGGCAGATTCTTGCTCTCTCACCCAGGCTGGAGCATAGTGGCGCAATCTTGGCTCACTGCAACCTCCACCTCCCAGGTTCAAGTGATTCTCCTGCATCAGCCTACCGAATAGCTGGGATTACAGGCATGTGCCACCTCACCTGGCTAATTTTTATATTTTCAGTAGAGACGGGGTTTCACTGTGTTGGGCAGGCTAGTCTCAAACTCCTGACCTCAGGGTGGTCCACCCACCCCGGCCTCCCAAAGTGAGCCACCGCACCTGGCCTCACAGTCTTTTTCCGAATCACTGTTCTTCATCTGTAAAACACAGGATTCAGCCCTAGGAACACTACCAACTTCACATGCCAGGATTAGGATGCGAAATGAGGAGAGGGATCACACCAGACCCATGGTACAGACCTCTGAGTTCAGAGAGCCTGAGCTAGAAGGATCACATTGCAGACACAACAGCAACAGTTCCCATACCCCATCCTCATGAGAATAGTGAAGGGACAGATTAGGAAATGCAGGGCGAGCTGGGGAGGAGATATTTATGTTTTCCAAGAGACAGACTCTCAGCCTCAGGACAATCCCCTAAGAACTGGGCAACCCGGGAAAGGAGAAAATAAAGACAGTAGCTAGCATTAACTGAGCACCAAGTTCTGACATCCATCTTTCCAGTCCCTCTCCCTGTGAGTTTTCAGAATTTGTAGCTAGATATTCATCACCTCTTTCTTCTCTCCTGGGCATACTTCTATGGAAGTACCCATAGTTAAACATTATTTCAGTTGGGGTTTAAACCACCCTGAATGTCAGATTGCTATGTTTCTATACCTGGACACTCTCCTATTGACTTAGCCTCAAATTGTGTTACTATCTTTTGTTGTTGGTGTTGCTGTTGTCGAAATGGAGTCTCACTCTGTTGTCTAGGCTGGAGTGCATGGTGCAATCGTGGCTCACTGCAACCTCTACCTCCCAGGTCCAAGAGATTCTCTTGCCTCAGCCTCCCGAGTAGCTGGGATTATAGGAGTACCACCATCACGCCTGGTTAATTTTGTGTTTTTAGTAGAGGTGGGTTTCACAGTGTTGGTCAGGCTGGTCTCGAAATCCTGACCTGAGGCGGTCAGCCCACCTTAGCCTCCCAAAGTACTGGGATTACAGGCATGAGCCACTGCACCTGGCCTGTGTTAGTATCTCTGTAATGTACTTGCTGCTTCATGCTCTTGGTGACTGCTCAGCTTCTGGGCAGACACTCAGCCACTCCTCCCAGATGTTTCTTTATCATTACTGCAAATCAGCTCTTTCCACACTGTCCCTGTGATTGATTCCTGGGCTCAATATGTAAAACTTGACATTTATCTCTGCTAAATTTCATCCTGTTGGTTCAGGTCCATTGTTCCTAGCTGTCAAGAGAGTTTGAATTGACCATATCAGCCTTCTCTCCCAGCTTGGTGTGGGGGTATAGGGGTGAGGGAGTAGAGCTGGCTGTGGTAGAGCTGAGATGGGTGGCTGCTGCTACAAGACATGGCTCAGTAAAGTGAAGAAAATTGGATGAGGGTGAATGGAGTTTATGGGATGGACCTGGCTCAGAGATGGTACAGAGCAAGGCAAATAGTACAAGAGACAACATTTATTATGGGTTGGGTAAATGTGAGTTTGGTGACAGCATACAAGGCAGTTCAATATGGTGGGCAGGACATGTGAGCAGTAGTCCTAGGCAGGTGTAATACCAGAGGGACACAGCACTGAGATTCCAGAGGGCCAGAGCAACAAGAGTGAGACCCAATCAGTGGCTGGGAGAACAGAGGCAAGAGTCCAGTGCTCTGGAGGAGAGAGAGCATTTTCAAGGACTAGGCAAGGAGTTAACTTAGATTCCTCTCTCTCCTTCACCTCTCACACCCAATAGACCACCAAGACCTGCTGATGCTACTCTCCAACTATCTTGCAGTTAATTTTCTTTCCATGCCTTTGCTTTCTCTCCAGTTAAAACATTATCATTTATTGCCAAATCTATAGATTACTAACTGATCTTGTATTCTCAATTCCTCCCGCTGTATAACGCACAGGAGCTTTCAAATTTTTCTCTGACCTAAACTTTTTTATGGTTCCCCATCACCATTAGCATGAAGTACAGACTGCTCCCCATACTGCAAAGACCCTCTGTGATCTGGCTCCTTCTATATCCTCAGACTCAACGTAAGCTTACTCTATTCCAAATGAGTTGCAGACATCAAATCTTCTAGCTTCCTAGTCTTAGCACATCCTGATTTCTCTGCCTGGATTGCCTACTAGCCCTGCACTTTCTCATCTGTGAATTCTCCCAACACTACTGTCCTAGTCCTGATGTAGCCTCTTAAGGGAAGCCTTTTTAGACCTCAAGGTCCAAAGCCTGGCTACCCCAGCACCAGGGGGAGCAGCTCTCATAACTCATTATCTTGCATTTTATTAGAGTTTGTTTACCTCCCTTACAAGGACTGCAAGCTCCTTGAATAAAGGGATTGCTTCTTAAAAATCTCTGCATATAAGATGTGATCAGCAGGCTTTTGATGAGATGGGACTGAATATCAAGGTTTCCAGCTATGCAGTCTGGGGTTAGGGCAAAGTCTTAGGATACTGGGATATAGGAGTATTAAGACAGAAATGAGGCTGGACGAAGACCTAAGTCATTACAGTGTGTGAGTGTGTGTGTGTGTGACAGAGAGAGAGGGGAGAGAGAGAGAGAGAGAGAGAGAGAGAGAGAGAGAGAGAGAGAGAATATATCTTGTTCTCTAGAACTGCCTTAGACATCAATAAAAAAAAAAAACGAGTTCCCTTAATTCTCACTAATTATGTGTGTGTGTATACTGTGTACATGCACACAATGTATAGTGTAGCATTATGAAAAGAATAGGGTTTTTGAATCAGATTTATTGAAAAGAATCAATAAACTAAGGTATACTGCTTCTGCTACTTTGCAGCCATGTGCCTTTGAATAAGCTCATCAGTCTGTCAGATCCTCAGTTTTCTCATATGTAAAATGGGGATAATTACGTCTTCCAGTGCCTGGCATGCGGCAGATTCTCCATAAACAGCAGGCACTTGGTTGTCGTGGTTGCTACACTGAGAAAATGTCAGCCCAGCACACCAGCTGGACTAAACATGGTCTTTGCTACAGGGAGGCTGAGTGTCATCAAAAGGCTCTTCAGGAAATGGGAGCAAAGGAGGAGGCAGGATGTTCACAGCCTGACCCATTATGAACTCTTCCTGTAGTCCTCACTGGGACAGGGTCAAGGGGCTGGGAACACCTGGACAAGCTGCTCCGCACATCCCCTTCCCCTGCAAGCTGGAGTCTCTCCAATACCTGATGCTCTATTTTCCCCCTCAGGACAATGATTCTATTAGTCCCTATAAATGGCTGTCTTTACAATGTTGCCTCGTGCAGGCAGGAGGGCTTCCAAGATTTCAGTGTATCTTACATTAGCTGCTTTTTAAATTTATGCCTTCCTCCCAGAGAGGGCCCACAGACTGTATGCTGAGATAGAGTGCCAGCCACAGCTTGGCCTTATCGGCAAGCACACTGATAATTCATCGCTCTGGTGGTTTCATCCTGGGGAAGTGACACACCTCACCTCATCGGTTTAAGTTTCCAAGGCTGATATTTTCCGACTTCCTACCTAGACTCTGAGGTTTATTCTGTTGGGAGTTTGCATTCTTTTATGCCAAAGATCAACAAACTTTTTCTGCAAAAGGCCAAATAGTAAATATTTTAGGCTTTGGGACACCTATGGTCTCTGTCATATATACTTTCTTTTCTTTCTTTCTTTTTTTTTTTTTGTTGCAACCCTTTAAAAATATTTAAAAAAAATTTTTTAGTTTGGGATTATATAAAAATTGGCCATAGTCTGAATATTGCCCCAAAGCAGAGGGCCATAGTTTGCTGACCCCTTACATCATTCACTAAGTAAATGCAATCGCAAATTAATTTCTCCCTCCCCCTACCTTTTGCCCTATTTCCTCTCTCCCCCTCCCCTCCCCTTTCTACCTTTCCCCTTCCTGCTCTCCCCTCCCCGCTTCTTCCTCTCCTTTTTCTTCCTGACTCCCCTCCTCATCCCTCCAAGCCTCTCCTCCCTTGCTCCCCCCTTCTTTTTCTTCTTTCCTCCTCCAGCATTTACAGAGCATTGACTAGGTGTTGGGGTGCCGTGCTGTGGCTCAGGGACATAAAGACCCTTCTTCTCAAGGATTTTCCAGTATTTGAGGAGATGAAGCCCGCAATAGTAGATGACCAAGTGTTCTAACAGGAATCACAATCGGTCTGCCTTGTCACTGCGTGGTGGGCGGCGTGACAGTCTTATCTCTGGCACTGCCTGCAGGACAAGGAAGCCCAGTGGAGACAGAGGACAGAGCCTGCCTGCCTGGGGAGCGTGGTGGCGATCCCAGGGAGGTGGGGCCCATCCAAGTTGGACTTCAAGCAAGAGTTGACCTCGCAGTACTTTCCACGCAGCGGAAACGTTTAAGCAAAAGGGCGGAGGCAGAAGAGTCCATCTGAGAAAGGAAGTTCTGAGAAGTCAGGTGGAATACATAGCACACCTGAAGGTGGATGATATGGCAGGTAGGAGCACAACCTCCAGAGCTGGAGCTGGGTCCAATCTCAATCCTCTCACTCACGAGAGGGGACCTTTACGCCAGTTTTTAAAGCTTCCCAAGCTGGTTGTTGTTGCCGCTGTTAAGTTATTGATAATAGTGCCTCCCATAGGAATGCTGGGAGAAAGATGTGAGTTAGGAATGTAAAGTGCTTAGCACAGCGTCTGGCACAGAGGAAGTGTCCAGTAAATGTCAATTGTTTCTCTCTCGAGAGGGGAGGAAGGTAGGTTGGAGGGAGGGCAGGACAGGATGCTGGGGTCAAATCACACCTGCCTGGGACTGACTTTGGACTTTAGCATGTAGGTAATGGGGACTGTTTAAAGGTTATAAGCCAAGGCATCAGATTTTATCTCCTTTAGGCTCTAACCCCCTTTTTGACTATGGACATTGGCAAAATCTGTGGGGCAAGCTTCGTAATGCCCACTTTACAGGTGAGTCAAGTGATGCTTAGAGAGCTTCACCTCTTCCTCAAGACCAGCCGGCTCACCAGCTGCAATCCGAGTCTGGTTTCCTGAATGCTGTGCAAAGTGCCCTTCCCGCCCACACTGCTCGTTAACTGACTGATGGACGGCATCATGCCAGTCTTGCCCAGGCTCCAATTAGCAGACAAATCCGAATCGGCTGGTGGGGCTGTGTGCCTGCTGCTGTTGTGTTTATCATTCATCAGGGAAGAGAAGCGACCTGCCAGGCCGGTGAGTCAGGCCCTGTGGAGAGAAGATTTAAGGTGATGTAGCCTATGGGTTGGTCCTGGGGATGATAATTTGGATTGTCGGATATGCTTAGGAACAGAATATTTCAGCAATTCACACTGCAAGATGAATATAGCTCTTGCCCAGGGAGTGCTTTGAGCACTTAAGGAACTGGCAAAAGCAAGGCTAGAGTGGGAGCCAGGAGGCCTGAGTTCTGCCCTAGCCTGGCCATTGCAATAGAGGAGAAAGCACATCTTGTTTCAGTTTCTGGGTTTCAGAGTCGTTCTGTGCAAAAAGAAGAGTTTGGGGAAATTCAGCTTAAGAATAAGTAATACTGAAGTGAGGTTATGGAAAAATTCAAATCCCTTCCCTTTAAATAGCCCTCCATAGGGAGGTAGTAGCTGTGGGGTAGCACAGAGCAGTGAAATGAGCATCTATCTGCATTTGAGTCTGGACTTGCCCATAATTCACTGTGTGACCTGGAGTTTTCCAGCCCTGCCTCAGAACCTGAGTTCTTGCATCTGAACAGCAGTTGGGTTGGGCACAGCAGAGATCTCTAACTGATGACCTGTGGATGAGACTCATTTGGTTCCCAGACAGATTCATCTTTCTAATTACCATGCATTTTTTAAGTGAACCAAGATTTAAAAATTGGGAGAATTCACATAGAATTCTGGATTCCTAAGTTTTCTTGAAAAAGCAGAGAGTAGCCTGGCATGGTGGCTCACATCTATAATCCCAGCACCTTGGGATGCTGAGGGTCAGAGGATGGCTTGAGAATAGGACTTTGAGGCCAGCCTCAGCAACATAGCGAGACCCTGTCTCTACAAAAAATAAACAGAATTAGTTGGGTGTGGTGGTGTGTGCCTGTAGTCCCAGCTACTCAGGAGGCTGAGGTGGAAGGATTGCTTGAGCCCAGGAGGTCAAGTCTGCAATGAGCTGTGATGGTACCACTTCACTCCAGCCTGGGCAACAGAGTGAGATCTTGTCTCAAAAAAATAAAGTTAAACATTAAAATTTAGAAAAAGAAACAAAGGGCTTAGTCACACTGAGCCTCCATGCACACTGTGAGCACACACTGCCATTGTTCCTTTGGATGATACCCACTGCCCAGTTCCCACCATTACCACCTGGCACACTGGGCTCATTCATGTCACCAGCTTCTGGAAGCATCTCAGAGTGTAACCCCTGCACAAGGTCTTGTAAACCCACATTCTCTGCCTGTAGGCCTGAGCATGTCACCCTGCTCTCTGAGACGGAGACCCAGCCCCTCCTGGAGGTCAGGCACCCTCCCCAGTAAGGCCATAGAGTCTGTTGTCTGAATCTACACACCTGCTTAGATGACTGTATTATAACACACAGCAATTATTACAGATTTTCACATATAAATTTATATTAGTGTAGTGAACATGCCTTTTCAAGCTACTGCACCCTTCTGGAGATGCTGAGCCTTTTCAGAGACAGGTTCCCACCCACCCACCCCATCCATGCCCCTTCCAGCTCTATGGCTCTAAGAACCTGTGGCTGTCACCCTAATTCTTGGTTCATCGGCCATACCCAGAGTGTTCAATCACCATACAACAGCAGGATGAGGACATACCAAACCTACAAGCAATGACTCTCCAGCAGTGGGTAGTTCCTTTCCTGGATGCTGCTTTTATTTCTGTCTCCTGCTCAGTCTCTTATGGCTTTAGACACACACCCATGTTCTTGGAAACTCCTTTGGAATTCAGCATGTCCCACCCAGACATCGTCACTTCCCCTACCTCCATCCTTGCTCCTTTTCCCTTGTTCTTTATTTCAATAGCTGGGCACCACCCAGTTGTCCTAGCCGGAAAATGAGGAGTCATCTTCCATTTCTCCCTTTCACACTAAAGCCTATCAAACCAAGCTTTGGTGATTCCATCTTTTCGAAGATGCTCACTTCCTCCCCATCTCACTGCCCACATCCAAGTCAAGGCTATTGCTACCTCTGGCCCTGGACTCCTACAATAGTCAGATAACTTAGGATCTCTTTATTCACCCTCACTCATTACCCTCTAGTCCCATTGCACAAGCCAGCATGGTCTTTGAAAACCCCAAATCTGATCATGGTAGCCTATAATTAAAACCTTTTGACACTTAGGATAAGGACACAAGTCTTTGACAAGGCCTATAGGAGTCTGCAGGATGTGAGTGCTCTGTGTGCAGTAGGCATGGAGGCATCCCCGCTTGCAGCGAAACTCACAGTCACCAAAAGGACCACACCTGGGGCTTCCAGGAAGCAGCTCATGTGATAACACAAACCACAGAGGTCAGGAGGGCCCTTAGACTTGCTCACCTAGGGCTGCCCAGCCCTTGCCATTGCAATAAGGGGAGAGCACATTTTGGTTTTGTTTCTGGATTTTGGTGTCCTGTATAAAAGGAGTTTGGGGAAATTCAGCTTGAGAGTAGGTAGTATTGTAGCGAGGTTATGGAAAAATTCAGATCACTTTTCTTTAAACGGACCTCCAAAGGGAGTTCTCAATAGTTCCGGGAGCTCAGTCTGACCAAAATCAGGGTGGAACTCTGCAGTCACAATCTGTGCTGAAAGAGGAGCTCCTTGCAGTGCTCCTCAAGATTCCTTAAAATGTCACCTCCAGAAGCTAGAGCCTGTAAGAGTTGGCAACACATGAGTGAATCATTATTTTGACTGGAGAGCAGGGACGGAAGCTTCTCCATGGACCAGGTCCCAAGCCTGGTGGGTCATAGCTGCAGGCAGCCTGTCCCCCCGTATCAGTTGTCCTTGATCTTAGAACCTTAAGACTGAAGAGTAGAATACTTCCTTCCACTTATTATTATTGCTCCTGCTGGGCACTGAGCCTGCAGAGTTATAGTGTGAAGAGAGATGAGCATTTAGAGAACTAAAAGGAGGGAAAAAAGATGAATGAGTCTCAGAGGGAAGTGAATCCACCAGATTTAAAAAGAGACCAGGGAAAGGACCCTAGTCCCATATGTCACGGGCTGCTCCGTCCTCTTCCCTGATTCGTGGCTTCACTCGCTCCCTACATCACTGACTTTCAGCCATCACGTCTGCACTTTTTTTTTTCTGCCATCACATCTACACTTTTGCTCACTCTAGCCAGGCCCAAGCCTGAAGCTGCTCCATGCTGCCTTCACTTTCTGGGTTTATATTTCCAACCTGGCACTGCCTCCCATGCCAACCTCCTATGGTGCAGACCCCTGGAATGGCTCATGTCACTCACCAGCACCATCATCTCCAGAAAAAGGCCTGTCAATATTTACCCATGGGAGGGTGACCTCTTACTTCTGAGGTGTTTTGGCCATGAATGAAGTTCAGTTGACAAACTGTCAGTGCGAGCTGATAGCCCCAGCCTATGTGCAAATTGGAAACCTGAGAGCCAGGGAAGGGAAGTGACTCGGCCAAGTTGAACGTGGTGAAGTTGGCTCCAGAACCATGTATTCTGTTGTCCCGTCTAGTGCTCTTTGCATTATATAAACTAGTTTTATTAATCAGCTCTACAAAGCAACAGAGTTTTCAAGCTTAATTTTAGCATGGGAGCCTTGGGGATGGGTATAAATGATGAGGGTGCTGGCATGGTGGGACTGCTGTAGGAAGAAGAGACAGGAGTAAGAGTAGAATACTTTTATTGTTCTCAATTGCACTAATGTTAGGTTTTATTTTCATTAAATCATACCTCCCGTGTTGTTTTTCATTTGTTTTATGATTCTTTATCTAATTTCTTAGGTTGAATACTTAGTGCAATTATTTTCAGCTTTTCACAAGAAATAATAGAGGTATTGAGTGCTATAAAATGTCCTCAGAGCACAGCTTTAGCTGTGTCCCATAGGCTTTGATGTGGAGTGTTCTCCTTTTCATTACTTTCTAGATAATGCATAATTTCTGTTTTTATTTCTTCTTTGAGCCAAGAATTACTTAGGAAAGTATCTCTTAATTTCAAAGTAGTTAAGAATTTTGGGTCCATTAAAGACAGAATGAAGAGTTGGCTCCAAAGACGAGACAAGCAATTAAAGCCAAATTCCCAAGTTGGTGCCAGCTAGGCTGGGCATTTTTGTCCTGCCTTCACTGGTTTGGGGACATAAGAGGTCAGAAGAAGACGGGACCATGGGAAAAGAACCCCACGATGTCCTCAGCTTAGGGTCTGTTCTCCTGCCTGCCACTCAGGCTGTGACCAAGGGGACTGCTTTCTGCTGTGTCCCCTGCACTTGGCTCCTGTCCTCGTCCAGGTTTGAAGGCAGCACCTTCCCAGACGGCCTACTCCCATCTGTAGCTGGAAGTCGAGTCTGCTTAGGGCTGTTTGGAGGCTGCCTTCCCTTAGGCACAGACCCGTGCCCTTTCCAGCCCCCAGCTCAGGGGTGACCTTAGACAACATCACAGGTGTCAGGAGGGCATCAACACTACCCTCACATAATGGGATCAATGAATATGGGCACCTGCTGTGCCAGACACGCTGCTGGGGGCTTGACACATGAAACCTTGCATACCTTGTGAGTAGACAACACTCGTATTTGGCAGAGATGGAAGATGGGTCCCAGCTGTAGGCATTTTTTTCAGGTACACAGCTGGGAACCGGATGCAAACACAAGTTTCTCTGACTCTGAACTTCTGCCTTCATGCTGCGTGCTCTAGCCTAATCTAGACCACCTGCCACTCCTCGCTCAGAATTTTCAGATGAGAGAACTGAGGCCCTGAATTTCAAGGGATTTCGCTGTGCATGACACAGCAAAGCCCCAGTGAACTGAAATGAAAAGCACCGAGAAGCAGACGGCCCTGCCTTACTGGTCTCCTTCCTTCATCTCCCCATCCTCTCTTCCACATCCCCCTCAACCTCATCACAGTCCTTGCATTCCTAACTGGTAAAACTGAGAAATCTGGGGGTGTGTGGGAGGAATTAGGAGAAGGCTAGCGGGGAGGGAACTGTAGAGGGAAAGCATTGTTTTTGGACAGGAGGCAGACAAGACAAACGGACTCTTACGTGCCGAGCATTTCAGAGCCACCCGTCTGGACTTTTATCCCTGCCCTTATTGATCTTTCTAGGGCATTTCCCCAGTGACCAAGAATGACAGATCTTTTTCTGGAATGGGATCCCATACCATTACAAGAGATCATTTAAGGAGTTTTATGACCATGCTGCTGGGAACTAGAATTTTAAAGTTTAAAAAGGTCACATGATCTTGGAGAGGCAAACTTGCCTGTCCCGTACGTCACGGGCTGCTCTGTCCTCTTCCCTGATTCGTGGCTTCACTCGCTCCCTACATCACTGACTTTCTCGGCCTTTTGGCTGTGTGGCCATAGAGAAGCTGTTGACCCTCAAGGAGTCATCTGGTGTTATCTCTCAGGAGCAGGACCTGGGCCCCTTCTCCTAGATGTGCTTTCTCACCTCCTGCCAACCTGTGTGCCAGCCCTCGGCACCACAACCTGAGAAGTCATGCTTTCTTTTCTACTGTGTCCTTGGATGTGTGCCCAGCCTGTCATAGGTGCCAGTAAGTATTTAGTGAATAACGGAGTCAAGGAATGAATGGATCCATCCTGAATTATCACTGCCTAGCTGGCACTTGGTGGGTGGGGCAAGGAGGGAAGCAGGCAGGGCAGAAGAATGGCTCTGCTGCTGTTCCTGAAGGTCTGGTGTCGGGAGGGGATGGAGGAGGGCAGCACATTCTGTTCCAAAGCCCTCTAGATTCCTAGAGCATACCTGTATATCCCAGCCCTGCCTGGTCTCTCCCAAGCAGCTATGGGTCTTCCTCTGGGGTGCTCAGGTGCGCCTCAGAAGTAGACCTTCAGGCAGCCATGGGCGTTCACAGCTTGGTTTATTCAGCACAGCTCTGGCACCAACCTCACTCCATGGCCTATGGGTATTTCTGGCCCATGGATTGAACCTCTTTCAGCCTTGTTTCCTCCTCCATAAAATGAAAATAAGGATACCCACATGCGGGCGCCTCTAATCCCAGCTACTCGGGAGGCTGAGGCAGGAGAATCGTTTGAACCCTGGAGGTTGAGGTTGTAGTGAGCCAAGATCATGCCATTGGACTCCAGCCTAGGTGACAAGAGTAAAACTCCATCTAGAAAAAAAAAAAAAAAAAAAAAAAAAAAGAATACCACGTGTTCTAGTAGGACTAACTGGCAACATGGAATATAAAGTGTTAGCAGAGTGTCCGGTGCCTGTGAGTGCCTCTCTCCTTTTTTCTATTTATTTTTAAGGACACATATCCTCTTCAAGGCCTCATCTGACCCACGGCTTCTGCTTCCTTCCCCCATAGCTGGGGCTACTGGATCCTCAGCTGCAAGCTCAGCCCTGCCTATGGCTCCCAGGACCAGGCCTGAGGCTTCAACAGTCCAGATGCCCACTCTGGGACTTGGCTTGCTATTCCTGTCCTGACATCCACCCTGTTCTGAGGAATGCAGAGGCTGGGTGTGGTGGCTCAAGCCTGTTATCCTGGCACTTTGGGAGGCCGAGGTGGATGGATTGCTTGACCTCAGGAGTTTGAGACCATCCTGGGCAACATGGCAAAAAAAAAAAATGCAAAAATTAGCTGGGTGTGGTGGTGCACACCTGTAGTCCCAGCCACTTGAGGCGGGGGGCAGGGGTCGGTGGTTGAAGTAGGAGGATAGCTTGAGTTGAAGAGGTTAAGGGTGCAATGAGCTAAAATCCTGCCACTGCACTCCAGCCTGGGCAACAGAGCAAGATCCTGTCTCCAAAACAAACAGGAAAGGAATGCAGAGCACAGTGTCCAGCTGGGTAGAGCCCAGAGCTGCAGAGCTATGCTGAAAGATACTCCAAAGGCCACCGCCACTCCCGTGGTGTCCTCCATCTTCACACACACCCAGAACTGGCAGTTTGTATCACTCACTGGGAAATTACCAAAGTTATTGATCACAGCATGTGAGTGTGTGTGTGTGTGTGTGTGTGTGTGTGTGTGTGTGTGTGTTTATGGCGGTGGTGGTAGTGGTGGTGGTATTGCTTCTTTAGTTAGAGTAATGGCACTCAAACTGACTACACATTAGAATCTTCTAGAAAGACTTTGGAAAATGCCAATATTCAGGCAGAGGCTTTGATTTCATTGGTCTGGAGTGGACCCTGGACATTGGGACTTGCAATGGAGCGCCATGAGCACAAAGCTCCATCAGATCTGGGTGGGTTCCATTCCTGCTTCCACTTACTGTGTGACCTCCACCAGTTGTTCTCTCCCTGGGGCCTCAGTTTACCCATCCATAAAATGAGTTGGTTGGACTGATATACTACTTACAAGGCTTTTAAAAAACAATGGTGGCCAGGCATGCTGGCTCAGACCTCTAATCCCAGCACTTTGGGAGGCTGAGGCGGGAGGGTCACAAGGTCAGGAAATCAAGACCATCCTGGTCAACATGGTGAAACCCCGTCTCTACTAATTTATTAGTGCTATGAGTACTTCCAGGTAAGTCTAGTGTGCAACTGGTGTTGGGAACAACTGATGTGAGCTCCCTGGCATCGACGATTTGGCTTTATCTGTTTTGTCTCCTTTGAGGTGCCTGGATTAATACTGAGTGCATGTAGATAAATCAGGAGTCCCCGTCCCTGGGACACTTTGCCTGTCCACCCTCCTCCCTCCTGGGCTAGGTTTTGTGTTCTTATTACACTGGGTTTGATTTCCTGTTTACTGTCTGTCTCTTTCAATAGATGATGGACTGCCCTAGGGCAAGATCCAGATTTTCATCTTTGACTCCTTTGTCAAAACCCTCACGCATCAGAATGTATTGGTGCCACATGGGTCTGAGGACACCTTATCCCTTCTTTTCAGGATCCCTGGTAGTTAATGAAGTCCCTCTTTTCTTCTAAATATTGTCTCTCTGCTTTGGGAAATGGTTCTTAAACCCTCACAGCCTCTATCTTTATTATGCCTTTTGCTGCACATTATTATTATTATTTTGAGACAGAATCTCACTCTATTGCCCAGCCTGGAGCACAGTGGCATGATCTCAGCTTACAGCAACCTCTGTCTCCCAGGTTCAAGTGATTCTCCTGCTTCAGCCTCCTGAATAGCTGGGATTATAGGCAAAGGCCACCACACCTGGCAATTTTTTTGTATTTTTTAGTAGAGTTGGAGTCTTGCCATGTTGGCCAGGCTGGTCTCAAATTCCTGACCTCAAGTGATCCAGCCACCTCAGCCTCCCAAAGTGCTAGGATTACCAGTGTGATCCATGCATCTGGTCTTTTGCTGCATATTAAATTACCCCACAGCTTAGCAACTTAAATGGTTTCTGTGGGTCAGGAATTGGGAGCAGCTTAGTGGAGTGATTCTAGCAGAGGCCTCTTGTGAGGTTGCAGTCAAGATGCCAGCTGGGGGCTGCAGTACTTGAAGACTTGACTGGGGTGGGAGAATCTACTCTGATGGTCAATGTACACAAGTGAGAGAGCACCCAAGCTGGAGGCCATGGTCTTTTAAAATACACAATAATCACTTCCTTCAGTGGTCACCTGTTGCGACGTGGGTGGGAACTACACAAGGAGGAAGAACCATATGTTGGAGTGTGACTACTATAGGCTGCATGCCGGGAGCGGGTCTGGAAGTCCAGAGAGGGCACCCGCTCCCTGTCCCAGCCTCTGGTTGATCATCCTCTTGAACACAAATATGTACTGATCCCTCCGATGTGCAAGAACAGTGCAAGAGGTGGGTGCCATCCTGGCCTGTTTGTGATATTTCTGGAGAAGGGTTAATAGAAAATGTCCTCCTAGCTAGCAGTCCTGAACTCCTTAATAACACCTGAACACTGTAGAAATTTGCAAATTAAAACCTCAGAGTGAGCTATAGAAAGAAACAGGATGCAAGCTTATTTTTAATATGGCATTTGAAGCCAATGGAAGTACAGGTGAAGGAGAGATGAGAAATGCTGTCTATGTGGGCTCTGAAAAAGGCTCAGGTTGGTGGAGTCCCAACCCCTGCATGTGACAGGAGGCACGCCAGAGCTGACTTCCCCAGGGAGGCAGCAGGCGGAGTGGGTGGGGCACCATTAGCACAAAGCCTCATCAGATCTGGGTGGGTTCCATTCCTGCTTCCACTTACTGTGTGACCCACACCAGTTGTTCTCTCCCTAGGGCCTCAGTTTATCCATCTATAAAATGAGTTGGTTGGACTGATATATTACTTACAAGGCTTTTAAAAAACAATGGTGGCCAGGCATGCTGGCTCAGGCCTGTAATCACAGCACTTTGGGAGGCTGAGGCAGGAGGGTCACAAGGTCAGGAAATCAAGACCATCCTGGTCAACATGGTGAAACCCCGTCTCTACTAAAATATAGAAAATTAGCCGGGCATGGTGGTGCACGACTGTAGTCTCAGCGACTTGGGAGGCCTAGGCAGGGGGAATCTCTTGAACTGGGGAGGCAGAGGTTGCAGTGAGCCAAGATACAGCCACTGCATTCCAGCCTGGCAACAGAGCAAGACTCCATCTCAAAAAAAAAAAAAAAAAAAAAAAAAGGCAATGGCACCTTCATTTTCCAAATTATAACTTACAACAAATAAAGTGAATACAATGTTACTACCTCATTACAATATATAATAGATAATATTATGAAAGGTAACATGCAAGAATAAAGACTTAGTGAGTTTCTAAAGCTGCTTTTAAATGCTTTGGACATGTTCACTGATTTAATCCCCACAGTAGCCCTGTGAGATAACTACTGTTTTTAACCATCATCCCATTTTACAGAGGAGGCAGCCACAGCACAGAGAGGTGAATTAGCTTACCCAAGGTCACACATCTTATAAGTGACTCGAGCTCATGGAAGGAGGCCACAGGACTTCGCTCTTGGTCCCTCTGCTATACAAATAGAAGCAAAATTGCTCTGGCGAAAGTAAGGGAGGGATACTGGAAGCCCCCCAGCTCGCTACCCTCCTTCTTCCCTCTTTTTCCACTGAGTACCCCTAAACACAGTTGGCCTCTTGGGCTTATGGAGCTGCTTTTGAGCGCTAACATTTGACGAGCTATGACTGTATTTCTCCACATAGGCTCTGCAAATACATGCACCTGAACCATCTGGGATGCTTTATTCAAATATGGATTTCCATGCCGCTTTTCAGGTTCACGGGATCAGAATTTCTGAGTAGAACCCAGGAGTCTCTATGTTAATCAGTGCACAAATGGGTCTCAGCTCACTGTCATGGAAAAATGGCTGCATTTTGAACAGTTAGGCAGCTTAATCACCACCATTTAGCTTGGAAAGGCCGGGATTTAGCACTTTCCTTAAGGAGGAGATCTCCTTACGGAAGGTCTCTTTAAGGAGAGCAGGAATAGATCTCTGCACCCTGGCACTGCTAGACTGTCTGTCAAACCTGACCTCACTTCTGGCCACCTACTCAGGTTGTTGTAATCAGAGAGCCAGGAACTGCAACTGCTGAAGAGCAAAGCCTGGGTTGTGGTCATTGTGACCACATTCCAGGCTGCAGTTAATCAGCACATCTGTGAATGCATCAGGTGATTTCAGAACATTTTTATGCTTGAGAGAGAAAATAATTTTCATGACTGTTCTGGACAGCCCAGGAATCAGAGGAACAAAGCCGTTAAACATTCATGTGTTAATTATTGCCATTCCTTGCTATTCCCACCACCCAAGAGCTGATTATGAGCAGAGGGTATCTTTGTAATGAGAATTCTGGTTTATGATGGCCTCTCCCCAGGGGCTTCTTTGGCTGTTAGATTTGGGGGAAGGTCATTAATAAATGCATTGTAGTCACAGTGTAATAATCCTGTTGTGATTAGGAGTATAGCTGGTCCACTTGAAGAAACACTGTCCAAACAGAAAGGAATGAACAAGAATATGGGACAGAAAGACAGGGTCAGTGGGGAAGCATGAAAATCACTCATGAGTTCATTCTTGCGTCTGCACCTGCAGAACACACTCTCCAGCCAGTGTTTGAGTTACAGCCACAACATGCTCTGGCATTTACTCAGAGGGACACCTATTCCAGTGGTTAACTGGGAGGTCGTACTAATGAGTCTGCCTGTGTCCAGCACACGAGGAGCTGGAAGAATAGTGTGCTGAGTGGCCGCCTGGGATTAATCACTCAGTCCAGTGCAGTCCTATTACTTTGGTGCCCAGCTGTGTCCAGCACACAAGGAACCCCAGGAGGGACATCTGGGGAGAGGCCACAAGAGGGTGGCAGTGAGTCTGGCTGATCCTGTCACCCAGGGACAAGGTCCCTCTCAGGGCTGTGAAGGGTGGAGGAGCAGGTGAGCGCCCCTGAAGCTTAAACTTTATTTGCTTGACAACACATGTATCTCTGGGCCTCACCTGTGTTCCTATTTTGGAGTTCTGAGACAGCAGGGAGTTCTCTCTCTAGGGAGCTGCCTCTTCCCCAGAGGAAAATGACAAAGGATATTTTAGAATTGACACTCCGGCCCTGGGGTCAAGCCTGCATAACCCGCAGGCTAGAAGACGCTCGCCTCACCTGTCTGGATGTGTGGGTGCTGGAATCATATTGGACTACTTTGGAAACTTCAAAGAGAAGGTGCTGATGTTGGCATTGCTGGGTTATGGCAGCCTGGAGTCTGAATAATAATAATTATTATTATTATTAGTTCATAAAAGCAGCTGACACGTACCGTGCTTGCAGTGGGCCTGACGCTGCAGGGAGGCAGGAATTCTACAAGTTTCAGTAACGTCAACACAGTCTCATGGCCAACTGGCAGATCGGGTCTCTGCACCTGGGACTCAGGCTAGGCTGGGTCCACATAGCACTTAGCCTCTTGGGGTAGAAGTGGCAAATAAAGGCCTCTGGGACTTGGTGAGCAGGGGCTCAACACTGCAGTTGGCCAAGGGATATCTTTTGAAGGATACGAATTAGCTGGAATTGAACGAATTCTTGGGCTCTATATGGGGAGATGGGAGGGAAAGAAGGCCCCTGGATAATGGGCCTGCCCCTCAGGGCCAGCCTTACTGACAGTTATTCACTCTGAGAGTGGCATGTGGGGACACCAGGGGTACAGTAGCCATGGTGACTGCAGGGCAGGGATGGCCCAGTTCTGATGTGGCCAAGGGAACATGGCCCCCTGCCTCCCAGCGTCCTGGAGACAGAGGGAGCCACATGACCAAGAAGTCAGCTTCTCCAGTGGGTACGCACAGCAGGGGTCCCCTAAGAACCTGCTAAGAGGCTGGCAGAGATGGGCAAGAAAGACAGATTGGACTGGCAGAGCTGGAGGGACTGCTGAGAATCTTCTAGTCCACGCTTGCTGCAATGTGGTAGACTTGAGTTCTGGGAGGGGAAGGAGTTGCTCAAGCCATGTAACTTGATGGCATTGCTAGGACTAGAGCCTGGCCTTCCTGCCCCACGATCATAATCTACCCTCAAAGGCTGCACCTTACAAAACCTGATTCTCATCTCTGCTCCTCAGAGCCTTGATGTGGGGCCTCTGAAGACACCTGACAAGAAGGGGCCCAGGCTGTTTTTCTGGGTGGGCATGGCAGGCAGGCCGTTTCTCCCATCACTTGGTGCCTGGCTGGGGAGGGAGGCCTGCTGATCACTGCGGGACTTGTGGTTTGGCCAGAGCTAGGGGGCCCTCTGCTGGGCAGCCGCCGCCTGACCTGTGGGATGGCTGAGCAAAGCCAGCTGGCTGGGTGGGTTCCGGGGTTGCATAGGGGAGTGTCCTTTCAGGAAGGGTCAGGAATGGCAAAATTATGACCCATGGCCCCCGTCTCCCAGGACCCCCATTTCTTCCTGTCATTGCTGTCCCTGTCAGGCGGCCTTGTGCCCTCTGCTCAGGACCCCCTCTTGGGCTCCCCACCAGCCCCCCAAACCTCTAGTCCTACCTGTTCCCCATTCTATCTCCTGCTAATATGATACTGAATCTTAAAGGGTCAATGAATGATTTCCCCCCGTTCCTGAAGGACTACATTTGCAGAGCATTCAGACTCCTCTGAGACACCAAGTCTTACTCCCCAGGAGTGACCCGAAGGCCCATCGGCTCCCGCTGTGGGCTGAGGACCACCCGTGGGGGGCCCTGAGGTGTCTTTGTAGGGGCAGCGGCTTGGCAGTAGTTCTGACCCTGGTTGGAATCCTGCCCCTTCCTAGTTTTCTGACTTTGAGCAATTCACTAACCTTCTCTGACCCCCTGTTTCCTCATCTGTGAAATGGGAACAATAATTCCCATCTCCCAGAGTTGCCTTGGGCTTTAAGCAAGGGAACACGGTAAAGCGTGACTCAGTGAAAAAAAATAAAGAATAAATGCCTGCAATCCTGGATCTAAATAAATAAATGCGAGCCTGCTTCTAAATGATTATATAAATAGATAGATACATGAAGCCAAGGCTGCCTCCAAATAAATAAATAGATAAATAAATAATTTTTAAAAAAAAGAAATATTCAGTTTTCTTATCTGTGGAATAAGAATTCCTGACTGCCCTAGATTATAGCCTTGAAAATCCAAGTGTTACTTCTATTTGTAGTGCCATGATTTCCCACAAGAATGGACACATGAGAGCATCACCTCTAGTGCAGACAGACACTGGGGTTGTGTGGCATTGGCGTATCCCTGGAAACTGCCTCCCACTCCGCACCACACAGTCCTGGAGCTGCTCAGAACAAAGGCCAGGGCAACCCCCCACCCCTCTACCCCAACCACCACAAGCCCCAGAGAGATCAGTGTACGATCAAGCCAGGTTGCAGAGGAAAAGTGATCTACACAGCAAGTCAGTGGCAAGAAGTTGTCAGGACACTGTCTTCTGAGCTAGCTGGGCCTCTTCTTTTCACAGATTACTCTCTTTTAAGGGAAGAAAGGAGTTTTGAGTCTAGCACTGAGGTCAAATTCCAGCACTGGACTCACTGCCTTTGTCATCTTGGGAAGGTGCTCAGCTCTCTGAAACTTTGATTCTTGATTTCTAAAATGAGGATCATAAAGCTTTTTTTTTTTTTTTTTTTTTTTTTTTTTTTTTTTTTGAGAGGGAGTCTTGCTCTGTTGCCCAGGCTGGTCCCATCTCAGCTCACTGCAACCTCTGCCTCCTGGGTTTAAGCAATTCTCGTGCCTGAGCCTTCCAAGTAGCTGGGATTACAGGCACCTACCACCATGCCCAGCTATGCATTTTTTTTGTATTTGTAGTAGAGATGGGATTCACCACATTGACCAAGCTGGTCTTGAACTCCTGGCCTCAAGTGATCCACCACCTGGCATCCCAAATGCTGGAACTGCAGGCATGTGAGCCACTGCACCCAGCCAGGATCATAAAACTTTCTGCAGAGGGTTGCTTAGAGATTTAAGTCGCAGGATGTGTACATGGCTCCTAGCATAGGGCTTGGCTTCTGGCAGGTTTCCCTTCCCATGTGAACACTGACTCAGAGAATGACACTTTCCCGTTGTTATAAATAATCTCAAAGACACCCAGTTCTGTGCTCTGTCTCTGTGCTTGGAAAGGCCCTTTGTTCTCACTCTGCCAACTAGTCATCGACTCAAGGCTGCTGTAGATCCAGGGAGGGGAAGCTCACCCTTCGCTCTGCTGCAATCTCAGAACAGCTGGGATAGAGGGGAAGTTCCCAATGTCATGATGTAAGCTCTGTCTCCTTGCAGTTCTCATCCATAGTACAACCTCAGGAAATTTATCTAATCCTTCTTTCTCTTCAGATGACCCCTGAGCCTTCATGTCTCTGTCAGTCAAACACTCAGGGGTCAGCCTCAACCTTCTCCAGCTCCTCTCAGCTTTGAGCAGGTATCTTTCACTTTCAAGACCAACCCGGCATGCCCCTGGGCCAACGCTGGTCTCCTAGTCTGGCTGGGCTCAGAGATTTCTCTCATCATCCCAGGCTCCGCCTCTGAGATTCTGCCCAGTTCTTGCTAATTCCTGCCCCTGAAACACGCAGTTGTTGGGTTCCTTATATAGAGACACTCTACATGAATTCCTGTTTTAATCCTTCCAATACATTGTCAGGATAAGTATTATTATTCTCATTTCATAGAGGAGGAAACGAAGGCTCAGAGAGATTGGCTGACTTGCCCAAGATTGTACAGCCAGCAAATTGTGAACTAGAAGTGGGAACTTGGTCTGTTTGACTGGAGATGAGAGAATGAGTTCTCCCCCTACAGGTATGATGGAAATGAGAATTTATTCTTGACATTCCCTCTACTTGGGCTGCCTTCCCCTCGCTGAGTCCTGTACTCGGCCTCAGTCATGTGCATGGAATAGGAGTGCATGCTGGCTGAGCCACCTGCCTACATGGCTAGGCTGCATGACACTCCCTAGCATTCCCCCTGCCCCAGGTCTTTCTGAGTAGGGCGGACACCAGAGAGTCTTGTGGGAGGTGTGAAGGTCCGAGTAAAGCAGCCACTGTATATATAGTTCACACACCTTGTCCATTAGCTGCTGGCTGTTTGTGTGAGGCTACTGCCCCACTACCAATTGGAAATATCTACAGCTTCTCTGCCTCCTGGCCAGCTGAGTGAGCTTCATTCTGTGATGAAGGACCCTATCTTGTGTAGCAAACCCTCACCATCAAGATCAGAGCAATAAAACGGACAGGAGTCTTAGTCCAACCTGGTGTAATCCAACTCGGGCTTGTGGGTTCTGGCTTATCCTTGTTCTCTCTCACTCCATCTTCCCCTCCTTACCTCCTGCCTTGAAGACATGGCGATATAGCACTAGGTACAAATACCCCTGCCTTACAGAGACAGACTGACCAGCTCCCACAATAGCAGAAGATCAAGTCTCTGTAACAAATCCCTTGTTATTTATATATCCTAGCAGCTTTGCTTTTCTTACTGAACTGGAATTGAGGTATCAACATGGGTGGTGGTTGATGGTGGCCTGTGACTCCTATCCATCCTTTGGAGCCCAGCTCAAGTCTCATCTCCTCCAGGAAGTTTTCCCAGACCCCACCAGTCATCAGTGGTCTCCTCTGACTCTGAGCTATTACAGCACTTACTGCCTGTCCTGCCTTATGTTTTAAGTTATGTTTTCACTCATGAGTATCTTCTTGTTCTAGGTCAAAATTTCCTGCACTTCACAGACACAGATCTCTAGTCTCTTCCTGAAGATCCTGATTCTGTGAGCCTCCACCTAGAATAATACAGTGTCCAAAAAGTGTGAGGAATTCAGCCCCAAGTAAACTGTGAGCCCTAAGATGACAGGAACCAAGTCTCTGTTTTATGTGACAAGGACTGCCCATATCCAGCAATAATAGTAGATTTGAAAGTGGAGGGTATCCAACCAGCCTCTTATGGGACAACATCCTGGCTTAGAATACCCATTAAGTGAGATCTCTCAGATGTTTTCTTTCTTCCTGCAGGGAGGGCAGCAGAGGATGAAACCCCAAGCAGTCAGGTGCTGGGGACATCATTTATCCTGATGATCCTGGTGGGGTTAATTCTTGTGATGTCTCCCGCACTCTGATCAAGCCACCCTAGGACTCATTCTCCTCTATTGTGTTGGAAAGAGGACTATTCTTGCTGACTACCCAGGAGACACCTCCTTCTCCCAATCCCTTATTCCTTTTGGCTTTGACTCCTCCACCTCCCAGTCTCCCAGCATGTCCCCTAGGGCTGGGTCTGACAGATCCAGGCTCTTCTGAATTTTCTTTGGGGCTTTTTCTCTACTTGTTTCTTGTGTACATTCTAGCTCAAACCTGTGCCCAGCACAGAGTCTGCACTCAGTAAGAATGAGTGCTGGATTGTCCATCATCCAGGTTGGCTCTGGCTGTGTACAGTTCTGATGAGGGTAGCAAAGGTCTGGGCATTGGTGGGACTCTGGGCGGGCTATGAGATCCTGCTTGCCTAGCATCTGAGGGATGGAAAATCCATCAACCAGCCCTACCACCTATCCCCTCTCCTCCCTTCCCCAGAAAACCCCAGATTCCCCACTGTAAACAGTTCCGTGAGCGGGTCTCCTGGAAAGGTCAGACCTGATATCCACACCGGAAGCTTTTGTAAGAATTCCTCTTGGTCGAACACATCTGTTTCCTAATCAAAACACAGGCAGATTCCTCATGCTGGGCCTTAATTTGCTGAACTTGCACATAATTGAGACAGATTATCTGTGTTTTCCAGCTAGTCACTTACTGTTTCGGGGGTGATCCTGGGCTGGCTCAGGCTGTTTCTGGTCAGAGCCCCCACCTACTTCCTGTGCAGGAGGGCAGGGCGCCCTGTATGCCTACTTCCTTGTAGAATCTAATAATAGAGAATGCAGGTGGATGCTTGGTGCAGCAGGGAAGGAGAAATACTGTTCTCCTGCAGATATGTGTGCCAGGGAGGAGGTGATGGGCAGTAGTGTGGACTGTCCAGTGGGCAGATCTAAGGAAAGAGAGTTTCTTCCCCGCGTCTTCAAGGAAAGCCAGAATCAGGGCCCTAAATCCATTCAAGGACAAAGGAACACCTAAAGCTTTTACATTCCAGATTGAACTCTCAGAAGTAGCTGGAACCGAGTAACTCTTATCAGAAACCAATTCCGGAGCAGTTACCATGCTAGAAGCCTCATCAACTCTGGGCTGAGAGGTAGAGCCAGGGTGGCAGAGAAGAGTGCTCCAATGAGTGGACCAGGAGTGCGTTGTTGTGTATCCCACTTTACGGAAATCATACTTGCAAAAACTGAATCAAAAACAACAAACTCTGACCAAGAGGGTCATCGTGAACAACAGGAACATCAGGAATATCTCTTTAAAGAGAACCCCTGACACATGCCTGGTATCTGTGATCTTACCAAAGTTGCATTTTCACAATCATTTTAGGGATGTGCACCTAATATGAAGTACATCTGTCAATCAGAGTACAGAGAGGCTTCTTGGTGAGGGAGAAGGAAGTGGATAGGGGGTCATGGAGCCTGGTTCTGCCACTTTCTCACTGAGAACTCTCAAGCAAATCACTGTCTCCCTCCAGGCCTCTGGCTCCCCCTGGACAGAGGGTAGGACTCAATTAGATGATCTCTAAGGGCACTTCGGCTTTCACATTTTCCGCAGGAGAGAAGGAAGAAGGACGGAGCTTCATGCAGGCCCTACTGTATTGCAGATCCTCATTTGACCCAATGCCTTGGTAACCCCAAGAGGAAGTGATGCTTAAACGGTTAAGCAATGTGTCCAGAGTAGGAAGGTGTTAGGGCCAGTGAGTGCCCTTACCACACCCCCATAGGAGATGGCAGGACAATTCAAACCAGAGCCTGGCTGACCTGTGTGTGTGTATACATGTGTATGTGTGCATGCTTGTGTGTGTGTGTACGTGTGTATGTGTGTGCGCGCGCGCGTGTGTGTGTGTGTGTGTGTGTGTGTGGTTCCTGGCTGTGATCCTGTAGGACAGGGGAGGCAGGGAGCTAGTGGGCTCACAGTACTGCTTCTGTTTTAAATCGAGACAAAGCTTGGGACCCTCACATGGGCTTCCTGTGGGGAAAAAGGAGTCCAATCCATTTAATTAACACCCCACCAGACCCCTGGAACTCTCCCTCCAGCCAGAGCACCAACCACCCTGATAGCATATGGGCTACCCCACCACAAACCTTTAAGCAATTTATTTTCTACACTTATAATAAATAAGTCAATAAAAAAGATGTTCGACATAATTTCCCCAGAGAATGGAAGAAAGAAACAACATGAATTGGAAGCTCCTATTATCTTCTGTTGTCTTATCTCTGATGACAGGTAATAGCGGCTGGCAAGGGTGACTGGCTGGCGGGGAGAATGATGCTTGGGTAAAGGTGGCCTTTAGAATATAACATCCCGAATCCAACTCAAAAAGAGAAGGAAAAAGAAAAAGACGAGGCAAGGCGAGCCACGCTGCTCTGTTCAGGCCTCCCTTCCCCCCACATCTAGCAAGTTGCAGCCCCTTTTACTATTAGAAACCATTGCATGCATCACCCTATTTGTTGCTGCTTTCCCCCGTGCCTTCAGAGAGCTGATTAATTGGTCCAATACCAGCAGCTTGTCACGAAGGTCTTAATTAAGAAAGAAATAGCCACCTCGTGAATTCCCTGGGCATCAATAGCCCTGGGGATGTCTCTTCTGCCTGCTGCCCAGGAGATGTTGAGGAAAAGAGGACCGACAGAGGCAGGCTCCGAATCAATGGGATTAAAATACTGGAAGCAGTAAGAGCGCCCAGTGGCCGGCAAACTCCAGGACAGTTCAGGAGGAAAGAATAATTGAGAGTTTGGCCAAATGAGTCCGCCTCCAAAGCTGAATCCGACTGGCTGGGGGCTCCCACAAAAGGAGTGAACTTGGGGGACATCTTGGGTTTGAACTGAATTTTTAAGATTTGCTTTACGGATGACAGTTAAAAGTATAACAATTATTTTCAACCATGGCTGCCTAGTAGGGGAGCTTTTAAAATACAATGATGCCCAAGCCCCACTACACTCCAATTAGAATCTCCAGGCCGTAGGAACCAAACACTGATGTATTTTAAGAATTCCCTGGCTGATTCTATGGTGCACCTGGGGCTGAGAACTCTACTTGTCCCAAGAATGGTACAAAGACCGTTTCTTCTCCACGTGTGCCCCCTGGGCCAGCGACATCAGCAGCAACATCACCTGAAAGCTTGTCAGAACTGCAAAGTCTCAGAAGCCACCCCAGAACTACTCAAGTAGAATCTGCAAGATCCCTGGCTCACTCTCATTCACATCAAAGTTTGAGAAGCAATAGTTTAGACAACAGATTGTTTGGGGTTTTATTCAGACTCCAGCATCAAGGCACATTACTCAGCTTCCCTGAAACTAACTCAGTTTTACTGTATGTAAAATGGGACTAATGATTTGTATATGCCACCATTAACAAGAGGAGAAAACAGACTCATTTCTGCAAAGCACTTAACACAGTGCTTAGAACAGATGCTTTTCAATAGACACGTGTGGTTCCTTTCCCTTTCACATGAGGATTAAATGAGATACATCATGTAAGGCATTTAATAGGGTGCTGGCTTGTGCTGTGTGCTTAATAAATGTGGGCTATTATTATTTCCTCAAGTATTCCTTAGGCAGTCAGAGGGACTCCTGCCTCTGTGCTTCTCTGGCTTGCTACTCATCCATCTCTTCCAGCCCTTGGAGTATTGAATTTCAATAAGCCATTCATATGCCTCTCAATCCTGCTGGGTGTTATTCAGCTCACTTCCCTGGGCCTAGCACAGAGTATGTCCAGGAAATACATAAATAAATGTGAAGGTTGTAAAGTGTCCCTTAGCTGGAGAACAGAGAGGCCAGGAGATCATGTGCACGGGGCTTCCAAGTCCTTAGATGTCCTGTTTCTTGGCTCTTGGGGTAAGAATGAAGCTCTCTGAAGAAGGAGGAAGGGGCCCCTTCCAGTGTCTGTGGGTGAAGAGCAGGTAACAAAATATGTCATGGAACATTCTGTGTGTTGGGTCACTTTCAACCAACACAGAAAGCCTAAATGCTTTGTAGACCTAATTAGACTGTGAGATTCTAGAAGAATAAAACCAACCCTGAGATTGTCTATAGACAATTCTTTATTCCCAGCATGCTCAGGCTGGAAAAAAAAAGAGAGAGAGAGAGGTCAGTCCCCTTTGGCTGTTATGCCCCATGGAAAGCAAAGGGAAGGCTTGGCAGATGGCAGCAATGCCCTCCTAATTCATGGGTCACCCTGGAGCTATCCACAGACAGTGCCAGCCCTTTTAATGAAACTACTTAATTGGCATGAACACGGGCGAGTGTACAGGTCACCTTTGCTCAGGTCAGGGGCTCAGATGGTAGCATGAGGCCTCTTGGTTGCATTAAGCACTTTTTTCAAGAAGACTATGTTGCTACCAGGCTCAAGAGAGAGAGTGTTGGAACCTAAAATACTAATAAACAGGTCATAGTCCTCCCTAGGGAGCCAGAGGTGGGCCAGCTTTGCCAGGTCGTGCAGGACCAACCTTGCAGGTACCAAGGGGTTGGAGGGTGTCTCTCATAGCTTTAATAAAAGCCAATCATTTCTATAGTTTATACATTCACTCATTTAGTAAAAGGTTTTTGAGTCCCTGTTCTCTGTTAGGTATATAAAGTGCTTTTCTGTACATTGTTCTGGTTGATTACATTTAATTAGAGAATAACTTTCTGAGTTAGCTACTATCTTCTCATTTTACCTATAGATAAGGAGAGGCTTAAATAAGTTAAAGAAAGAAATCTTTAACTTATTTTTATTTATTAAAAATTAATTAATATTTTTAAACTTAATTTATTAACTTATTAATTAACTTAGCTCAAAATCACACAGCTTGACAGCATTTGCACCATAGACTGATTCAGGCCTTGATCAGTAGAAAGAGTTTACAGGCATGGCTTCCTGGTTTTTTAAGGCAAACATTCCAGAAAGGCCTAAGAAAAGGTTATAGAACTCCTGGCAGGACCAGGTGCCACCACGAGGGAGGGTGCTTTGTTTCTGTAGTCTTGAGGTACATAAAACTGGGCAGGGGGCAGTGGGTGGCGGTTGCACCAGATCTGAGCTGCCTTTATCTGTGCCGACCTGACATCTTGAACAGACCAAGCTCCAGGCAGAAAGAGTGCTGGAAAGTCAAGACACGTGGGCCTCCGTCCTCTCTGCTTCCTGAGAGATGCTCAACCTTGCAGAGGCCCTTGGCTCTTGCCGTCTGGGGGTTTAGGGCCAGATGGCTGCCCAGGTCTCTCAGAATTAGGTTGGCCTGATTCCTTGAGCTGTGGAGTTGGTGATCCTGGAGTCACTGCTAAAAATTCTGCAAATCGCAGGGAAGCCAACGTTTAAAGACTTCTGCATTGCACCCGTGGTTGTATGCATCCACACCCCTCCCACTGGGTCACGACTTCCTAGCGCTCATCCCACTGCCAAGGAGAGAGGCCCTTCTTTCCTCCATCCTCAATGTCCCCAACTCCTAGCTTCTTTTTCTATGACCTGGGGGTGCTGATAACCTGGCTCAAGTTTCTGACGGTGAGGTACTCGGAGTTGGGAATTGTTTCCCTGTCTCGTAAGCAGGAATGATCACACTGTGTGCCCAGCCCTTTGGTCTCCTCTGAGCCTCCCACTCTGTTTTCCAGGTGAGGACAAGGGCCACATGGAAAGGGAAAAGACATTATAATGGAAGGAATGCCCAAGAGGACTGTGTATGGAAGGGGTTGAGAGATCACACCGGACCCTTTCAGGTCTTTTTAATTGGCCATCTGTTCTTCACTTTCTTCTTGCTTCCAGAGAGGTGGGTCTATGTCTGTGCCTGGATGCAGTGAAAGCAGCTGGAGCTAACACCCAGCCTATTCTTCATCTAGAGGGGTGATGCTGAGTCCACTAAGCTCGCATATCCACAGTTTGCCCTCAACAAGTGCCTGCTGCCTAACCAACCTCACCCATGAAGCCAAGGGTCACTCATTTATTCATTCATCAAACCCATTTCCTAAGCATCTCCTGGGTATCAGGTACTGTGCCAGGCTGTGGGAACGCAGAAAAGGACATGATCCACATGGTCCCAGCTCACAGAACTTACAATCTTTTGCCAGAAACGACAAAACTAATAATGACACAAATAACTATAAAATAAAATTGCAGGAAGTGCTGCATGTGCCAGCTCCTGACTTTCCTTCTGCTTCCAGGACTGGGTCTGATGAAAAGTGAGGCTGCTATAATGGGCCACTAGAAGATGTGCGAGGTGAAATCCAGTTCTGAATCTCCTCTCAATCTCTGACTCTTGGGACAGCAGAGCAAGTGAAGAGGAAGGAAAAAGAAAGAAGCTACTATAAAAAGGTGGCTTGGAGCTCTAAGGTGCTAGTGTAATGGATGGGGGAAAACACATACTCTGTCATTTCCATCTCTTCCATGTCCCTGACGTCGGTCCTCTTGATCCTGTCTCAGCTCAGACCTTCATCATCCTTTCCCCAGATGATTGTGGCAGGCTTCTGTCTCCAGTCTGGCCTGTCGCCCAGCCCAAGATAGCCTCGGTAGAAGTCTGCAGAGAACCTCTCCTATTTCTGCCGAAAGCAGGATTTTTCAGCCTTGGCACTGGTGATAATGTCGGGCTCGATAACTGTTTGTTGGCCGGGGCTCTCCTATGCACTGTAGGATGTTTAGCAGCATCCTTATTAGTAATGACAACCAAAAATATGTCCGAAGATTTCCATATGCCCCCTAAAAGGCAAAATCACCCCTCCTGGGGTGATTTGGGAACTACTGGCTCAAAGATATTATGCCCCTGAGCTTAATATTCAAGGCTCTCCATGATCTGATTCTAAGCTCTGTTTCAGGCGGAGCAGAGTGGCTCATGCTTGTAATCCTAGGACTCTGGGAGGATCACCTGAGGTCAGGAGTTCAAGACCAACCTGGCCAACATGGCAAAACCTCGTCTCTACCAAAAACACAAAAATTAGCCTGGTATGCTGGCATGCACCTGTAATCCCAGCTACTCAGGAGGCTGAGGCAGGAGAATCTCTTGAACCCAGGAGGTGAAAGTGGCAGTGAGCCAAGATCATGCTATTGCACTCCAGCCTGGGTGACAGAGGAAGACTCCATGTAAAAAAAAAAAAAAAAAAAAAAAAAAAAAGAAAGAAAGAAAGAAAAGAAAGGAAGCTGTATTTCAGTATGCTCTTCCTCTGTTCTGTCTCTCACATCCTATTTTGTAGCCATAGTCAACTATATGAAATTTCCTTAAAGTGCCCTACCCTTTTCTTCTTGCCTTTGGCAATTCTGTTTTCTTGGTTTAGAGGGCCATGACACCTTCTCTAATTATTAAAAAAAAAAAAAAAAAAAAAAAAAAAAAAAAAAAAAAACTACTTGTGTCACAGGATTCAAATAAAAGGCCTTGTCTGAGAAGCTTTTTCAGATTTCTAGAATTTAGTTATCTTACCTGTCAAATAAGGATAAAAAGTCTGTCCCATGGATTGCCCAGAATCATAAAATTTCAGGGCCATAGGAGACCTTGGGAATCACTAATGTCTTCTTTCAGAGACACAGACGGAAATGAGAAGAAGTGGAGTGTCTTGCAGAAGTCATAGCCAGACGGAGAATAAGCTGGGCCTAGCACTTGGTGTTCTAAATTCCGAGACCAATTTTCTAAACCCACTTGTCAGCCTTTGCAAGATGAAGGCACTATCTAATCAACAGGAAAGTTAGCTTTGTGGCCACAAGGTCACAAAACCTCTCTGTACTTCAATGTTTCTCTGTAAGGTGAGGGGCTAAACCAGCTGTTCCCCAAAAATCATTCCAGGCTGCTTTGTGCCATTATGACTCTAATTTTCTTTCTAGAAGATTGTCATTTAATCATAAGGTTTTCTCATGGGGAACTATTCTTAATAATTCCCAGTCCATCTCATTGTGGGGGCTGGAAATTTCTGCCCTTGCTCACACCGTCAAAATTGAACCCCAGAGCTCAGCTCCCAAGAAGGTTAACATAATGGTTTTGCTACTCATCATAACAACACCTCACATCATGCTTCAGATCACTCCCCAGCATCATTCTTCAAATTCAGACGCGAACCAGAAGTGACAAATGATTCTTGTAATGCGCTCTTTGACACAAATCATTTCTGATTGCTCGGGACCCCGGACAACCTTGAGCGTGCAGAATCAAGCTGAGAGGGAGAAGTCTTGGAAAATGAACAGCTTCAACTTCTTGCCGACAAGAACCCTCTGCTCAGGAGGCAGCAGCAGTACGTGCTGATTGCCAAACAGATCATTTTTTGAAGGATGCAGATCTGTGAGGGATTGGTCCGTTTGGTGATGTGTCTCATCTTGCAATGTCCTATGCAGCCTTCAAATTGTTTTTAGATACTGGCAAGGAAACAGACGTTCAAGTGTGCAGGGTTTGCTTCTGCATATGATGCTATTGTTATCCATCACCCCATAAAGGAGGAAAGGGAGCCTCAAAGAATTCCTAGAACACTGTCAAGTGACCTAACATGTTGCTGTTAGATCTGAGACTAGAATTCAGGTCCTGTGGCTCCAAAGCCAGCGCTCTATACCGAGGGTTACCTCTAAGGTATAAATTCCTTTCAAAGTGCTCTTATTATTTGGCCTCATTCTCTGTGGATTGTAGATGAATGCTTAGAGTTGAGGAAGGAAGTGCATATTAATGTGAGGTGGGCTAATCTGGAAAATGAGGAGGTTTGGAAGGGATCACAAATAATATTCCTGGTTCAAATGCATTGAGAGTGTCTAAGTGCGTTAAGAGTAAAATCATTTCCTTTCCTTTCCTTAGCAGCGCAGAAATCCTGTGGAAAAAGTATTAGGATTGTTCCAGAGATGTTTCAGAGATAAAACTGAAACTCAGAGTAGTTAAGCAACTTGCCCAAGGCAGAGGTGGGGTGGGGCCAGAGGCAGAGATGAATGGCCATCCACCAAGGATGTCTGCCCCCCTGCAAAGACTAAAGTTGTGTAGGGAGGTGGTTCCCTGGCCAAAACCTGTAATTCTCGGGTCCTCTGCATTAGAAGAGGCCATCTTGACTAGTTCTTAGCAATGGATATGGTGGGAATAAAAATGTCACTTCTTAGTGGAAGTGGTTATGAAGCTGATGTGCCTTCTCTCTCTCTATCCCTCCTGCCAATAGACATTAATCCCTAGACTGACTTCAGAAGCCATGTGTGGTGTGGAAATCTTACAAACTTATTCTAGAGTGCTTTTTAAAAACAGAACAAATAAAGATAACATTAAAATTTTAAAACAAAAGAAGAAGCCGTGTGTTGAGGAGAGCAGTGTCTATCAGCATGGATACCTGAATGACCACGTGAAACAGTTCCCACCTCTACTCCAGGGTCCCCACACACTGCTGATTGCACTTTGCATAAGAGAGACATCAACTTAAATTGGACTAAGTCGTCGAGATTTCAGGAGGTGTTTGATATGGCAGCCAACTTTTATCCTGACTAATACACAAGAGTCTTGTTTCCGAGGTGCATTCTCTTAACTGCTACACCACAAAGTGGCCCTGGGATTGTTTAGATTTATGGAGATGGTAGAAAATTTTCTCCTTAGTCGCAAGCCCAAGAGCAAAAGTGTGGTGTTATTTTCTCCCCTGTGAAGCCTGGGGAGTATATGCGAGTGACGTTCATGTGCTTCTGAGCCCCTTCCAAAACTCACCGCTCCCATCTCATCTCAGTAAATGGCATGAGCATATACTCAATGGCTTGGCAATCATTATGGATTTCTGTCTTTCCTTTGACCACTGCATCCTAACTTTCAACAAGTCCTGTAGACTCTATCTTAAAAATAAATTCAGTAGGGTGCTGGAACTGGCTCAAGCCGACTTGTGAGAGCCAATGTCAAATTGTTAGAAATATTGCAAGCCAGCTGATGTCATGTTGAAAGTTTTAGGCAGCCTGTGGTGGGGATATTTACACTATGGAAATTGACAAGTGGTACAAACTAAGGTCACCCTGCTCCCAAGAGAGCAGGTCGTTAAATGCCCACTAACACACCCACTGAATATTTTCCAAGTTTCACCTTTGCTCACCACCTCCACTGCTACCACCCACATCACCTTATATTGCACATATGACTGTAGTAGGCTCCTAACCGGTTTTCCTGTAATTTTCTGCTCTTTTTCAGTTAACTCCTCACACAGTACCCAAAGTGATCTTTTAAAAGTGTAAGTGAGGCCAGGTACAGTGGCTCATGCCTGTAATCCCAGCACTTTGGGAGACCTAGGCAGGTGGATTACTTGATTCAAGGAGTTCAAGACTAATCCGGGCAGCATGGCAAAACCCTGTCTCTGTGAAAACTACAAAAAATTAACCAGGTGTGGCAGCACACACCTGTAGTTCCAGCTACTCAGAGGAAGCGGGGGGTGGGGAGGCGGGGGCTGAGGTGGAAGAATCACCTGAGTGGGGATGTTGAGGATACAATGAACCATGATCACACCACTGCACTCCAGCCTAGGCAACAGAGCAAGATCTTGTCTCAAAAAATTAAAAATAAATACATAAATAAATAAAAATGTAAGTGACGCCACATCACTTCCCTTCCCAGGCTTCTCTGGGCCTCTCCACTGCCCTTAGAGTAAAATTGAAACTTCTTCCTGTAGTTTATGAGACTCTACACATCTGGCAGTTGCCCACCTTTCTGACTCAGCCTCTGCCACTCCTCTTTCACTCACTGGTCTGCAGCTGGGGTGGCGGTGCTTCTGTTCCACAAACATCGTGACCTTGCTCTGGTATCAGGGTCTCTGTGTTTGCTGATCCCTTTGCCTCAAATGCTCTTCCCCTTGATCTTCGTATAGTTTGCTGTTCCACATCATATAGGTCTTTGCTAAAATATCACCTCCTCCTAGAGGCCTTCCCTGAGCTATAAGAAATAATCACCTCCCACCTACCCTGCCATGGCATGTGCTTCCTGAAGTTACGTTATTCACATGTTCACTTGTTTAGAAGTGAAATCTGCTGCTTCTACTGAAATGCACTTTCTGAGGGTGGGAATCTTTCTTTGTTCACTGTATTTGCAGGGCTGTATTCACAGTGCTGGCCCCAGAAGATGCTCAATATACATTATGCTAAATGGACAAACACATACCTGATTGTCAATATGACATGATTGAATGTAGCCAGGTCAAGTCAGCAGATGTTCAGATCGTAATGTGGGTGGAGGTTCTGGGAGGCAGGGCCTGCAGGATAGTTGGAAAGTTGGATAGGCTAACTGTGTCCAAGGACCATAGAGCAAAGGGGGAAACCAAAGGAAGAATCTAAACAGAGCAGGAAGTTGAAAAGAGTACCTGGAGGAAGAGTGTAAGCTGAGCCTCAGGCCAGCATCTGTCAATGAAGCATCAGACGGTGTGTGTAGGAGGGGCAATAGGAACAGAATCTGCATAGATTTAGCTAAAGCCTCTTTGTTCGGGCATCAAAGAAAGCTAGTCCCTATCTATAACTTTGTGGCTTTGTGACTTCAGGGAAATTACTTAACCTCTCTGATTCTCAGTTTTCTTTGTAGAAAAGGGTTAATGATAACCTCCTATGGCTGGTGGGAGCACTAAAGGAATAGAAGATTAAAAGCCTTGAGTAAAATGCTTGGCATGCAGTAAATGTTCAATAAATGCTTAGTAACTGCAAATTTCCATACTCATTTTAATCTTCCTACCTGTAAATAATCACTATTTTTATTGTCAATATTCTTTAGTTGGACCTTAGAGACAGGAGAGGCAGGGTATGGAAGCTAAACGGGACTTAGAGGTGAAAACAGCGGTAGATTAGGTCTCATCACAAGCCCCAGTAGGCAGAGTTGGGATGGCTAACAAGAGGCTCGGAGGTATTTGTTGGAAATAAAAGCTTGGAGTCACATAGAAAACGAGCAAGCAAAGAAAGGATTTCTCAGCAGGGCAAATTTACTTCTGCAGAAGGGTGCTGCTCATAAGCCTGGCTGCCACGAGAGCACAGAGAACAAAGAAGAGTAGGGGTTTTTATTCCTAATGTGATTTCTGCCTCTGTGTCTTCCCCCATTGGTTGGGGTTGGACTGCACAATCTAAATAAGTCCCCATTGGTTAAACATTTTAACTTTTCTTAGATAAGGTAGGTGTGTGATGGAGGAGAAAGGGAGGGGCGAAAGGGGTTGCCTATGAGGGACTAGAAAGCTAGCCTATTCATTCTCACATAAGGAAAGGAATGTGAACTGGGGCTGTGGCATGTCTAGGCATATTTAGACAGGTTAAGGCACAGCAAAGTGGGGGGTACTTGGAATTAAAGAATAAAGAACAGAGGAACTGGGCAAGCTGTCTGAAGAGGAACCTAACTATATCTAACATATCAAAGCCTCCATACATACATGGCCAGTGGGAGGACCTGGGGACAGTCCTCATTCACCATGGCATCCGCAATGTGATCCCCAGTTTGTTCTCTGGGGTGGCCTCTTCTACCTAGAGGCCTTTTTTACTGAGATATACAGCATGTAGGAAAACATCAAGACTGAGAGAGATGCGGTGGAATCTTAGCAACATCACAAGGCCAGTGCCTGGCAAAGCCAGGATAGAAACCCATTTCCTCTGACTCAGGCCAGCACTGTCTATTCCACCTTCTACCCTGTATCACCTCATGTAGGAGCCGCTTTTCCAGAGGGGCATCAGCTGCTCCTGAGCATGATCTGTTATCCCCTCTTTGTATATTCACATTAACAGTTGTTCAATCAATCCCTGCGGAATGGAATTAATTCAAGGGCAGAATTTTTCTACAAGGTAGATCCATGCTGTCTTTTAAAGAGGCATTCCCATGGCATGAGGCTGTGAGGATGAGATGCTTGGAGGCTTGGGTAGATTTAGAAATAGAACTGTGAAATTTGAGTCTAGTAATGAATACTTATTAGGAAAGGAATAACAATCTCCTAAATCTATAAAGTGCATTTTAGCTCAAACAACCCATCCAGACTCTTATTTTCATCCACTCCTCCCAGCAAGCAAGCCTGTGGGTGAACTCAGAAGAGGTTAATGTCCCATTTGCAATTGAAGAGACTGAGGCACAGAGAGGAAACAGGATCGCCTCTGATGAGCCACGTGGCCTTAAGCTAGAGTCTGAGAAGGGGTGACTATTGGTTACTGTAATACACACTCCTGTCACCTGCAGATGGAGCCTGCAGAGATATTTTTTTCTTTGCCCCCAAAGATGTTAATTTCTGACTAGCAGATTCTTTTGCAGACATCCAGCAGGTGCCTTGCATTTTAATGGACCCCAGATGCTTAAGCTTGCAAAGAGGTCAAGTTTTCTAAATGGACAACCAGATGGAGAGACCTTCTGCTCTTTCCCTGGGGCCAGGCAAGACTGTGCCTGCCATTGGCTCCTGCATTTCTTGCCCTACAATGGTTTCAGTACCTTCCATGCTAATAGCTTCCTCCTTCTGAGCCCCTTTCAGGGCTCTGGGCTAGATTCCAAGGTGGAGGGCAGGAAAGCTGGAAGCGCAAGCAGGGCAGCTCCAAATGCAAACATCGGAAGGCCCAAATGCACATTCTTTCCTGTCTGCCAGGGTAACATGTAGACAACTTTAATATTCAATGCCTTGAAGAACTGCAACCACGGTGCTTCACTACACATACAGTAGAGACAAGACACCAATAACTAAAACCCAGCCCCTGTGCCTGGGGCCTCATGACTTGCTCACCACATTCACTGTTGCTCTCTCATTTGATTCTTTCAGGAAGCTCAGCTCAATCCTTGACTAGCTGAGGTATTTACTGACTGCCAACTGTGCCAGGCACAGGTGCTGACCTTCAGGAGCTCACAGTCCAGATGGAAGACAGGAATATAGCAGGGAATTACATGGGAGAGTGTAGGGAACAACATAAGACCCGTGCAGTGTCATGGGAATGAGTGACAAGGGACTTCTCTCGAGGAGGTGTTATCCAGGCTGAGGAGTTAGCCAGGTGAAGAGGCTGGGACAGAGGCATGTTCTGGGCTGAGAAATAGTATTTGTGAGAGCCTAGGACGGAAAGAACTCAGCACTTGTGTTCATTTCCTTGGGCTGCCATAATAAAGTACTCCAGATTGGATACCTTCCACAACAGATAGGTATTGTCTCACAGTTCTGGAGGCTGGAAGTCCAGTATCAAGGTGTTGGTAGAGTTGGTTCTTCTGTGGCCTCTGAGGGAGCATGTGTTCCAGGCCTCCCTTCTAGCTACTGGTAGCCCTAGGTGTTCCTTGGGTTGTGGATGTCATTCTCTGTGTATCTTCACATCCTTTTCCCTCTATACATGCCTGTCTCTATGCCCATATTTCCCTCCTTTTTTACTAAGAACATTAGTCATATTGAATTAGGATTCACCCTAATGACCTCATTTTAATTTGATCATTGGCTAAGATCCTATTTCCAAATAAGATCACACTCAGCATAGGTAGTAGGAGTTAGGACTTCAACATCTTTTTGAGGGGGCACAATTCAACCCATCACAGCACTGCCCAGAGAATGGAAGGTGGCATAAAGATTGAGGGGAAGCACAACAAGAGGGGGTCAGGCTAGCTGGCCTACCTGGACACTTTTAGGGTGGGTTCATCAACCATGATAAAGACTTTGCTCTTTATTATAAGGGCAAGAGGTGACCCATTTTCTTTGCCCTCAAATAGAGTGAGTTAGTTACTCCTGTGAGTTCTCGGACTCACTCCTGTGAGTCTCTCAAGAGCATTTTTCTAGGTGGGTGGGTGTGGATTTCTCTACTTGATGGTGCATTCATTGAGCACAGGGACCAAGTCTTCCAAGTCTCATTATTCACTGGGACCCAGCAACACAGAGATCAGCATGTGGGACATGCTTAATAAGTATTTGTGAATCTAACACATTTAGGTCAGCTGCTGCATCAGCTGACTGCAGAGCTGTTCCTTCATTTATATGTGCTTTTCACACATTTCACATCGTTGTTGCAACAGACACAATCCCTTTTGTACATCTTCATGTATATTCTTGATTTCTCAAGTTGAAATGCTATTTTCATCTTCTTAGAAAGAGAATTTTTCATTACATTCTCCCAGACTCCTGTGTCTTATGTGGTTTACAAAAGAGATCTGACTGGGTGTGTTGTTATTTTTCTTAGGGAAAAAAAAATCAATGACTTCTTTGTGTGTCTTTAACTTAGAGGTAAGTAGTTGAATTGGTTTTGCCATCTTAAGGCTGACAAGTTTAATACTCAAAACAGGGTTTATCCAACCCCAGCATTGTTAGGGCTTATAAAAGTTTAATGATCTACTTCTAGGATTTAAGATTTGCCTGAGTCTCTCTCTCTCTTTCTCTCTCTCTCATTCTCTCTCTTTCTTTTTTTCTCTCTCTCCCCCTTCTCTCTTGCTCTGACTCTCTCTGCCTGATTCTCTCTCTCTCTCTCTCTCTCTCTCTCTCTCTCTCTCCTCTCTCTCTCTCTCTCAGATTTTACTCCTACAGGTTTGCTCTGAGAAAAGCAGGATTTTGTATCCCTGGCCCCAATCTTTAGACTTCTGCAAAATAGGAAATCAGAAACCCCAGAATGCCTCCCCTAACAGAGTGATTGAGTGGCTGACAAATCCATTGATATGTGAAAATGCATTGCAGCATGCTTTATTATAGCATCCAAACAGCAGGGGAGCCAACAAACATCTAGCTCTGCCCACTCATTTTACCCCTGGGGCAAACAAGATTCAGAGAGGAACAGGGACTCACCTGAGCCCAGGAAGTGGGAGGCTCAATAGGAACTCAGGCTATTGCTGCAAAGCACATCCTGTCTGCAGTAAGGTGAGGACTGTATCATTAGGGCTTCCACTTTCTCAGGACTTTGGAGACTTCTGGCTCCCCAGAAGCCTCATGGATAGGAGTCGGCCACCTTCATGCATCTACCTACTCCCAGGGACTCTAATGCCAGGGTCCCTTCCCAAGCAGCCACTTCTCAAGCACGTCACTGCTACGGGTACTCCATCTCCAGATGTGAATCCCAGGTACTCTGCTTCCATACATCCTTGACCTGGTTTCCCAGGTCCTTCACTTGATCTCGTGCAGGGTTAAGACCCACTGGACAAGAATTTGGGGAGTTTGAATCCAAACTCTGCCCTTACAAGCTGCTATATTGGGCAAGTTTCTTTCTCTCTGAGTTTGTTTCCTCATCAGTTTCCTGGGAATAATGAGTTTCCCTCTCAGAAGTCTTTAACAAAGACAACAAGACCAATGAACACAAAACGCTGAACACATTCTCTGTTGTATACTTAAATACTTGATTCCTTTGGCTGTGTGTTCCCAATTAGTGGGAAGCAAAAATCACTTCAAATGAATCCTCAATTTGTGTGCCAGGGACTGTGCCCAGCCTCCCAAGTGTTTTCGTGTCCTCTATGCAAAATAACTCTCACCCGGCACTCTCTCCCTTTCATGTGAGAGGTAGCGTTAGAAGCGGCAGTGAGAGCTTGAAAGCACAGATTTCAAATGGCTCAAGCTGCATCTCCTTGGAGCTCCTATTTCAACACTGTTTTGACCAGAATGTTGGTTTCAGCCACAAGCAATTGATTGGCTTATACAATTCTGTCATCCCAACAACTGATTAATTCATCAGCAATGAAACTGCCCGTGGTCCCCTGCTAGCATGAGAGCTACCATTATTGAGCATCTATTCTTTGTCAAGTTCCCCAAGGTCTTTACATATATTACCTTGCTTAGTACTCTCAGTAAAGTCTCATTACACAAGCCTTGTTATTCTGCTCTAAACATGAGGAGCCTGGGGTCCGTTCAGAGAGGCTAAGGAAGCTGCCCAGGGCACACAGCTAGTAAAAGGAAAAGCTGGGATTTGAACCCAGGTCTGTTTCAGTCTTTCAGCCACATTTTTAAATAGGCTCACAGAGGCATAATTTACATACAGTAAAGTTTACATTTTTTGAGAGGACAGTCCAATAAGTTTTGAGAAAGTGTATAGTTGCAGAAGCACCATACGGTAAAGCCAGAGAACCTTTCCCTAACCCAGCAGTTCCCTTTGGGTCCTTTGCAGTCAGTCTGTTCCTTTCAACCTCCACCCCTGAGAGCCTATAGTCAATGATCTGTTTGCTATGACTATGCTTTTGCCTTTTCTGGGGTGACATATAAATGGAATATTGTAGTTTGTAGTCTTTCGTACTTGACTTCTTTCCCTTATTAGAATGGTTTTGAGATTCATCCATGTGGTCACCTGTGTCACCAGTCTGTTCCTTTTCAGTGCTGAGTAGTAGACCATCGTGTGAATAAACTATACCCCACTTTGTTCATCCACTCACCAGCTGGTGGACATTTGGATTGATTTTAGTTTGTGGCTATTATGAATGAAGCTGCTGTGAATATTTGTGTACAAGTCTTTGCGTGACATATGTTTTCATTTCTCCCGGGTAAATACCTATGAGTGGAAATTTCTGAGTCTTGGGTTAAGTGTATGTTTAACTTTGCAAGAACCTACTGAACCATTTTCCAAACTTTCTGTACGTTTTTGAATTCTCATCAGCATTCCTCTAAAGGTTTTGTTCAGCTACATTTAAAAATTTTAGGCTCTACATCTACCTCATTCTGAGCCGGGAGGTTGAGAATAATGCATGCCACATTTGATTGACTCTAAGATGCCATCAATTTTAAGATGCACCATTATTTTACATACTGCTAAGAAAGAAAAGCGTTTCACCAATGGTGACACAATGCTTTTATATCACTTAGAAAAAAATTTTCATACTTATTAAAATAGCCCATATATCACTCTTATACATATGTAAAATAGAAAATAAAAATGCAGGAAAATAGGTAGGGTATTCCTAGAATGTGTATTCACCTTTAGAATCTTCTGAATTTTCTTTTGACTCCCAGTCCTCAGTATTTATATTTTTGTCTCCCGGAGTTTCCCTGTGTACCATCAGCCTGTTGATGGTGCAGCATTTTTTAAACGAGTGCTCTGTTACTGTCTCCAAGAGTTTTTTTTGAAGCAAATCTCAGTGCTGGGAACTGTCTTACTTGACTACACTCATATTTTACACCTCTCTCCCCACCCAGTTGAATTATGTATCACCAGAAGTTAAGTAGCTTCTGTTCAAATTTAGTAAAATGTTTTTTGGCAAATTGATATTTGGTGCCCTAAAGATAGCCCTGCTCCATAGATAAATCAGCCCTATGAGCTTCTATTGCTTTACAATGTCATTAATTTTTTAAAAGAAATATGACAATTCCTCCTGCCTTTAGTAGCTGTTGGTTTTATATGTTAAGCAATTTGACAGCATTCATGGCCAGGAGACCCAGTCCCCACATGTGTGGGCTGTGACGACTTCCTCATGACTTGCTGCCTGACAGTGATTGAAAGATGTCTTCATTTGTAGGAGACAGTCTGATCTTAGGGACATTAAAAGTGAAAAAAAAAAAAAGTGCATCTTATAACTCATTAAATGCAGCATATTTTACCCAAGATATGGATTTCTACTGTGCTCTATTTTTTAATATCCCCCAAATTCCCATAATAGACAAGAGAAACATCTGCTTCATTTTTGGCAAATTCTTCCTCCCCAGCCACCTCCAATCACAACGATTCTCCTCTTGTTACCTACTTCTGTCACATTCATTCAATGCTCCATTCTCTTTACCATAGCTTTTGCAAAAATCTCCTCACTTCTCTACTTGCCTTCTAGAAATTTCTTCCTCTTCAATCAGTCCTATTTATTATTCCCAGAGTAATCTTTCTCCTATACAAATCCAAACACGTCATTCTTCTTCCTAAAACTCTTTCCTGGATATTCATTATTTGAAGAATAAAGTACAACCTCCTAAGACATTCAATTTCTTCTGCATTCTGGGTCCTATGTTTTGTTCCAGCATTATTTTCCACCATTTCCCACTCCAGGCACACCCAAGTATTTGGTGTTCTTCAAACATGCCCTGGACTTTTTCCTGCTGGGACTCTTCCATTCTGGAATCCTGTTTATGCTTTGTCTAGAATTTCTTCTCTTCCTCGTTTCTATTGAAGACTGTTCATAAAAATGAAGCATGATTCTTATTCTGGTTGTATTTGCATGGTGCATTTATGGGTGAAGTTTTCTCATATATATGTGCATATGTATGTAAATATATATACATATACATATATACATATGTATACACACACAGAGAGTTGCATAAATAGACACAATCACATACATTCATCTTATTCACTCTTAGTTGCTATGTCCTTTATGGAATTTTCTTTGCACTCTTTAATTGGATTCCTTCCTTCATGTTTTCTCAACACCTGCTTATACTATCAATTGCAGCATCTTTTACTGTAAAATGGAGATAGGAGGGCTATATAGGCCTATTTCAGCAATTAATTGAATTACATAGACTGAGAGTACCCGAATTTTGGAGGCAAGTATGATGAAAGAGATCTAGAGCTTGGCATCAGGCAATAGTGAGACAGGCTGCAGCCCCATCACTTTCTACCTATATGACCTTGGGCACATAATGTAACTTCCCTGGCTTGTGTTTTCCTGAGCCAATGTGAGCCCTCCGGACACCTTGTAGAACCCCTTCTCCATGAGGAAGAATGCTGGGAAAGCTGCCAAGTGCCTTCCTGAGTCCTCATGTGTGGGGCAATTCTGTCCCTCACCTTTTCTCCTCTGGCCTTTGGTTCATGTTTTGTGGCAGAGACAGGGCTTTAAAAATACCTTTCTTCTCTTCCAGATTATATACCTGTAGCTGGAAAGCAGCTTGCTAGCACAGGACCTCACTCCCAGCTCCTCCTGCAGCTCAACATGGCCAGGTGACTGGTTCTCACTAAAGCAGTGTGAGTGGAAGTGACAGGTGCTACCTTGGGGTCAAAGCTCTTAATTTGCAAGTACCTCTCCAGGCTCTCTAGTTCATTTGCTGGCTGAGTGAAGATGACAACTAGGGCCTAGGCTAGTGGTTCTCAAACTTGAGGGTACATCAGAACCACCTGGAAGGCTTATTAAAATAGGTTGCCAGGCCTTACTTCCAACATTTCTGATCTAGTCATCCCAGAGAGATACTTGAGCACGGGCATTGCTAACAAGTCCCAGGGTGATGCTGGTGCTGTTGGTATGGGAACTACCATTTGAGAAGCACTGTCCTAGGAGATGTCACAGACACAACATGGAAAGAGCCTGGGTACCTAATAACCATGGACGGGGCAGGAGAGGGGATCTGTCAATTGGTTATATTCATCTGTCACTATTAAATAATCAAGAAATAAACTTTTACTGTGTTTGATAATTTATAGATTTTGGTGAGTCTACATACAACATGATGGGTTAATCTGTCCTTCAAAGCACTATTCCATCTATCCATGGGGCTGGAGTCCAGACCCATTGTATTGTCCATTTGCTGGCTATCTTTCCTACTGGTCTGGACCCAGCTTTGGAGTCCCTCATATCCTCCCAAGCATCTGACCACAACAGTCTCTGGGCCATTTCTCAGAGACTGAGAATCCTGATCTCCTACAAGCCCTCCTACTCTCTGCCATTAAACCTACGGATGGCCACTCCATCCTGCAGAAGCCTAGAGTGACTGCCAACCCACTGGACTTGGTAATAAGGACTTTTGGCCTCTCCCTGGCTGGGGCAGCTCATTTCCCCATCCTAATTCATTGCCTCTGGTTGCTGCCCTCGCTGGCTTCTGCCCATGCCACACCTGCATCTGAGAACTCCCAGCCCCCTTGCAGAGTGTTAGAATGCCACGAGACAGAATGCCAGATCAGTCTCTCCACCTTGTACCCAATTCCTCAGTCCCAGCACTACCCAGGCGCAGAACAGGTGCTCAATGCCTAAAACCAGAGCTATGGTGACCAATTCTGAGGAAGAAGTCAAGACAAGAAGAATGACAGATGGCAGCTGATGCAGTCAGCCATCATAGCCAGGCACAAGATACTGGTTCAGTGTCTCTCCAGCAAAGCTTCTGGAGCTGATCAGAATGCAGTCTCTCAGACATAACAGGGAAATTGTGTGATAATTATACATTAAAAAGTTTAGCAAGTATTAAGAGATCACTAGTTCAATAAGCATATGAAAGCTCAAAGCAGGATTCATGCCATTAACTCAAATTACATGAGTCCTGAGTCTGCTGTCATCTCCCTTTTAAGCAGCACATCAAGGAAAAGAGGTGCTTTCATTGGATTATTAAAAGGATTTAATTAACATGGAATATTTTACAAGCAGACAACCTATGACAGAATAATTAAAATATAGTTTGTTGAAATGCACATTAATTGGTTACTAATTATCACATTTCGTTTCCCTTTATGGGCTAAAGATATGCTCAGGAGGAGACAAGGCTCTGTGCAAAAGTACATTTCCTTGCTTGTTCTGCTTAGTGTTTAATTAGAGGAAAGGACATGCAATTCTAGAAAACTAGAAGTCAGAGTGAGCAAGTGAGGGGTATTACTGCACACTGGCCATGCAGTGTGGTGGGAGAGAGCACTGGACTGGGAGTCTACAGGCCTGGGCTTTCCTCTCCTGCTCTACTCATAATTCACCATGGATATTTCCCAAGGTTAAAACAGCTCCCAGTTGCCTTTATCATTGCATACATTCCAAATGCCTATTAACTGGTCAGTGATGGTCAGGCTCTTCACTATTTTTCCAAGATTTCCCCGCCTTGCCCAATTCTACTCTCACCATGCTGACCTTGCTGTACCTTAAGCAAATCAAGGTCACAACCCCCACAGGACCTTTGTACTTGCCATTTTCTCAGCCCAGAGTCTCTTTCCCTGAAGCACTGTATGGGACTTCTTCCAGTCATTCACAACTCAGTTCAAATGACTTCTCAGAGGGCTTCCTTGACCACCTAATCTAGTGTTGCCTTCTTTATTCTCTAACACATCACCATGCTTTATTTTATTCCTAGATGTAACACCATAGAATTATATTGAGTATTTATCTGTTCACTTGTTTTGTCTGTTTCTTGTACTGTCTGCTTCCTCCATTTGAACATAATTACTATGAAGGCTGGAACTGTATCTGTTTCCTTGGTGCATTGTAGCTCCAGCACCTAGGACAGTGCCTGGGACATGGCAGGCGTGCAGTAAATATTTGTTGATTAAATGAATAAAAATGGCAGTGGAGCAAGAAGGCCTCTGAAGGTCCTTTTAGCTCCAACACTTTAGGTTACTTTGAACTTGGAGAGAACTAAGAGACACAAAGGCTGCAGAAGACAGGGTGCATCTTAACTCCTTTAAGGAACCTTCTACTGTCCCTCTGCAAAGCTTTGCTAATGATGGCCTTTCAGGAAGTGTTTGTGGATTTGGGTCCATGCAGGTCTGCAATTCTAGGGGTTCTAAGAATCAGCAGGATTCCTGTACATCTCTCCTTTTCAAAGCTAGAATCATGGAGTCATCACTTTAAAAACTCACCTTCTCCCTTAGTTTTTTCATATCTGCTTCGTCAATCTGCTTCATGGGATTCTAGCAAGACCAAGACCTTCCCTTTACGGCTCATTTTGCAAATTAGCCTGGATTGTGGTTGATAGATGCTGCCTATGGCTGTTGGTGGGCACTCTTGTTTTTCAAATGAAGAGTTCAGATCCTTGGCACTATGAAAGTACTTTCCTGGGTTCTAAATCTATAGTTCTGTCCTTTCCTCTTTTAGAGAAATCTGTGAAATATCATGGCTGATAGACCAGGTTTTAAACATTCTTCCCCAGAAGAGGTGGTCATCCTCCTCCCTAATGCTCCTGCCACCCTCACTCCATGGTGTTTGGTCACTTCCTCCTCTGCCACCAAAGGAGAAATGTACAGGAATCCTGCTAATTCTCCCTCAGTAGCTTGGATGACAATGGGATTTATCACTTCCCTGCCCTTTGTGAACAATTGCCTTCTCACAGGGCAGCTAAACCTAGGAATACAGGTACAGCCTTGAGCCAGAGGCCTGGACCAGCTTCACCCCCAGCATTTTACCAGATGCTGTCTTTGGCTCTGTGTTTCTGGTTTTTCATCTCAGAGCAACTCCTTATGCCAGCAGAGTGGAAATTCAAACTTCAGAGTTGTAGGTGAGAGCTGAAATAAATCAGGCCCTCCATGGGGTCCAGTCCAGCTCAGTGGAGTTCTGCACAGTCATCTGGGGACAGAGCTCCAGATAATAATAAAGCATTACTTTGTCTACTCTGTGCATATATTGTAGAAATAGTTTACGAAGGAGTCCAAATACTGAAAGGATCTCAAGCAGTATTGTTCTAAAGTCAACTTTTAAGGCAATATCTCCTTTGCGTGTTTGCAATCCCAGTAACTGCTGTGGTCTGCTCTGTGAGTGCTGGTAGGCTCTGCTGGGCGACAATGATTGGCAGGCGATACCATGGGAAGAAAGGGCTAACGTGTGACATGAACAGGGCAGGACAAACGAATAACCACAGTGATGTCACAGGACCCTCAGAGCTAATACACATACTGGGATAGTTCTCATTTACGTTCTGGGACAGTAGCAACTGCTTTATAGCTCTGTTGCGTAGCAGTTCAATAGCAAAGGCTCAAGAGCCAGACACCCTGGGTTTGGTCCTGGCTATATGACTTATTGCCTACTACTGGACTTCGGCTTCCTCATTTAGAAAGGGGATAATTATATCCGTTGTAATCCAATGGAGAGAATATTAGCAAGGGGTATGATGAGTCTAGAGTGGAGAAAACGACAAGTGCTGAGTAAAGAGACTATGGTCTCCAGAGAATGTACATTTGCAGTGGTCCTCAATGTATGATTAGGAGTTTTAGAAGCAAAAAAAAAAAAGCTATGGTGAGTACAGGAGTATAAGCAGTAGAGAAAGTGATAGAAGAGATGGTGGGGAGAGAACTACATTTTAGGTAGGGAACAGCCTTTGTGTGATTGGCCTGAGAATTGCTGTGGAGCAAGAACATGAAAAGATATATTGAAGCTCTGGATGGGCATAATGCAAAGCTAAGAAATTTGGACTTTGTTCTGTGCAGGAGGATTTCTTTTTTCTTTTTTTTTTCTGGATGATATTTTTATGCCTAGAAAATAAACAATATTTATCTTAAGCTCACTGCAGAAAACTTGAATATCAAGAAAGCGTAAAGAAAAAACAGTTCTATGCAAACCTACTACACAAAATAATTGCTGTTAACATTTGGTGGGATGTCTTTTTGGTGCTTTTTCGATGAATATGTATGCTGATCTAGCATTACAAAAATGTTACCTAGGGAACATTGTTGAGCAGGAGAGTGTCACACAATCAGGTTTGCGTTCCTGAAAGATTCTGGTGGTGGTGGCTGTGGAAAGGAGGGCTAGATGAGGCTGCAGTGAGAGGTCAGGACTCCAGTCCAGGGGAGGGATGATGAGGGCATGGGCCAGGGCAGTGCCTGTGGGGCTGTGGAGAAGGGACACCTTCACAGGAAGAGATGCTAAAGACAAAAAACTGCTACCTTTGTCAAATCAGACTTGAAGTCAATGCCGGAACCAAGGACCAATCAACGACCACTAAGATTCTCTTCTCTAGGATTCTGCTCTGCTCCTAATCAGATGCACACAGCTTGGTCTTCCCTTGTAGAAAATGCTCCTCTCCTTTGCGAATAATTAGATTATAGACATCCTTCCCCTGGCACCCCCATTGTGCTTCTTTCAAAACTCAGTATGAGGGATTTTTAGACTGTTGTTCTGAGATGCCATAGCCATCAGCATCCCTTTGATGTAAAGGCCAGATATTGTCCTCACAGGGGGATTTCAGGGTGACTCTTCTGACTCTGCAGGGGTGATACCACTCACCTCTCTAACCCCAGCCAGTGTTCTCTTCCCTCCCACATCCCTCCCCAAACCAGCTGCCACCAAGCTGTGCCCAGTAAATGAAGGTGATCACAAAGGAGCCTGAAGCTGGGTCTGGGAAATAAGATTTGTTGTCTGTGATTCGGGAAGATTGAGAAACTGGATAATTGGGGGCCGGAGAACAAGGCCCTTCAGACAGCCAGGATGGGCTCACAGTGAGGACCACATTAAAATCTCATTGCCCTCTGCTTCCTGGTAGCCTCTGCTGCCTTGCTTCAAGTGCTGTTTTGTGAGCAGTGTTTGCAGAGAGTTAACGAATCTGAACGGGCCCTGAAAGGAAAAGGGCCTCTGTTGGATAGCTTTTCTCTTACTAGAGGAAATGAGAGATGGTTTTCCTTATAACCCAATTTCCAAAGCCTTTTATTACAGAGCGTCAGGAAGATTTGCCTCCTGCCAGGCTGAGTGGGGCTGGGCCAGCTCCATAGGAAAGCTTAAGAGATGGCTGGATGGCTGCTGGAGGTAGGAAGGGTGGTCAAACTGATAGAATCAATACCACCTTCCCTCAGTAACACAAAGGGCCTTTGCCAACTCATGCATTTTGCACTGGATTTTCTATCCTGAAACCATGAAATGGGAGGCAGCATATAGCATGATGGAAGAGCAATGACAGGGGCTTTGTGTCCAGCAGACGTGGGTTCCAGTTCCAGCTCCTGCACTTTCTGGCATGACCTGCAGTTTCCAGCTTTGCAAAAGGAAAGAGAGTATCTGCCTGAAAGGCTGCAGTAAGGGAGGGTGAGACAATATGTAAAGTCCTGGTACATTTAGGCTCTCAACATCCCTTCTTGTTCACACAGATCCTTCGAATATTTCGCAGCCAAAGATCAACCACTGGGATTTGTGCTTTTGAGGTAATAATTTTAGGGCAGTGATTTGTCAAAAGTTACGTACTGAGCTCTGGACAAAGCTGGAAGCTGGGTGGTCAGTGGAACACTCAGTTCAGGTATTCTGTTAGTGCAATAGGTGTGGCTGTTGGTGGTGGAAATGTCTCTCCAGGGAAGTGCTGCTGGGCTCTCTTGCACTGCCCTGGAGCTGGGAGGAGAGATGCATTTGCAGTGGGTCTCTTCTGCCTCCCTACTGGACACTGGACCATAGGACAATGTCTGTAGAAGAGGGGTTCTGAGCAGCAGGGACATTTGAGTCACTTGTTCTTTGGGGCTTAGGAATGGTCAAGAGAAAGGGACTCCTAGAGCTCTGGCAATCGTCTCCTACCCTGTAGTGGCAGAGGCCCTGGTGGAATTGGACGCCTTCAAGGAAACACCAAATCAATGCAGTGGAAGCACTGCATATAACCTGAAGGGTAGGGGTCTTCTCTGGGGCCAGTGGAGGTGTTGTTAAGAGGGTGGGTTGAGATAGCACTAAACTGACATGTAAACAGGTGGTAATTGAATATGTGGTTTATTTTGGGCTTTAGAATAATGAGTCATACTCATAATAAACAATGAAATGTTTCCTGCCTCAGAGCTTCCAGAGGCTCCAACACAACAGGTATCAGAACTTATAAAGAGGGGTAAGACTTGCAAAGAGAGGTGGAATAAACAGCTTTAAGTCTCATAACCTTCAGCTCTGATAAAGGAGATTGTTTGGGAGGCAGATCCTTTGTTGTTGTTTTTATTATTATTATTATTATTATTATTTTGAGATGGGTGTCTCTCTATGTTGCCTGGGCTGGCCTTGAACTCCTGAGCTCAAGCAATCCTCCCACCTTAGCCTCCCCAAGTAGCTGGCACTACAGCTGTGAGCCACTGTGCCCAGCTGAGGAAGCTCCTTTAATACCAGCTAACCTTTCTTGAGTTCTTTCCATGTGCCAGGCATGGTACTACGTGCTTTCCACCTTTAACCCAATTCGTTTCCACAGCATTCAATTATGTGGTAGTAGATATTATTATTATTATACCTATTTTGGTGATGGAGAAACTTAGGCTAAGAGAGAGAAAATAACTTATTCTATTGTCTCACATATACTAATGAGGCTTAAATGACTGTATGAAGCACTTTGTAAAGCAGACGGACCCAACAAAGAGCTTTTATTGTTCTGCATGAAGCAGATAGAAGTAAATCTGAGTCCCTCTTTTTTTTCCCCTGCAGTTGAATTCTCTTTCCAGGTGCAATTCAAGCATCCAGGAGCACCGGAACTGCTTAGTGTCAATAAATTGGGTGGCAGTGCTGTCAGGCAGTAAACTTGAGAATTACACAGGACGGCCATGAAGACCCAATTCTCTAATGCCTGGGGAAACACTTTGCAAATTGGAAGTGATGTTTTTAACTGTCTTGGAGGGTTTCCTATAAGTGGAATTGTTCTGTTTGGAAAGTGGCTTTAGTTGGAGACAGTGTTATTTGATTGTGTTGAATTCAGTTTGAGTCTACACAAATATGACACAGAGTCTCTGTCAAGAGTGAGTTTGAAGTTTAAGTGGGGGCAGGGAGAGAGACAGTAATGGAGTTAGAGTGTTTTAGCATGACTGCCTGTGTACGTGTGTGTGTGTGTGTGTGCAAGTACACATGTGTGGTGGATGGGGAATCAATTGAAGGGAGTGACTGTGGAAAAACTATTGCAAAATAAACAAATCTCTACTATGTCAATAAGAAAGGCTTAGGGAAGATGTGGGAAGAGCATGTTCAAGGACATAAAAGGGCCTGGGGTTGCCAGTTAAAAGACCATCAACCTACGTACTAAGCCCTGCTAGTGTCTATGGCTGGGATCGTTTCCATGTGGTTCTTCTATCTTCTGTGCTTTTTGTGGAAGGAGTTGACAGGCAAGGGAGGTGGGTCTAAAAGAAAGGAATGGCCAACTTGGCTTCAAAAGAAGCACCACCAGAGGGTACATACAGTCCTCACCACCAGGAAGGATCCTATGCTTGAGGCTGGCCGGGGGGAAGTAAGGCTGAGTGATATTTCATATCTTGCCTTACTGAGAAGTTGATCGTCAGTGAGACTTTTAAGACTCATCTGAAAGACATCTGAAATGCACTCTGAGCCACACTAGACCATCAATAAAAGGGAAGGAGTCTCTCACATATCAAGTAGAGGCGGAGGGTTTTAAATAATTTTTTTTCCCACTACTCTCAATGACTCTGCAAGATACCCATTATTATCTCCATTTGTCGGTGATCAGTTAAAAGTGGATTTGAAGATCAAATCCAGATGTATCTGGCTCCAATGCCTATGTCTCAGATGTTTATCCCCTTCATGTCTCTTCCAGGTTTCACAATGGTCAGAAGTCTCTGAAAGTTGTGGGCATGTGGGTAGCAGAATGGTCCGTGGCTACCTAATCTACCATTTCCTGAGTTATGCCTGGAACTCTCCCCTAGCTAGGTCCCACTTACGCTTTAGCTCTGCTGCTGATTAGATGAATGACTTTAGAAGGTACTTGTTCTCCAATGTAGATGGAATAGTCCAAATCCTGGTGAAGTAAGGACAATATATGTACTATTAACAGCTGACACCAAAATCTATTTTAAGAACAATACTACTTGTTTGGAATATAATACATTCTTGGGGGTGGAAAGTGAGACCACCCAGGAACATGTGTATGAAGAGAACTATTCTTTGAGACACAAGGTAAAAACTTGCTTGCTGCTCTAGATAGAGAGGAAATGAGAAGAAGAAAAATGAGAGGTGATAGAGACAGAGAGAGTGAAAAGCTGAGAGGTGCAGGATGTGACAACCCAAACTTTGAGCTCATGAGTTTACTCAACTTATGAAATTCTTGGTCCAAATAACACTGTCATAAATCTATAAAAGGATGGAGCTTATGCTCAGGTTAGCATGGAGTGGAAATTGGACCTCAGGTGTGAAGATCAGGAACTGAGGTAAGGAAGTCCAGGAGGATGTCAGCAGTCAGGAATTCACAGCAATCATGGAAAAAACTCTGGACTCCCACGGGCCTTGATTTGGTGGATTTAAGCCCGTTTTAGTATATTTTCAAGGGAGATAGGGACGCTAGCTGAGTTCTACCAAATTGAACTTCTAGCACTTTCCAGAGCAAGATGAGATTCAGCTCAGATAAAAGCATTCTGTTTCCTGGGACCTCAGAATCCAAGCATATACAAAGGCTACCAGGAAGGATCTGTTGATCATAGACCAAGATGCCTCTTGGAAAAGGTACTTATTTGAATATCTTAAAGATGACAGCTACCCATTCCTGCAACGTGATCCCACAGCAATGTGGACACTGGTTTCCCAGCGGCTTCATCACGAGGTACATAAGTTTAATGACTGAGGGTAAAGGTCAGAGCCAGAGATTCAGGGTCTGTGGGTGCATCATGGTGTCACCACCCTCAGGTTATCAACACACCTTGGACTTCTGCCAAGGGGAGAGGGGTCTTGGGGAGAAGGGACAATCTTAAAGAGCAAGTTACCCAATGAACTGAGTAACTGGAGTTCCTGGAGGGGCCTAGGGCATAAAGCAGAGATGCCTTGGTGTTTAAGAGAACTGGGACCAGGTGCAGTGGCTCACGCCTGTAATCCCAGCACTTTGGGAGGCCGAGGGGGGCAGATCATGAGGTAAGGAGATCAAGACCATCCTGGTCAACATGGTGAAACCCTGTCTCTACTAAAAAAAAAAAAAAAAAAAAAAAATATATATATATACACATACATACATACACACACACACACACACACACACACACACACACACACACAAAATTAGCTGGGCATGGTGGCACATGCCTGTAATCCCAGCTACTCATGAGGCTGGGGCAGGAGAATCACTTGAACCAGGGAGTTGGAGGTTGCAGTGAGCCGAGATCACACCACTGCATTCCAGCCTGGGTACAGACAGGATGTGGCACAGCTGCCTTTCCACTCACCTTAGCTTGATACTGACAGGAAGTGGGAAAAATATGAGAGCTGAGATGATGTCACAGTTGATTTCTTTCCTGTCTCTATGACCTTGTAATGCCAAGGAGCCACTGGATGACAATTATTTACTTAAAGCTTAAATACATTTAAATTCAGGAAATTAAGCAAAGCTCTCTTCTAGCTGCTTCAGTAAAATTTTAAACTTTTGTGAAGCATAATGAAATGGATTCTGCTAATCTAAAGCTCTGTAGCCATATAAGACACCCAAGTTTGGTAATGAGTGAGGCCTCTGGAGCTAGAAAGTTACAATCAGCTTTGAGGGAAGAACTTTGGGAAATTTAGAGGTATATATATTAGTGTTTACAGGTAAGCTAGCCAGTGATGACAATGATGATTTTTCTTTCCATCTGCCCTTTAGTTAACCTACATAAAAAGAAGTCATTGTTCCCCTAAGCCTATTTCCAGTTCCCATATTCCCCTAAGTTATTCCTGTAAGCATATCTTAGCAAATTCTGCTGGCAACTTGGTCTGTGAGAAGTGTCCTCACATCAGTGTAAGCACAGATGAGGGAGAAATGGTGGAAGTCCTTCTTGTAATTAGCTCTTCTTGCTGTTCTGTGCAAGAGCCCTTCTTGGACAGTTGCTTTTGCAGCATCTTTCTCTTCATCATCATCACATTAGCTAGTATTTATGGAGCATTTTTAAGTGCAGCAAGTATTATGCAGACCACTTTCCAAGAATATTTCCAATTTATTTCATATAAGGGGGTAATATTCCCATCTTATTCAGTATAAGGTGGCCTTTTTTTTTTTTTTTTTTTTTTTTTGGCCTCCATTTTATAAATGTTAAGTAACTTATCTAGTCACTAGCAAGTAAGTGAAAAGCCAAGCCTAGTCTCAGGTATATCTGACTCGAAAGTCCCTGCCTTTAATCTCAGAAATTGTTTTCTAGTCACAGTCCTCAGAGAAGAAAATCATTTAAATAATTGTATTCATTCATTCATTCATTCAACATCAACGAAATACCTACTATGTGCTAAATGCAATGTTAACGGTCATGACTATGAAGATGAACATGGCATGGTCCCTGACTTCAGGAGGCTTATGATCCAGGCATGCAAATAGATGGTTATAAAAGAGAATGATAGGACAGTTGCAAGCATCTCAGCATTGGAATTATGGGAACACTAAAGATAAACAATTCTGCATTGATGGAAAGAGGGGTGATAGAGTTGAGAAAGATGAGCCTTAGAATTCTTGAGATTAAAAGTGAAAAATGAAACTCAGCTTGTCCAAAACATACTTCTGCAGGGTTTCCCATCTGACTTTATGGTATCACCAGCTATTTCATTTTTCAAGACAAAAAATTCTAAGCATTTTATTTACACATCTCACTTTATTATTCTCCACATCCAACTCATCACTAAATTATGTTAAATATCCCTCCCCAAATTCTTTTGAAAACATCTACTTATCTCCAGAGACATAGCTATCATGCTAGCATAATCTATTATCATTATCTCTCACTTGGATCTTGGCAGTAACCTTCCAACTGGTCTTCTCATTTTCACTCTTTCTTTAAGCTTCCTTTTCTCTGCAAAGACTAATCTTTTATTCATTGGGACCATATTTTTTTCTAGTAGAAAATTTACATTTCTACTATATACTTTAAAGTCTTTACTAAATCCAACATTTGGACCTTCTTGGTGTCTATTTCTATCAAAGTTTTTTTTTTTTTTCTTGCCTTTAGATCAGAGTTTTCTGTTTCTATCAATGTTTAGTAATTTTTGTTATATTCTGGACATTACGGATGATACGGCATAAATATTCTGGGTTCTGTTATCTTTCTCTGAAGAGTGTTCAGTTTCGTTCCAGCAAACTGTTCAGTTTCTGGCTGATCATCTTGAAGATTTACTTCGTTGGTGGAGGAGGAATTCTGTGGTATTCTCTAATCTCTAACTTCATAGTACTAAAATTCAAAAATTCCCAGTGAATCTTGTTAAGGATTGTTGGGCTTTATTAGAATAGGTCTAATGTAGTCCTTACTCATGGACCAAGGTCAGCAAACTTTCTCTTGAGAGCCAGACAGTAAATATTTTAGGCTTGTGAGCCATACAGTCTCTGTAGCAAATAATCCGCTCTACTACTGCAGCTTGAACATAAATGAATGGGCAGGATGTGTTCTAACAAAACTTTGTTTATAAACATTGGTAGCTGAATTAAGAGCCGTAATTTATTTGTTGATCCTGCCTGAGGACATGGTCCTTACTCTTTTTTTTTTTTTTGAGATGGAGTCTCACTCTATCACCCAGACTGGAGTGCAAAGGCTCAGTCTCAGCTCAGTACAACCTCTGCCTCCTGGGTTCAAGCAATATTCCTGCCCCAGCCTTCTGAGTAGCTGGAACTATAGGAGTGTACCACCATGCCCGAATAATTTTTTTTATTTTTACTACAGGTGGGGTTTTACCATGTTGGCCAGGCTAGTGTCAAACTCCTGACCTCAAGTGGTCCACCTGCCATGGCCTCTCAAAGTGCTGGTATTACAGGCATGAGCCACAGTGCCCAGCTGACATGGTCCTTATTCTTAAGGCATGGCTTTCTGATGTCTTAACTGGATCTCCAGGTGTTGACAAGGTCTCTACACTCTGCCTGAGCAAGAACCCCAGTATCTTCTAGCACTACTTGACCTCTAGTATTTTTGCTCCACTCTCAACTTCATAACAGCCCTTCCTGGTAAGCTTTTATGCTTTCTCCCTGTGTTTGTGCAGCCTGGGACTCCTGCCACAAAGATACCTGGGGTCCCCTTCTTCACAGCTCCCTGCTTTGTCATGGCCTACCCTACAGATTCCAGTCACTTCAGTAGTCCCAAAATCTGATTCCTACTTCTGGTCATTGGGAATGTCATGCTCTATTTTCTAGCTCATCACAGCTAGAAAATTGTCCCTAGATGAAGAATTGAAAAAACTGAGACCTCCCTTCATAATTTTCCTTTCTTTCAAAGATCATGGTCTTGTATTGCCCATTGCCCTTGCCAGAAAGCAGTTTCCTTATATATTCTGTCTAGTTTTGTGTTTATTTATGGCAGAGTGCTAGCATAGTGCCAGTTTCTCTGTTATTGGCAAAAGCAGAGATCCCCACATTCATACCTGCCCTTTTCAATATATTTTCTACTCTGCAGCTAGAATGATATCTCCATCTAATCATATCCAGTGCCCTCTTCAAAATTATTCAATGACTCCCTATTGCTCTGAAGAAGGATATAAGGAACAGTATGGGTTCTTGCCCATCAGTAAATTCCCAACACACAGTGTAGTACCTGCCTTATGATTGATATGTCTATGTAATAACTATTTTTGAGTAAGTGAATGAACAAGAAATAACATTTTTGGCTGACAGAACAACATAAGCAAAGGCAGGGTAGCATAAAATAATATAGAGAATAGTGAATTATTTGGTAAAATTCCAACCTAGGATGCTGACTACACATTACTCAATGGCTTCACGTGCAGAAAATGTGGCAATTGAAGACCAGGATACTACACTGCCATGTTTTTTTTTTCAATTACCAAAGGCCTTAAACCATTTGCTCAGCATGAAGCTCTTAAGACGAATAGAGCTGTCTAGGCAAGGCAAGGAAAGCGTTCTTGGACCTGGGTTGGCTGTGTTCACAGACAGACAGATGGACATGTGCGCAGGCAGAGGGAATCATCAATTTGCTAAAAATAACATCTCAACCAGTTTTTCACAGAAACCCTAAAGGAAGAGAAAACAGATCGATAGCAAGCATACCACTTGTGTGATGTTGACGTCCTCCCTTGATCAGAGGAAGTGAAATCACCCTGGAGACCGAGTTCTTTCACAGACAGCAGAGGAAATGACTAAGGCAATTGCTACTTTGGAACCAAGGGAGGACCCAAAGGATTTATGAGAGGATTAAATAAATTTGACAGGAAATTTTAGATAAGGAAAATGGACATTTATGATATTCAGGGAAGGGAAAAACAGAATTTGGGCAGAAATGTATCTAGGACTTTTTTTGAAGGATTTTTTTTTTTTTTAACCATTTAGAGGAAAGACAGTTGTGCTTCTGTGGTTTGAGACTTTGGAAATAACTCAAATGAGGTCAAAAGTTCTCTGAAATGTCGTTTCAAAACTAGGGGCCGGGTGCGGTGGCTCACGCCTATAATCCCAGCACTTTGGGAGTCCGAGGCGGGTGGATCACGAGGTCAAGAGATCGAGACCAACCTGGTCAACATGGTGAAACCCCATCTCTACTAAAAATACAAAAAAATTAGCTGGGCATGGTGGTGCGTGCCTGTAATCCCAGCTACTCAGGAGGCTGAGGCAGGAGAATTGCCTGAACCCAGGAGGCAGAGGTTGCAGTGAGACAAGATCACGCCATTGCACTCCAACCTGGGTAACAAGAGTGAAACTCTGTCTCAAAAAATAAAAAATAAAAAAAACAAAAACAAAAACAAAAAAGCAAAACTATGCCCTAGAAAATATTCCCAAGGTGAAAGATGCAATGAACGTGACAATGGAGGTCAGCAGAAGACAGAAATTCACATTGATTGGGTATCTTCTGGGTGAGGGCACACTGCTTGGGGCTTTCCACCAGTTAGCTCATGTTATCTCTATAACTCTGTAAGTTAGGGTCTATTATTCTCAGAAGTGAAAAACTGAAGCTTAGATAAGTTAAAGTTTCTGTCTGAAGTCACACAACTAATATACAGCAGAACTTCATATCCAGATTTATCTAATTCCAAAGCCCATAGATCTTCCAAAACACCACATCGCTTCCCTGGTGTGCATCCCACTTTTGCACGCAGTAGTAGGTGGCATATTTCTGGGCAGCCTAAATTTTCAGAGCTCAAGCCTTTCTGTTTCCTTGACCATAGGATACTGAATGCAGCACTACAGAGAAAAGGGAGCTTCACTATGATGGTATGTTGGTCATTTCAGAAATGAGAACGTTAGGGCCCACTCACTACTGATAAGAATTCTTTCCATTCCCCACCCATGAAGACCAACACTGGAATTTATGGATATATGTATGTATACATGTCATGGCTGAAGACCAAATTCCAGCTTTACCCTGGAGTCCTGAAGGCACAGTTATAACATCCATGCCTGTGTGCTTGGCTTGACATGCTTGGGTTTTAAAAATCAAATAAAGAGAGGTTTTGATCTAACATACAACTGACAGCATTGCAAGGTGCTCTCTAAGCTTAGTTTCTTGCTGTGCAATGCAACATTTACAGAATTCATTCCCACCTGTGGCAAGGCAAGTCCACTTTTCATTTGTGAAGGGTCTTCAGCCAGGCAAATCATTTGCTTCAGTGATAGAAACAGAAGACTGAATGGAAACAAAACACAAAAACTCTTGCTTGTGGACTCTTCTTCCACTGTCTGTATCATTTGGAGTGCTGCAATTTGCAGAACGTCATCCATTTCTCATACACTTTGGGGTTTTTATTCAGGCAGACATAGGGGGTGTGAGCTAGAACATATGCTGGTGTGAGTTTGGATGTGTGTGTTGAGAGAAGAGCAGGCAGGAGCCTGGAAAAAAATATGTGCAAATGTGGCAGGGAGCAGAAAACCCAGCAGGAATTGCTGGTTTCCTAGCAATCAATGACCAATTTCCCTTCGGGGCTATTCCCAGAAGTGCAGATCATTTCAAAAATAGATGCATGTCTTAGTTCCGTTATTGACATTTTTTTCTACTGAAGCCTGTGTGCACAAGCAACCCTCTGGTGAGATCTTAAGATCTTGGATTTGGGTCTTCACATTCCTGAGACTCCTCTTCAAAGTTTCCTCCTCACTTCCCAGACTTCTCAGGTTTTATCTCAGGATAGCTCTTCCAATCCAGAGTGATGAAAGGATTTCTTCCGGGGAATCAGTCAGTGGCAGTTGTTCTCAGGATAGTCAGAACCATCCTCCAAGACTCAGCTCAAAGGTTGCTTCCTTCAGGAAACCCTCTTCAACCTGCCTGGGCCAAATGCCCTTTTCACCTTTATCTGCATTTCCAAATTTGACCTTTTATTATAACACATTTTTATTTCTCAATGGCAGTTTTTATGCAGAGGCCATCTTTCACAATAGACTAGAAGCTTCTGAGTTCCACCTGATTTATCTTTGTCACTTTCTGGTGCCTGGCACAGATCTCATGTATGCCAGGTGCTTAGGAACGCTTGTTAAATGATTGAACAAATATACAAAGCCTCAGATTTCTTATGTGCCTTCAAGTTGCCATTCCCATTCCTAATCATTTTCCAGCCTTGTATTCCCAGCCTGCAAAAGAAGCAGACAGAAGGACCACTGTCTAGGACTGATGGATGCCATTGCTGCATCAGTGTAGGATGTGAAATGTTACCTATCCTGGAGGGCCAACACCAGGAGACAGCACACCACACTTTTGTGCATCAGAGTGAGTCTTGCCTGATGGGGGAAGTCACTCTTGGCACCTCACTTGGGAAAAAGGAGAATCTCAGACTGGAGCTGCATGTGACAGGCTTGGGGGCTTCCTGCAGAGTGGGACTCTAAGGCTTAGCCTCCAGACAGTTGAAATATGAGGCAGCTCTTGGATAAGGTGGCACCTACCTGGAGTGGATCCAGCAGCTAGCTAGGAGGTGGTAATGAAGCAAAGGGCTTAATGGATAGCTGCCTCTGATAACACATGGATCCCACATTCAGTCCGGAGGATAAGCTGGGCCCAAGTGTCACCCTCTTGATTCATTTTCTGCATTCCCTTAGTATCTAGGCAACTTCCCTGCATACCATAGCCAGTTACAGCTGCTTCACAGGAGAACCACAGGATTCACGGGCTTAGGCCAGTGGGTGTAGAAGGAGCTGTTGCTGGAGATTGCTCAGGGAATGGGAGCTCTTGGGCCAAAGGAACCACGATGGCACAGATAGTCACCCCTCAAACGGGGGAAGCTTCCCTCCAAAGCTTAAATCTCCAGAATTTTGTTACTTGAAATGATGAAGATTTCTGCTCAGATCTTCTGATAAGCAGAAGACAGTGATACTTCAGTTAGCACAGGACAAGAAGATAAATGACATTTGTTCAGTGTTTGTCCTGTGCAAGACACTTTACATGTCTGCTAATCCAATTTGCCTAGCAACCTAATGATGTAGATATTATTTGTCCCGTGTTATGGTGGATGAAACTGAGGCCTAGAAAGAAGTGACTGCTCACAAGATAAACTGGGAGTTAAATCCAGGCTTCCTCATTCCCAGTCCTGGCTCCTGATTCTTGCATTTGAGGCATCTGTAAAGATGTGTGGTATAGCTCTGCCCCCTCCTGCTCCCCATCCCCAGCCCACCACCAGAGCATTTTTCACTAAATGCTGAAGGCACTGCTGGCCTTTATTTTTGTAAGCTGCATGGTTCCAGGTCTGCACCTTGGTGATTCCACCTGAAACTTCTGGAGTGCATCAGGCTGAATGAGAAAATGCACTCAGCCAGATCCACCCTTGTAGCCGCTGCTCCCAGTCAAAGAACCAGTGAGAGGCCAGACTGGAAATGATCTCAGAGACCCCCACAGCTTTTAATATGGGGAATCCAAGGCCACATGGGGAGTGACTTGTCCGAGGTCATCTGCAGCAAAGGAGATGGGCGGCAGGGGGGCGGGTGAGCGCAAGGCAGGTGCTAGAGCCAGGTGACTCCTGGTCATCTGCCTTATTTCTTGGATGCTTCAACCAGCAGGAATCAAGGGCTTCCTTTCACTATTGCCATTTGGAGAGCCAGGTCTGTGTTTAGCTACAGACATGCATCTCTAACTCTGGTACCAGAATGTTTCTTATGGGATTAGATGGCTAAAGCAGAATTCAGGGCCATAGGCCTGATGCTAGAAGCAGGAGCCACAGGTTCCTGTGGTAGAAGGAGCGCTGCGGCAGCCCCCCTGAGGAGGTGAGGCTGAGCTGATGCACCTCACCGTCTAACGGGCTGAAACGAACCGGATGAAGGCGCACTGCTCTGAGACATACAGGCATGCTGCCTTGTCCCCGCCTGCCTCCCTCTCTCATTTTAAAGCCTGCATCCCTATCTCCAAGTCAGCAATCCAATTACTGGAGATTTTTAAAGAATGCCTCAATATCAAAAAACAGAAGTCTTAGCTAAGGAGGCCTGCCCTGACTCGTTAATCCACTGGTCAGTTTGCGATGATTCAGGTTGAAGTTGGCTTTCCCCACCACCCCCAGGAGTGCTGATTTAAGGGGATCGAGCCCTCAATCCCAGAGATTAGAATCTTCGCCAGCGGCACCTGCACAGTCCCTGGGTCAGTGCAAAGTCACACAAAGTACAAAACCCTGTTGGGTTTCCTGAGTTAATTATCCTTTTTATTTGTTGTCTTTCTGCAAATCGGAATATCCAAGGGTTGCAGAGGCTATCCGTGCCCCTGAGGAGCGGTGTGCAATGGCACTGCCTGCCATTCACACCTCGAGGTGCCAGCAAGCCACCCCTAGCCTGTGTGTCTGGCTTGCCCTTCCCTTCAACTCTACCCTGCAGGATCTCTCTCTCTCTCTCTCTCTCTCTCTCTCTCTCTCTCTCTCTCTCTCTCTTTCTCTCTCTCTCTCTCTCCCCTCTGGCTTGCCCTTCCCTTCAACTCTACCCTGCAGGATCTCTCTCTCTCTCTCTCGTTAATAATAGCTAGCCTTTGCTTAAGAGCCACCCAGCTCTGTAGGCTGAGAACTTCTACTCTCATTGCCTTCTTTAGGTTTTCACACAGTTATAGGAGTCAGAACAGATATCCAAAATTCCCATTTTACAGGTGAGCAAGTCGAGGTTCTGGGAGGACATAACAGCTGGTAGGTGGCAGGGCTGGGACTTGAAAGCAGAACCCCTGCCTCCACATCTGAGCACTTCTTTGTACACAGCACCACCCCTGGGTTCCCTGTACCATGATTTTCTTTGTGTCTTGCTCTCTGTGGTTTTCTGGAACAGTCCGTAGAGGTGGAGTGGACACCCCATCTGCCTTACCAGTGTATGCCCTCATCTTCCCTACCAAGAGAACCCAGAACTGGTTCAGAGATCCAGGCCTCCCGCCTCAGGTGACTTCACCCCCAGACTGAGCTCAGGATAATCCCACTCCCCTCAACAATGGGAAGGGCCATGTAAACCAATTCTGTCCAATGAGAGGGAAAAGAGTCTGTGAGGAAACTTCTGGGAAACCTCTCCTCTCTTCTAACAGACTCATAGGAGGAGAGCTTCTCTTCCTCCTCTGGACACTGTCCTGTCTGTGTGTGGCACTCAGAACTGCCAAAGACATCTAGGTAGCAGCCTGAAGCTGAAACCAGCACCGAGGATTCCTGATTCCTGGGTGGAGAGCAGCCTGGAGTCTGAGCCCTTGATGGCATGGTGAGTGTTGATTGTCATACCTGGAGTTACCTAACTCTGAACTTCCCGTGATGTGAAATCAGGAGTGTTCTTACTGCATATGCCTGTTAGAGCGTGGCTTCTCCGCTTGTAGCTGGGAGCACCCTTCCTGGCTGGGATCAGCCTTCGGGTACGCTAAGGCCTCCTCACTCAGCTCTCCCTTCCCTTATGTCTTTCTCTGTCACTCTGCCTCTGTCCTTTTATCAGGAGGGTTTGCACATAAATGGGAGTTCTGCCTAACTTAGGACAAACATTTGGAAGAATTGAGACAATTGCATTTTGTTTGTTTTTAATATTAGGATTCCTTGTGTAGGACATATTATAGATATGGGGTACTAGGCAGCTTTGGGAACGGTAGATCCTTTTATTTTTCCTATAAAGGAGCCACCCTACCTACAATCCCTGCTGGTCCCTTCCCTCTAACTAAGGCTGATTGAACCAGGCAGGAACACCCAACTCTGGAGAGAATCATCTGGGTTGCCAGCAGTCCTTGCATCGTGGCTGCTACTCACAGAGAAAAGATGAGTAGGCAACTACTAATTTGTTGTCCGAGGACTTTGAACTAAGGGCACAGAACATATTGTCAGCCAGTGAAGAGACAAACGTACACAGACCTGGGAGGGCATGGGCAGCTGGGTGTGCTATAGTACATGATCCCTTATAGTAGAACAGTAATAGAAGGTTTGCAATGCTCCTGAGCCACCTGGAACCCAAAAGCCCTTTCAGCTCCAGGCACAGTAATCTCTATCTCCAGGATTCCCTCTGCCACCCACCCCTTGTAATAGTCTGCCATGATTTAAGATGTCTTCTCCCTACAGCTAGGTACCCACTCCCTGGCACGACACACAGGCCCCTCTGTGATCTTCCCAGCCTGTGTCCCCTGCTCTCTCAACCTGCTCCTCTTAATTGCATTATCTCCGCTCCTCTATGTGGGTCACATCCTTCCACGTCTTTCTGCCTTGGTTTGTGCCATTCCCTCTGGAATGTCCTTGCTCTTTGTCCCCTGGTGAGATCATGTTCATCTTCCACAACCCAGCTCCTGCAGCTCCATGATTCTCTCAAGCAGATACAAGTATTCCTTTCCTCATTTTTCTCTTGCATGTATTCATTCAAAATTTATGTATTGAATGCCTACTGTGTGTGCTGTTATGACTACGAAACAAGGCTGGAGGAGGAAAGAGTGGCAGGACTCGGGTGGCGGTGGCGGCTGCTTCAGTAGGGGCCATCGGGGAGGTGTTTCTGAGCTGAGATCTGAAAGTGGTGAGAGTGGCCTCATGAAGGTCTGGGAGAAGACCTTCGTTTCCAGCAGAGGGAAGAGCAAAGGTGAAATCCCCAGAGTGAGAACAATTTTGAAAGGAAGACAGCAAGTGTAGCTGGAGTGTAGAGAGTGAAGGTGAGTCAGAAAAATGGGCAGGGGTGAAATTATGCAGAGTTTGATAGCCTCACTGGCCATTGTAAAGAATCTGAATTTGGTCTAAGCATGAGAGAAATTCCAGGGAAGGATATGAGAGGAGCAGGTGCCATGAACTGACTTGCATTTTAGAAAGATTCAATTGGCTGCTGGTAAAGAGTAAACACTGTATTCCAGGCAGGATGGTGTCTCTGGAGGGAGAAAGGTTGCAGGCCTGGGGCCTCCTGTGGAGGGAGAGCCAATAGGACTTGTGAACAGGCTGGTCGTGGAAAGGGAGGGTGAGGGATAGAGCAGAACTGAATCTCAGATTGAGGCCTGAACAATCGGGTACATGGAGGCACCTTTTACTGAGGTGGAAACAAGTAGGGAAGTGAGTTTGGGGGTACAGGTCAAGAGCTGGGTTAGGACCTAGCACTCATCATCCATGTGCAAGACTTTGCTACCAGTCCCAGACTCCTGGAGGGGAGACTCTATGCATTTTTTTTTGTCTCTTTCCCCCATTCTACATAGCAAAAGCCTTCAGAAAAGAAGATACTTAGTTTATTGTTGATGATTACTTTGACTCCCACGATGTCCTTATTACTGAAAAATTGCATACGATAACTGGATATCCTTCTTTTCATTACCTTACTTGGTTGTCACCAAGCCATTTTGTTTTTATTTTTGATTACTCTTCAAAGGGCAGTGACATCATCCCTCACTCACAAGTCAGTCTGACCTCCCTCCATATCTATGGCCTCCTTCAGTGCTCTCACCATCAAACATGACCAAAATGGGTGCCAGGGGAGCCCTCCAGTTAGAAACTTGTGCTGGCAGGTGCTCTATTAGCATACCTTGGCTCAGAAAGACGTGATAGCTTGTTCCCACTGAGTTATGTCAAATTGGCCAATCAATCACCAACCATATACTGAGCACCTTTGATAATAAGCCCTTACCTTTGCCTTGCACTTTACAGCTTACAAAAAGCATTTTTATAGCCACCCATTGGACTTGTACAACCAACCTCTGAATTGATGAGGCAAGTCACTAGATGTTAAATTCCCTATTTCACTTCTGCTGCCACATCTCGTTTTGCAACTAAGGGTCTTAACTAAGATGGTTCCCTCTGCCTGGTGTGTTCTTGTCCCTCTCATTAGCCTGGGAAACTTCCAGAAATGGTACCTTCCAGAATCATCTTATGTGTGAAATGACACCATCCCTGACCCTCAAGCAGAGCTAATCATTCATCCCTTCCCCCTCTGTGTTATGTGAGGCCATAGGGATACATCTACCTTTTTATTTATTATGCTATAGATACACATAAAATATATAATACATGTATACATACTTATCTCTCTAATAGATAATATTCTTTTTGAGGGAAAGGAATGTATTTCATTCACCTCAGAATCTCAGTGCCTGATATATTTCTTTACATATAGTTAGTAATCAATAAATCAATGGCCATATGGGTATTTTTACAGCTTAAGGTCATATTGTGGGGAACTGTGTATATTTTGCTAAGGGATATGGAACTCAGCCTATAGGCATAAAATAGTCAATGGGAACTTGATTTATATCACAAAAGGCAGATGGCAAGCTCATTTCATAGAATTTATTTCCCTGAAAATTGATGAGTTTTGATTTATGTCTTCCCTTGAAGGTCAGGTTATGGACTGTTCAACTCACTGTGCCTTTCTCTCTAACAAGGGTTTCATCAGAATAAGAGATGGTGGAGATGGTGTCAGTTACACACAGCCTGTTTGTTTGTCTCATCCAAGAAGTTTCATTTCAACTCATCAAATTTTCATTGAGCACATACTATGTGCCTGACACCGTGGTCAATGCTGTGATAATAAGACAAGGTGGTTGGGACGTCCTTTGCCAAAGCCATGGAGGTGGGGCCTGCAAGGCATGTAGAAGTATGACATGGCTGAGTCCCCTCTCATGTAGCCTTCATTCCATGCTGTTGTGATCTGTTCTGAGGGACTTGCAGCTCAAGTATATACATGTTTCACTGAAAGAGTTGAAAGAGCTGGAGACTGTCTGTGATCAATGAGTCCCTGTCACTCTCATGACACTTTGCTAAACCATTTCACCAGCACTCAGGTGAGCCCGCAATAATGGGCTGATGGGATGGGCCCACAGGGAGTGGGGCAGTGGAGGGCAGCAGCAGTGATGGATGTAAGTGTCAAAGTGGCTCACTAGAAGACTTAATTGACTTCCTCAGGCTCTTCCTTCTGCATTTATTCAATCATCCATCCATCCATCCATCCATCCATCCATCCATCCATCCATCCATCAGTACATCCATCCATGTACCCATCCAGCTATTTATTCTTGCATCCACTCATTCATATTCTTAGCTTAAAGCACATATCTGCCTCTTCTTGTTGGTGCATATTCATCTGTCCATCCATCCATCCATCCATGTATTCATAATTCATCTATGAATCCTTAATTCATTTTTAAAGCACATATTTTCTTGCTCAAAAACCAAGTGGTTGTCATATGTCACATATTTGAATCAAAGTTGCCTATCTTAGCATTCCCAATTTCCTGATCATATCTATACAAACCCTCCCTTAGCTCACTTTCCCCTGGGTTTTCTCCTCTCTTTTTCTCCCGCCCTCTTTTTCCTTTCCTATGTGCTCTCCCCATCACTCCTCTCTCCTTCTTGTTTGTTGAAGTCCACCTCTTCATTCACTTAAGTCTTCACCCTCTTCACCCCCTCGTGTGACTCTCCCCTTTGCTCCTGTAACTAGCTGTTTGTCTCCTGGGTGATCAACCCCTTCTCTGAACTCCGAAAGCTGTTAGCATCTGACCCACTCTTTGAGTGTTTGACGTTTGTGTTCTTAAATTTATCTTTTGATAAATGTGGGCTTTCTCCTCCAAGAGTCCGGCCCTTCCTCAGTCCTTGTAAAGACGATTGTCTTTGACTCTGCCCCACCTAGCCTTGAGCTAACTTGGACTCTAAGAAATCAGGAATGAGTCTTGATACTTCAAGTCTTGTGCTCCTGGCTCCTTGCCTGAGTTCTGGGCACCTGTGAGGCTCTGCCCTGAAGCTTCCATTCTCAGATTACTGTACCTAGAGGAAGGGTGCAGGGTGGGCTCACCTAGAAGCCTGTTGGCTTTAACACTTGTGTCATTCTTCTGAGCCCCAGGACTGGGATGCAACCCATCTCCTTACCTCAAATTTTATGAGTATTTTCTATGAACTGACTAGTCCCAGAGAACCACGTCACTGCTGCATGTGTGTGTCTTTGAGTGTTACTTCTTGCTGTATAACCATCTCAAAGCCCACTGTGTCTCATGATTCTGTGAGTTGGCTGGTGGTTCTTCTGCTGGTCTTCCTTAAGTTCATGTAGGTGACTACCATCAGTGTTGGGGCACCCTGGATGGCCTTGCCCAAGTGTCTGGGGTGAGGTGATTGGAATGGTCGGATGACCAGGCCTGTCTCTCCCTATGTGACATCTCATCCTCAAGAAGGCAAGGCTGGGCTTCTCAGAATGGGACAGCCTGGGAGTTCCAGGAATATAAACACAGAAGCTTCATAGAAACCTCAGCTCTGGAGCTCACCCAACATCTCTTCCACCACAATCTGTTGGTCAAAGCAAGTCACAAGTCCAGCCCAGGTTCAAGGGTTGGGAAAAGAGATTTCACTTTTTTGATGGGAGGAGATCTCAAATATTGGGTCCAGCTTTTTCAATTTCTCACCTCATCTACCCTGTTCCACTCACCAGCCTGATCTCCCCCAGAGGGGTTTGCTGTTCCAGATCAGGCTCGAGTTCTCTACTTTTGGAGATGACATACAGCACCCCAGGCTATGACCTCAGGAGCCCTTTTTTATTATTTTTTTTAAATTAGCTTTTTTATTTTTCAGGTAGAACTGACACATGTCTTTAAAATACACAGTTTGATGAGTTTATACACACATATGCATCCATGAACTGTTGCAGGACTTTTACTTAGTTCAGCTAAAGACAGGGTTCTTTGTCCTATGGCCACAAAAATTTAGGCTTGCAGACCATTGAGTGAGACAGGGTTTTACTGGGTAAAAAGGGAGAAAAGAGGGCAACAGAGACTCTCACTGGCCAGAGTTCCTTCCGGAGTGCTTCCTGCCCACCGTTGGAATCCCAGGTTTCACACAGGAAGAGAGGGGCCGGCTCCTCCCACTGCAAAGGGCGCCAACTTCCAGAGGCTCCACCTTGGTGGGCAGGCTAGTTGGAATTTCTCCAGGGAACCCCACCCACCTGACTATGTCTTTTTACCCCACTAGCTCATCCCAACTATCCTATACACTCTGTGAGGCAGGGGCTGTGTCTAGACCCTGGCAACTGTCTACACACCATCCTGTTGCATATTTTGCAGAGCAGTTATGACTCCACCCAAACTTGACTTCTTTTGTTTTGTTCACTTGTGTATGGCCTGTTTTCCACCAAAACAACCGCTTCCTAGAGAAACTTTGTTTTGTTCACTGACTACTCACAGCACCTGGAGGCATGCTTAGCACAGAATAGGTACTCAGTAAAAATTGTTTGAATGACTGAAATCTTTCCAAAGACTGTGATTAGGCCTCAAACCCATTGATGGCCCCTTTCTCAGCTCCTGTCACTGGCAGATGCCAAGAAACATCTGTTATTTGAGGACAGTTTATTCATTTATTATGCATAGTGTGAAATGCTATGAAGGTTGCAGATAGCCTCTTTATTCAAATTTGATAAATGTTTCCAAGAGTCTCCTATATGCCCTGAGACTGTTCTGCTCCTTGGAAGTTGTAATCTGTTTGGTAAGACAAAACTTGAACATCTGGAAAGACAAGAGTACATTGTCTATTTCATTCAAATTCCTTCAAATCAATTCATCTCAGCCATGTGGATGTGTGCTGGGTGCACATTTTTTAAAAAGAGCAAAAACTCTGCCACCACTGTGAGCACTCATCAAAGGGTTTACCAGCAATCCCTCAAGAATTCTCATGTTCTTGTTCAGATGGGGTTGTCCATTGAGGTGAAATTCCGGGTGATAAGAGATATATTTCTGGCATTTTCTCTGGCAGAAGACGGAGACTGTGCCCTGTTCCTTCTCTGGTGTAGTAGATCTGGTGTTGCAAGTTTGCCCCAGCTAACTGACCACATTGAGTGATGTGCTTAGTTTACACCGAATACCAAGATGGGTGGGATTGCTGTGCACATATGTTAGCAGGATTTTGGCTGGAGGCCACTTTCCACCTCTATTGAATGTAACTTTCTCACTCAGGAGTTGATATAGAACCACTTACTCCTATTGGCTCAGTGCCCAGAAGACCTCAGAGAGAGCCCACAAGGTCAACCTGACAGACCCTGGCTTTCCAAATAAAGAAACATCCCCGCCAGGGCAGGAGTCTTTGTGGGTCCTGCCTACACCCTCCTAGGACTGCTTTCAGGGCCTCAGAAAATTAGCAGTGATGTCCACGGCCACTGCCTGACCAGTGTGTGCTTTCATGTTAGGCAAGGTTATGACAGAGCTGTGATTTGTCTTTGGAATCTAGGCCACATCCCCAACACCCATAGGCTTCCTCAAGCATGGCAAGGAAAGGGGGACCCAGGGAACCCTCTGCCCTTACCACATTCCAACCCTTGGTCATAAGTAGGGGAGCTCTGAAACTGGCGGTGGTGAGCTTCTGCTACTCATCTGAATCACGGCTGAGTCAGTATGAGTGAACAGGACCAATGATCACTCCCAAGTAGAACATTAAGCCACCCTTAGGAGATCTGCACTTCAGTTATGGGCACTGTCCATTGTACCTGCTTTGTGCCTTCTCCTGTTCCGTCGCATGGCCTGGCTGGAAGAATACAGCTGTCATCTCTGGGAACATTCCATTCTCTGTCCTCCTCCTGCCTTCAGCCACACACACTGCCTGTGACCTGTCATAGACTCATTCCACTCATCGCCTCTGTCCTCAGGGACTGTCACAATTATCTTCCTATCATATTTTGGTGGTGACTATGAAATGATCAAGGATCCTGCATCTTAGTTCTTCTGGAGAGATAGATTTGCTCTTATAGTGTGAAACTATGGTCTTCACAAAGCATACAGGTGCCAATCTCCAAAGGGGCCACACTGTCATCATGAGGGTGAAATATGAGCTCTACGGCACACATTTACCTGGATAAGCCAGGTTCACATAAGGAATCTGGAATAAGATGGCTTGAAGATTCCCACAGGATTCCTTTCTCAAATTCCCTGCTCCAACCTGGGCTAAAGGAGGCCACTAGACTATTTAGAAAACCCTGCTATTTCCTTTGGCATTTCACTTTATAAGTATATAACATATAGAAAATAACACAGAGAATAATAAAACAAATACGCACCACGCATCCCAGGAAATGGAACATTATAAATGCAACAGAAGGACTCTGTGTGACTATTCTAGATCCAATTCCCCGTGTATCTTCCCTCCTCAGAGATAACCACCATCCTGAAACAGATTTTCCCATGCTAGATCTTATGCTTCCAGTACACGTGGGAAAGCAAACATCAACTTGATCAACAGTTCTGTTTACCTGCTTTAAATCTTGTTTTCTTGTTTTGTTTTGTTTTATTTGTTTTTTTCAAGACAGAGTCTTGCTCTGTCACCCAGCCTGGAATACAGTGGTGTGATCTTGGCTCACTCCAACCTCCGCCTCCCAGGTTCAAGTGATTCTCCTGCCTCAGCCACCTGAGTAGCTGGATTACAGGATGCACCACCACACCTGGCTAATTTTTGTATTTTTATTACAGATGAGGTTTCACCATGTTGGCCAGGTTGGTCTCAAACTCCTGACCTCAGGTGATCCACCCACCATTGCCTCCCAAAGTGCTGGGATTACTGACATGAGCCCCTATGCACAGGCTGCCTGCTTTAAATCTTTATATAGGCAAAAATACTACCTTCAGGATCCATTGCCACTTTTTCTTTCCTCAACATTAAGTTTCTGGTATTCAGCCATGTTGACACATGCTGCTAATTCATTTGACCATCTTTTCTTTTAGTGGACTGTCAGGGTGTTTCTAATCTCTCACTACCAGAGTGGCGCTCGCTTCTGTACAGGGAGGAGAGCTCTCTAAGGTGGAATTGCTCTGTTCCTTTAGGTGTATCTTTGACTTAACTAAATAATACCGAATTGCTCTTCAAAGTGTTGGTATCTGCATTAGCATAAGAGTTACCATTGCTCTACCATCAATCAGTACTTGGCACTCTCTGACTTTTTCATTCCTGTCCCTTGGGTGGTGGGAAAAGGGCTTTTGCTCTTGCTTTAATTTGAATTCCCCTGATGACCCATGAGGCAGAGTGTATTTCATGCCTATTGACCATTGTCGCTTCCACTTCTTTATCTTCCCTGTCCATAGCCTTTTCCATTTTGCTATTGAGTTGTTGATCTGTTTCCTATTGATTTATAGCAGGGTTTCTTAGCAGTATCACTATCAACATTTTAGACTGGATAATCCCTGGTTTTGGCAGGGGTTGGGCAGGGGTGCTGTGCTGCGATTGAAGGATCTTACCAGCATCCCTGGCCTCTACTCATTACATAACGGTAGCAAATTCTCCTCTCCAACAACAGCTGTGACAGAAAAAAAAAAGTTTCCATGCATTGCCACGTCTCTTGGAGAGTAAAATTGCCATCAGTTGAGAGACATTGATTTATAAGAACACTTTATTTTTCATAGATTTCATCTATTTTTAGCTATACAAATTACATATATCTTTACAAAAATATTCTAGGACAGTCAATATATGTGATTCCTATCTCAAAACTGCCATGGAGAGAGGAAGAGAGAACAGCATGTTTATTGAATCCAAAGATATAGTTTGGGTGTTCTGTTTGTTTGTTTGTCTGTTTCATGTTTTTTTTTTTGCTGCAAATCTACAAGATATGTGTTAATATTCCTACTTTATAGATGAGGACAATGAATCTGGTAATTTTCCCAAGGACACTCAACCAGTAAATAGTAAAAACTGGTAGGGATTCAGGTCTGTCTGGCTGTTTCAGCAGAGTAGAAAGAAGGTGGTCTTAGAAGTGGGGAGGTCTAGTCTTAGTCCTGGCTCTCTCACTAGCTGGCCATATGAATGAGGCCTGGCCTCCACGCATGTCAGTTTCCTCACACGATAATAAAGAGGCTGGACACAAGATCTCAAATGTTCCAGCCTGTTCTACTAACAGAGCAGACTGGTTGGCCCTGCCACTACCTCGTGAGTAATTCATCTCTGACTGTCCATTCCTTGTTTTCCTCATATAAAGGTGGAAATGCAAATAGCACGAAACTCCCAGGGCTTTTTGGAAGGACTCAACGATTCATCTAAAGTACTTAACACACAGCAGAAGTTCCATAGGTACCATAGAATGTCATTCTAAGTCCATAAATAGGAGAACAGTTAGTCTGGATTGGGAATCACTGTGAAATGTAGAGTATCACGTAAAGGAACAATATTTCACTACCTTTAGGTATAAATAATAACACCCAGGAAGAATTTTGTCAATAAGCAACTCTTCTTCTTTGAAAGGTGAAGAAAAGAGCCCTGTGACAAGCTCATTGCTCGTACGGTGGTGGTGCTATGGAGAACTATTCAAGCCTACCTATGCTTTATTCTCTTTTCCAAGAAAATTGGCATCTGGGCAGTGCTATCTGCAAAAACTGTATGGAGATAAATGTTAACCCAGAGGCTCCCAGGAATCACAGGTTCTGAATGGGACTGTAAATGCATGCCTTGCTTTCCCCTCCATGAAAGCTGTATTTGAGACAAGGGAGACAAGCTGCTCTGGACTCAGTAGGTTTCATGGGCTGAGGGGCAGGCTATCAGCAAGCAGGGCCCCACTTCAAAAGAGGGAGTTCAGAGAGGCAAGGGGCTTTTAAAACATGCATGCCAAGAGAGCAAACACCCCACAGCTAATAGCTGTGCAGGCTCAGAAAGGGGCTGCCTGCAGACTGTGTGTGTAATTAGTTGTTAACACATGAAAATAAAAGCCGATTTGGAAACGGAGTCCATCATTTATTTATAGTGATCCAATGCAAGTATTAAAAAAAAAAACTGGACACAGTTCCTAGTCAGAATCAAGTCATTCAGGTAGCTTCAAGTTGACCTCCTTGCTCACTCACCTTCTCTCCACCTTTTCTTAGAAGTCCACCTAGACCAGGCTGACCTGCCTGAGCCCTGTACCCTTTGGCTTTCAGGCTTGCATTCTGCCCCAGACTGTTGTGCCTGACTAGATCATGCCCCTGATTCCTTGCACTTATGCCTATGTGTGTGTCTTGGTGAATTAAAAGAGCACAGACATCAGAGAGAACCCAGTTTAAATCCTGGTTCTAGCACTTTTCAGCTGTATGACCTTAGGCAAGCCACTCTCCAAGCCTAGACTTGTTGTATTTCAGGTTTGAGATATGACTACATACAGGAAGCCCCTACTATGTTGCCCAGCACATGGCAGGCACCCTCATTCCCTCCTGGGCATGGCTGAATCTTTTTCATCCTTTCTTAATTTGTGGCAGAAGAATGAGGAGCATAGATGGTACAAGTTCTAGAGCCAGTCTGTCTCTCTGTGTTACTTCAAGTGACTTACTTAGGCTTGAACATCCTCAAGTGGAAAGTGGGAATGATACTGGTACCTACCTCACAGGACACCTGTGAAGGCCAAGTGAGCACTTAATAAGACCTCACTGGCCAGGTGTGGTGGCTCATGCCTGTAATCCCAGCACTTTGGGAGGCTGAGGTGGGTGGATCACCTGAGGTCAGGAGTTTGGGAATAGCCTGGCCAACATGGTAAAACCCTGTTTCTACGACAAATACAAAAGTCAACCAGGCATGGTGGCTCACACCTATAATCCTAGCTACTTGAGAGGCCGAGGTGGGAGAACTGCTTGAATCTGGGAGGCAGAGGTTGCAGTGAGCCAAGACTGTGCTACTGCACTCCAGGCTGAGTGATACAGCAAGACTTTTTCAAAAAAAAAAAAAAAAAAAAAAAAAAAAAAAGAAAGAAAGAAAGAAAGAAAAGAACTCATTGCATTCCAGTGCTGTTGGTACAGGCAGTGACGGCATGCAGGAAGATGTTTTCTCCTTACTCCCTACCCATAAACGCTACCCCTGGACTATGGTGAGAAAGGAAAGGACACCTGCTCTTTGAGTCTGACAGACCTGAACCAGGATCATACCGATTCCACCACTGTGATCCTGGGGAGGTATAGAATGTCTCTGGGCTTCTATAAAACAGCAGTGTCAACAGCACCTATCTCATAGAGTTGTTGTAAGATAATTTTTGTTGACTTTTGAGCCCCTTCATTCCTCTTTTCTCCTCTGCCTTTCCTTCTTATGCCTTCCTCTGGCCAGGATACCCAAGTGCTAGGGCTCGAGAGGAACAAGTTGAATATAGTTACCCTCTTTCCATTGCCACTGAGTGCTGTGTGTTTTATACACAGTATCCCCAGGAAGCCTCCTATTACTGCTGCAAGGGTCGGGGGTCATTTTAAGAGGAGTCCAAGGCTTCAGGAACATGTTATCCTCCCTCTGTGGCCCCAGGTCTAACTGCAGTCCTTAAATTACTATGCAGCTTCAGAGGACACTGAAGCATTTACTGGTCAGAAACAGTTTTGCTCCTTCTGGAAGGGAATCTGGAGGGGAGAGGTGGAAAGGAAGAGGAAGCGTGAGCAGGGCAGACTGAGATGGGATTCAGAGGATGCTGAAAGGCCTCCCCATGCTGTGGAGACAGCAGAGCCTAACTCATTGGTTCTCTAGACCCAGAGCTCCCCAACCTGGCACGGCATTAGAATTTCCTGGACTTCTACCCAGAATCACCGAACCTGACATTTCAGGAAGATGGCCCTGGAATTAGCATTCTTACCAACCACAAGAGATTTGGATGCAGCAAATGAACAACAGTGGAAAACCAGTTTCCCCACCACCTGTTTGTACCAGTCCCCTCATTCTCTCTCTAGGGAATTAGGCACCAACTGAGAGATGTCCTACATATGCCTGCTCAGCCTCATTCCCCTGCTCCGTGCACACACCACGTTCCACCAAGCTTGCCCCCAGCCTGTCTTTCACTACCATCCGTGAAACTCTTACACCCCTACCTAGGGCCTCTCCAAGGGAGAGAAGGGAATCTTTCCAGCGGCAGCCAGTGGTGTGTTCCTGGTGCCTGAGGTGTGAGTTGAAAATGCCATCATTAGCATTTTTCATCCAGCTGCATCTAAGACTGGCCATGCTCCTGCTGGTTACTTGGGTTTCGCGTCTCCATTTACAGGTTTTGCACACAGCGAGGACTCAAGAACTGTACTTTCTGGATGGAGCTGAATTTCTTTGGGAACATACATTCTGTCTCCTAAACAAGTGACTTATGAGAACTTTGGAACCCATTCCACTGGCAGTTTAGAGACCACCTGCCCTTATTTTATTTAACTGAACCCCTTCCAGTCTACTTTGGGCCATAAGCTCTGATTTTCGGAGTGATGAGAAGTTCTGAATGTTCTTAGAAGTATTCTCCGGTCTACTGGTCATTAAAAGGAAATGACAGCGCAGTGAAACACTGTGGTTTTGAAGTACCTAATTCTAGTAGTCACTCAAGTGGACATTTCAATTCTCTGAGCCTCAGTTTTTATTTATAGAACATGTTAAACCAGATGACTTCTAAAATCTCTTCACAGTCTGCTACTTTATTTAGATACTAATTTACATTATCCGTCATTTATACCTTAGTGTGAATAAAGATTGAACAAAGTAAAATGGGTGGGTGAGACAATTGGGACTGACAGAAGAATAAAGGGATATAGACAAAATGGCTAAGGGATACCAAGAAAAATGTTCAAACAAGTTTTCTAAGGGAAGACTTTGCCTGTTCTTGAGAATACCTTTATATGCCGGGGGTTCAGTCACTGTCATTGGACTCCATCTCTCCCCTTATTTGCTTTACTCCCCACTGCTCTTCCCTACACCAACTCTACTACAACTGGCGCAGCTTGATCTTGACAAAGGTGGTAATAATGGCTCTGCAATACAGCCCTACCTGGAAGGTGCTCATTTGGCATTATCCTAAGATTAGTCAGAGTTCCTATAGTTCAATGACTGTAATTAAACTATGGAACTGTGGATTGGGGTCTGTGACCGAAACAGTGACCACAGCGAGCCCCTGCCACAGCAGGCAAGAAGAGATGGGTGGGGGTCAGAGTTCTGTAGCTTCTGCTGCTGCATCTTTACCTGGTCCTAGGGAGAACCTTAGAGGCGGTTGTAGAATCCAGGTGATGGCCGGGACCACTGACTCACACCTGTAATCCCAGAGCTTTGGGAGGCTGAGGCAGGTGGATCACTTGAGGTCAGGAGTTCGAGACCAGCCTGGCCAACATGGTGAAACTAAAAATATCAAAAATTTGCCAGGTGTAGTGGTGGGCGCCTGTAATCCCAACTACTTGGGAGGCTGAGGCAGCAGAATCGCTTGAACCCGGGAGGCGGAGGTTGCAGTGACCTGAGATAATGCCATTGCACTCCAGCCTGGGTAGCAAGAGTAAAACTACATCTAAAAAAAAATTACATAAAAAAGAATATAATGCAGGTGACTTGGATGTGGGCCCAGGCACGCTGGAACCTCCTCAGTGTTGTTCTGGAGGTGAAGGTAGAAAACAAGGAGATATACACCAGGGCTGCAGGGTACCCATTCCGTCCATTCATTTATTCCACATTCATTGAGAATCGTGTGTGTCACCATCCTGAACTCAAGGGATGGTACCCGCAGGGTAGTAAGTTGACATTGGACTGCTTTAAACAGCATCCAAACTGGCATGGGGTACTCAGACTCCATTCAGATTGATAGCAATTCCATCTGGATCTAATCAAATGCAAAGGACCCAGCATCAAGAACACAGGTGGCAGGTAAGACTCAAAGTCAGGAGTGCAGCACTGCTGTGAGTCTGGGTATAGAGTTCTATCAGAGCAGGGCTTTGACCATTGTGGTGGGAGAGCTGGATGCACAGAGGAAGGGGACTGGAGATCTGAGTAGAAGCCACTCTGTAGATTGCATCAGTATCATAAAAAAATATAGACTCAGTCTATAAATGAATGATTTTCCAAATAGCTGCAGATTCCAGGATACACATCAACTGAGAGGCAAGGGTGCTGAGAGGTTAGCACTTAAGAGTCTGATGTCTGAAGCCTGATCTAATCTCAGTTTGATCTGCTAGCTGTGTGACCCTTGGGTAAGTTACCTAACTTCTCTGTGCCTTTATTTTTTCCATCTGCAAAATTAGGATCGTAACAATAACTACCTCATAGGGTTTTCACAAGGATTAAATAAAGGATGTACATCAAGCTCTTAGAACAGTGGCTTGCTATAGAAAATATTCAGTACATATTTGCAATTATTTCACAGATAAAATCAAAATTATCTGATTTCAACCTTTGGTTCTCCAGCAAGGTGCTGGATTGGTCTCCATGCCCCACGCCCTCATCCACACTCCAAATTTTCATTTTCTTCTTTATAAAATTAGGAGATAAACATTAAGAACATTCGTTATTTTTAAAACATCTATCATGTTAAAAAGCAGTGGGCACTGTAATTTTAATCTAGGCAAAGCCTCATAGTTCTCACTGCTGCTGGCTTTTCAAAGTGGAATTCTTCAGCAAATAATGTTACTAATGTACATCTGTGGGGCTGGGTGGGGTTTGGGTGGCTCTCACCTGTCCTCCAGATCCAATAGTGTGGGGACACTGGTGACTTCCACAAAGGCTGATTGAAAAGGTCCAGTCCTGCAGTGGCTTGGTCTAAGGCAAAGTTTCTTTTCTCATTGATTAGCTGAGCAGGGGGAGAGGAAGCTATTACTTTTATTGTTGTTTTTCTTTATTGGACTCACAAGGTCTCAGTGCCATAAACCAGCACTGGACACAGTCTATTCTTAATTATACAGGAACAGATGATCTGCATTACAAATTGTCCACGGCAAACCTTGCTCACTAATTATTGATGAGATTGTCACTTGCCCTGCCTAAGCTCATGTTGGCATAAATGGCCCTATTTCTTACTGTGGACTTAGAAGCCTTTATATTAGAACTGTTTATATGTAGACAATTCTCTGCCTGCTTCCCCACCTAGAAGAGAAGTTCCTTCACAGTGAGCACTGTGCTATCTGTCTATGAAACTGAGTTTGAGTGTATGGCCAACCATGACCTTCCTTCTAAGCAGAGGTAGGGAGCTGTCCATTACAGTTATAGCCATATTCCACTCTAAGCATCAGGACCCAAACTCCAAGACAATGCCTGTCCTATTTAGGCCAGTGTTTTGCAACAGTGTTTGGGGAAAATCTCCATAGTAGAAGCTACAGAAGGAGAAGGGATTGTCTTGGGGCATGTCAGAACATAACCAGGTTATTTCGCAGCCCACAGCGTGGAACATACCAATGTTCAAGGGTGAGCACTCAAGCAGCTTGTGAAGCCCCAGGTAAATGATGTTCAGCTGGCATGGTTTAGTTTTATTCAACCATAGCACAAGCAATTAAGAATAAACTGCATTTGATTTCTCTGTGGCTGAAAAGGGATCCTGATGAGACTTCATCCTGGAGCTGAGTGTGTAGGTCCCAGGCAGACATGTTCTGTATTCTCGTAGCTGAGGGTGGGCATGAGCAAGCCTCTGCTTGGGTTTATCTCCACCACAGCTATGGGCCCTTTGGATTATTTTCTTTCCTGTGCCCCAGCCTTGAACTCTTGGCAAGGTTCGGAAATCTGTTTTCATAAAACCAATTTATTTTTCCATTTACTTGATTAATTGAAATTGCTAATACTCTGGCTTCTAGATCATAAACACTGGATAATAAAATCCCCTCTACATCTGCCCAGTTTTTAGTGTTCACTAAGCATTTCACATCCATCATCTGACGTGACCCTTCGAACAGCCCTGAAAGGTGGGCAGGGAAGGGATCGCCATCTTTGGCTCATGGAGAGCGAGACACGTGTTGTCAATGATTACAGAGAGTATGGAGCAGAGCTGGGACTGGAAGCTGGTTCTTAGAGTCTAGGTCTAGTTCTCTTGTAGGGTGACTAACAAGAGAATGAATGGCTCTTGCTGAAACAATCCCAGTTTACCCCAGGACTGAATAGATTTTTAGGTTCTGGGGCTTTTAGTTTAAAAACTGGGTAAGTTCTGGGTAAACTGGGAGGAGTTGGTCACTACTTCAGAATCTCAGGGTGTCTCTTGTGATAGAGCCCTGTCACCTCCATCAGGTTCAGGGGAAGGGGGTGGCGTGTGACCTGGCACAGGTGAGACAGATGTTGCACCTGGAACAGCCGACCAGGGCTGCTGGCTGAGAACAGCCAAGAACCTTGTGGATCGTCAGAGAGTGACAGGTGATCTAGGTCAGATCTTGGGTGGGGTTTGATGGGTTATGGAGGGACAGGAGGTACTAGTGATGGAGTGACCCCTCCTACCTAGGCTGCTTGTGGAGACAGTTCATAAGAGAAGGATTTGGAAGCCTGAGAGTGCTGAGCCAGAGAGGGGACACTAACAGGAACTGCCTGGCCCAGAAACCCATGAGAGAGATGCCAATGGCCTAAAGACAGACAGGGAAGAGGCACCGTGGTGGATTGATGGGATGGTGGAGGATGGAAGGACAATGTCGAGAAGGAGCAGGCAGAGGGAGAAGGGTCCACGAAGTAGTTTCAGTTGGAGAAGAGTTTTGTGGCCCTCACTTGCCATCCACAGAATCTCCGTTCTTGTGGGCTACAGCCTCCTTCCCTCCAGCCTCGAGATCAAATCCTTAAGAGTAAACCAGACAATCTCATTTAGTTGGGGCTGGAGGAGAGGGGAAATGATTTGTCCAGGGTGATCTGAGCCTGAGCTGAGTCTTGAGCTCTCCAGTTCAGGTTAATGGGTTTTTATCCTTGGATCAGGGCGAGAGCCAGCTGGGGCACTTGGCTCATGGATGTACTCCCTTGTCAGCCTCACTGTGCCCTTGACCCAGGGCCAGAGGTCCTGGGAACTTAGATGCCTTCCCCAGTCTCTGAAGGATGGGATCTCAGGGCTTGGTTCCATTCCCTTGCTTGTTAGCATTTTGACTTTATTAATTTGAAGAAATTCCAATCTTGTTGAGAAATCATTAAGTTAAACCAAACCCAGAACAGAGCAACTGAGTAGAAAATTGCAGATACCAGCTGCACTTTTTCCTTCTCACCCAGAGTGGAGAAAAGACTGTTTTTATGAACACCACAGAGGCAGGCAGGGAGAGTGGGGCACCTACACTGGGTATGTGGTCCCCACATGGCTGGCTAGAAAGTTCCAAGGGTTGGTATCAAGATGGGAAACTGTGTAATGCTGGAGGGAATATAAATAAGACAGTAGGAATCTGCAAATGGATGGAATTTTCTATCCTTTTTTGTGATGGCAACCAGGTAGGATGTTATAACCTGCATGTTAGTTTTCTCTTCTGCCCCTTGGTCTTGATGTTTTATGTAATTTGTATTTTTCTTAGTCTTGATATATTTAATTTATACCTTTTACTTTATTACATGAATTTCTTGAAAGCTGCTTCAAATCCTCTGTGGAACAAAGTGAGGAATAAATACACAATCTGACCAGCCTCTCCACCAGTGCCCTTTTGGGAGCGTAGTGCTACAGTATAAGACTAAGTCACTAGGGAAGCGGGATGGTGCAGTGGTCAGTGCATGCCTCCGTAATACCTCGTTCCAGCTGGTGTGCAGAAGGTGCACACAGCCACCTCGCAGTTGCACCAGTGCTTCCTAGACTCAGGAGAAGCAAGTGCACAAGGCTCCATATGAGCTGGCATAGAAGAGTGTCCATCGCAGCACTTGGCTCACGGTGCCAAGTCACCCTGTCTCAGGATCTTATCGAATTGTGATTTCAGGAATATCTTCATGAAGAAGCCAGTTGATCTTCCTGGAGCTTTCTTCCTGGAGCTTCTGAGTTCCCAGATTTTGTTTTCTCAGTCTGTCTTTACCATCCAGGAGGAACCTATCATAACCTGCTTCGGTGAATGGAGATACATCTTATAAAATTCTTGACTGGTTGCCATAGCTCCAAAGTTGGCATCTCTGCTTCACTCTTGCCTCCCTAACATCCACTGATTGATTGTTAAAAAATGTAAATCATCACTATGCCACTTCCCTCTGTAGAATCTTGCACTGCTCTTGGCATAAAATCCATGTTTTTTCCCAGGCCTTCAAGACTCTGTGTGATCTGGACCTTACCTATACTCGTCTTGCTTGTTCATTCTTGTTTTGGCTTCCTGAATATGCCAGAAGTATTACTGTCCTTGAGTTTTTGCTTCTTCGATTACTATTGCTTGTTGCAGGATTTTCCTGTTCCTTCACGTCATAAGTTCTTTCTTAGTCTTTATGTCTCAAATGTCATCTTAGACATGTCTTCTCTCCCAATCCATCTAAACTGGCTCAATCCCATTCACTATGCCCGACCTCAGAATTCTCCATCACATCATGCCACTTACATCCAGCATTTATCACAATCTGCATTTATCTCCTTTGCTTTCTCATTTGTTCATTATACACCTCCCTGAGCAATGCGTAAGCTTCAGAGGGCAGATACCTGATCCGTTTTGATCTCAGCTATAACTGAGCCACACCTAGCACCTAGAACTGTGGCTGGCATGTGGGAAGTTCTTAATAAATATTTGTGAGATTAATGTATCAACCAAAAGTTCACAAACTATGGCTCATGGACCAAATCCAGCCTGCTGCCTGTTTGTGTAAATAATGTTCTGTTGGAACACAGCCTGTTCACTGACATATGCTACATTATTATGTATTGTCTACGGCTGTTTCTTGTGCTGCCATGGTAGAGTTGGGTACCTGCAACAGAGATCATATAGCCTGCAACACTGAAAATATTTACTATCTGATCTTTTACAGAAATGTTTGTTGACCCTGGCTTGAACCATAACCCTAACAATAGCTTAATTCATGTGGGCATTTAGCGTTTCACTTAACGAGAAACCAGAAACAGAAGATCTCAGGGTCAGTTCAGTGATTCAATGATGTCATTAAGAACTCACAGTCCTGCTATTTTGTGCTACTCTGTGCTGGAAATGTCTTCCCTCAAGGGTCTAAGATGGCTGCCACAGTTGTACACATGATGTCCTTACACATTAGAGTTCTAAGGAAAAAGGAACTTAGTGAAAGCAAAAACTGGCTTTCTCTTTTTTCCAGGGAGAAAATCCTCTCCCCAAAGACACCAGATGGGCTTCCTCTTGTGTTTATTGGCTAGAACTGGATCACATGCTCAGCACTCGGTCAGTGATTGACAAGAAGGGGACTGCCATGATTGGCCTAGACCAGTCATGATTCATGCTTGAGGTTGGGCATAACACCTGCAGTGAGCAGAGAAGAAGGGGGACGTCTGTCCACTTACATGAATGAAGCATACTCAGTTTCCTCAAACTGAAGGTGGTTGTGATTCAGTACTGAAGTTTGTCTACTCTCTCCCATTGACAGAATTAGAAATGAATCGGCACATTATTACTCTTTTTTCCTTTTTTAGCTCTCAGGTGGATCTTCTGTCTAATCCTTCACCTTCTTCACCATTTTTTTCCCACTCGCTCTCAGCCTTGACCATATAACATAACTTCAGGAAAGTAGGTTTCAGCTGACTTTATGACAATCTCACTTGATTCAGATTTTCCTAGGAGGACAGCCTGGCCTCATTATAAAGATTTAGGAACACCAATTGAGACTGTAAAATGTCCCCAATTTTATTCCCCACCAGCCAAGTTTGACACTTTAAACTCCACTATACAAGCAACATTTTAGTTTAATGAATTGTTCTTCAGAATGTCTCCGTTAAAATGAATGGTATTTTCAAAAGACCATGCATGATGCTAGCTTATGGCTTAATCTCAAAGGTATGATGTCACACATCATCTTGGACAACAGAAATCTTGACCTTGAGTGGAGCAGGGAGAAGTGTTATCACGGAAGTAGCACAAGACCATGAGATACCTAGATTCCAGTTCCTGTTTGTCTATCACTCTGTTATCCACCTTAGGTAAATTCACTTTCTCTTTCCAGACCTCACTTCCCTTAACTGTTTGATGAAAGGGTTGGATTCAGTGATCTTGAGGGCTCTTTCAGCTGGTGAAGAGGAATTGGGCACACACTTTGTGCAGTTTCATGTCCACATCACTGCATTCATTCATTCCTCATTTCTTGAGCCATTCTTTCAATCCATATTTATTGAGAAGTTCCCATGTGCTAGGAGTTTTCCTGGATCCTGGGAGTGTAGCACTCCTGCTCTCATGAAGCTTACTGTCAAGTGGGGAAGACAGAAAGAGTACACAAGTACATATAACACTGTGAGACAGGTGTGAGGAAAGAGGAGACAAGATCGCATCACAGGCTCATTTCAGTGCAAGGCAGGGAAGGAAGATGTTACCTCATACAAGGGGTCAAGGGTGGCTCCCCAGATACAGAGATGTTTGAGCCTGAAGGAAGAGTCTGAGTTAATCAAGCTAAGAAAGTGGGATGGGAGAAAAATCTCTCCAGTTGGGGTATCAGCATGTGTTAAGAACTGTTAGTAAACTGCGTATCATTTTTTCTTATTAGGTTCAGCATTTTTCAATTCAGTTGCTATGTGGCCCATTCAAAATGACAATGGAAAAAAGAATCAGATAAGTTTAAGAAGAACCTGAACCAGGATTATCCAGCCAATCACCAATGGGATCATAATTAATATCTGTTGCATTACTTAAATAAACCTATACTATGCATTTCAAGCATGCCATGTATGTCAGATCTGTTGCTTTAAAATAGAATGATCAGATTTCATAATGTGCTAGGCACTTGGTCAGAGCCAGAGAAGGGAAGTAGAAGAGGACACAGACCACACCCTCCAGGAGCTCAGAGCTTAGTGTGTAGACAGTTGAGAACATTAATAACCCAAGTACACAGAGTTCCCAGGCACACAGAGGATGCTAACATGATCAGGCTGGGGCCAGGAAAGCTTTCAGAAGGCCATGAGCCTCCTGAACGGAAATTATTTCTTATTTATTTATTTTACTGTGGTAAGATAAACATAACAAAGTTTATCATTTTAACCATTCCTATGTGTATAATTCAGAGGGATTGAGTGCATACACAATGCTTTATAACCATCACCACTACTCATTCCCAGAAACCTCTCATCACCCAGACAGAAACCCTGTGCCCATGTAGCAAACGCCCCCCATTTCCCAACCACCCCAGCCCCTGGAAACCTCGATTCTACTTTCCGCTTCTATGAATTTGCCTATTCTAGATACTTCACGTAAGTGGAATCGCACAATATTTATCTTTCTGTGTCTGGTTTGTTTTACCTAGAACAATGTCCTTAAGATGCAACCATGTTGTAGTATGGATCAGTATTTCCTTCCTCTCAAAGGCTGAACAACATTCCATTAAATATATATATACTTACATACCACATTTTGTTTAGCCGTTCAACTGTCGGTAGACGCTTAAGTTGTTTCTACCCTTTGGCTACTATGAACACAGCTGTACAAGTGTCTACCTGAGTCCTTGATTTCAATTTTTTTGGGTGTATATCCAGCAGTGGAATTGGTAGATCATATGATAATTCTATTTGAACTGAATTTTGGAGGCTAAGAATGACCAAGCAAGAGGAAACAAACACATGCTAGATGAATGCCAAAGGAGGATGCATTTCTGTGGGGTGGTCCACCCATCATATAATCTCTCATTTGCCCTGCTTTCAAAGAGCATGCTATGTCCCACCATGGCTACAACCAACAACTCAGTTCCTGGTTTCCCTAGAAGTGTGACTCTGGGTTCACCCAGTGCAAGACGGTGGCTCATGGTGCCCTGTGGGACATGCCCTCCTTTCCTCTCTCCTTCCCTACTTCCACCCCACCCAAAAACATCTGAGGTCTTTCCATTCCCCTGCCTACCTCACTGAGCTGTTTTGAAGATCAAGGGGCAGTATGGATTGAACATGCTTTATATGATATCTTAAAAGGCAGCAGTAGACATTTGTGGCCATAGCTGTTGCTATTGTCCCATTGTCCTCTTTGTTAGGACAATTGTGAGCCTCCAGTGACCTCTCCTGGTCTGAGGAAGGGAAAGGGGACTCATCCCAGCCCCTGCACACATACTTCATCATGGTGAGGAACAGGTTTCTCGTTTGCTACCAAGTCTGCCAGGCTCCAGAAACAAAGCCCGGGTATGACACCTTCAATGGCTACATCTCTATACCACACCCCAATTTCTCCTGACACCACAATCTATAATAGTAACAGTCGGAAGCAGAGATTCACTCATCACATCCTGAGACTTACAAAGGAAGCCAGGCTGCCATTTTCACTTAGAGTATCCACAGATCCATATGGGAGAAAATTTCTAGACATTCTGGAGCTGTAGCCTCCTACCTCAAATGTTAGTTTCCAAGGTTTGGTTTACTTGATTTCAAACATCTAAACCACAGGGACTCAGGAACAGCTGTGTGTTCGGCACATTGCCAGGGTCTGTGGGGGTTGAGAAGCCCAAGGCACGGGGTGCTAGCCTTAAGTCTGGTCATTGCCTTCATTCTAAGGTCCTCAAACATTCATGTCTATTTCCTAACACCCCTGTTGCCGGTTTCTGTTACATACTGCTGTTCTGGGCTCTGAGGGTTACTGCCATCCTCCGCTAAAAGGCTGTCTACTTTTAAATAATTCCTTTGCTTTCATTGCAGAAAACTGTCTTTCAGTTACTGGCTGCCTGTCTGGTTTCTACCTATAGTCAATCAAAACACAAGAAACTATCTGACATGGTATAAGATTCTAAATTGTGTGACATGTAAAGTTGCCCAGAGTCCCTGGACCACTCTAGACCTCTGATAATTAGCAGGGCTCCAGTTTTCCATTAGGGTCAGAACCGCAAATAGGTGCCACTTAGGCTGCATTTCTCTGTCCCCAGCAGACATGGTTAATCCATCTTGGTGCTTTTCAGCTGAGCCAAGTCTTGGCTTCTGACCTCTTTTCAGTGCAAACCTGTAGGCAGCCACCATCAATCAATCTGAGTTGGCACTCAGAGCATGTAGCAGACAACTGGTGTCCCACCCCATATCCTTTCTGGGCCATGTGCTCAGTCCCCAGCTGCTGGGAGTAGTGGCTCTCACAACCCACCATTGCACCTATGTCCTGAGAATTGTTCTCTGCTGGCCCTGAGAGGAGTCACCTCACCAGGAAATGTAACAGATGTTACATCTTGATTGATACAGGGGCATAAAAGGCTGATACCCTTGTCTCAAAGTGGGGCCACTCTGTGGTGCCATTTGTACATATTGATATTCCTGGGATCAAGCTGAGAATGACTGTAGCTTTGCTGAGCCCCTCTGCTTGCTCCATCCCCCTTCCCTCACATCCTTATAGCTTTTGTTTGAGTTTGCTTGCACCTTCAGCAGATCACTCACACAAGAGTCTCCATCTCAGGGTCTGTTCCTACAGAAATCCGAGCTAACCTAGGTCATCTGCCATATCTGCCTCTGCTCCTATACCCAAGAAGAAAAAATCAAGGACAAGGATAAATTGATAATGTTCAAAGCTTCCCATTCTCTGGCTCCTGCACAGTAAGAAAACCATCATCTCACAACTGTCTTCTAGGCAGTTGAAGTCAGGTACTTGAGCCAGGTACTGTGCTGTGCACTGAGGACACACCAGCACACAAGACCAAGGAGGGCCTGTCCTCATGGAGCTTCCATTCTATCTTAGCTCACTTTTTCTACTCCACTTGCATTATCTGTTCCATGTTTCTCTGGATTTCAGGTTGCCATTGGCCCTCTGCTGTGTGTCCCAGTGCTGGCATTCTGCCCTATTCTGACAAAGGCCATCTTTCAGAAGGCTAAGTCTTAACCTTACAGTTCACTGGCTGCCTACTTCCAGAGCTTTCTCTGGTTTGCTCTGATTTTAGGCCAGTCCCTATCTCGTATCAGGGCATATGTAACTTTGGAGACGGCTGGGTCAGGCACAAGCCTGAAGTGAGGGAAGCTTAGAGGGGGTCAGCATTGCCTTTAGTGAGTTGGAATATAACTTCCAATACCTTCACTGACAACATCCACTTGTATTGGGCACTTTGCGGTTCACAAAGCACATGTATGCTTTCTCATTTGGTAGACATAATTAGCTCTGTTTAAGTGGTGAGTAAGCTCAGGGATGAGTGTAGATAGGCCTAGACTGCGAGCAGGAAATCTCTACCCCAGACCAAAGTGAAGGAGGAGGGTAGAGAACAGAACAGCTTCTGAAGCATCCCTGAGGAGACAGAAGGTCAGGTAACAGAATCAAAGACCTTCCACTGCCCTCTCCTCTATCTTCTGTTCAACTCAGGGAATAGAAGGTCTTTGACCCTATTGCTTGGCCTTCCATTTCCTGAGAGACTCTTCAAAACCATCTATTCTTTCCATTCTACTGTGCTCTGGTGTTCTCATTATCTGTAGCAGAAGTTTTATAATTTGCAGCTTATAGACCCCTAGAGACTCACAGAAGAGTTTGAGAGAGTTCATAATCCCCTTACCCCCAAATTGAAGTGTATGTCTATTTTTGCCCACAAAGTGAGTCATACATTTCACAAGATCCCCAAAAGCATCTGTGAACCACAAAAGTCAAGAATCGCCGCTTAGGTTTTGTGGCCAGTACATACAAAGGACCCGAGATGAGGAAGGAAAAAGGTTTTTGATAATATCAAAACATCCACTGCAGATGCAGCAATTATATGTGCAGGCACAGCTGTGATGTCTGTGGAACATCTGGCTGATAAATGAATTTTCCCCTTTCCAGTAGTTTTGAATCATGCAGTGACTGAATTTTAGAGCGAGATGCCTGCTTACTGCTGGGCACTTGATGGTCTCTCCGGGTCTCCTTACTGGTGAAAAGAGCACATTGTGCTGGGTTATCTTCAAGGGCTTGCCCATCACTGATGTTTCGTGCTTTTATAAAGAGCCTCAGAAAGCATCTCTTTCAGGATCTATTTAAAAGGTTGTAGCATGCAGTGGCTAAGGGTGGGCTTCTGAGCTAGAAGCTCAGGTTGCAATCTCAGTTTTGCCTCTTTGGCAGGTTTTCTCTCTGGGCCTTAGTAAAATGATGATAATGATGGTGGTTTCCTATAGCGTTACTTTGAGGAGCCCAAGAGGCAGTCATGTGAAGTGCTTAGACGAAAGCCAGCCACACAGTAGGCACTCCAACCGAATAAGTGCTGACTTTTGTGTAATTTGCACATAGAAGAGAGAACTGAAGGGTAATAAGTAATTTTGAAAAGGTCAATACAGTGAGAAAGAACAAGTCTCAGATTCTTGATTCCTAGTCTGTGCACCTCCCTGACTACACTTGCTATTATTCTTCATTTCCCCGAGGACTGAAGATTGTTCTCAGTATCTGTATAGCCTTAGAAAACCCCATTCCCTAGGCCTGCTGATAAATCAATATTCAGGGAGTTTTAAAGACCTCTCTAAGGGCCAACAAGCACCTAGTACAATTATTTTCCATTCAAATTTTCATCCCTGTTCCAGCCAAGTCCCAGTGCCCTGTCTTTGGACACTATCCCATCCAGAAGATCCTGCCCTGCCTCAGATGCAAGTCATCTTGCTGGATCGATCTTAGTTCACTTTTCCTACACTGTTTACATGATCTGTTCCACATGTCTCTGGATTCCAGGCTGCCATTGGCCCTCCACTATGTGTCCCAGTGCTGGCATTCTGCCCTGTTCTGATGTAGGTCATCTCTCAGATGGCTGACTTGGTCTTAATCATGGTGTTTCACCAGCTACCTGCCTCCAGAGCTGTCTCGTTTGCTCTGATTTTAGGCCAGCCCCCATCTCATACCAGGGCATGTTTGGCTTTGGGGATGGCAGAGTCAGATGCAAGTCTGAAGCGAGAGAAACTCAGAGAAGGTCAACATTGTCTATAGTGACTTAGAATGCAACTTACAATACCATCACCAAGAACATCCTCTTCCATTCAGTACTTGGCAATTTAAAAAGCACATTTATGCTCACTATCTCATTTGCTCCTCCAAAAATTTTGGAAGGTAGACTTAAGTAGCTCTGTTTAAGTGGTGAGTAATTGGACCTAGAAAAATTGAGTAACTTGGGTAGAGTCACACAATTTTTTTTGAAAAAGTTAAATTGATGGTGAGGTGCAGTGGCTCATGCCTGTAATTCCAGCACTTTGGGAGGCCAAGGCGGGAGGATCGCGTGAGTCTGGGAGTTCAGACCAGCCTAGGCAACATAGCGAGACCTTATCTCTACTAAAAATAAAAAATTAGCAGGGCTTGGTAGCAAGTACCTGTGGTTTCAGCTACTTGGGAGGCTGAGGAAAGAGGACTGCTTGAGCCCAATAAGTTGAAATTGCAGTGAGCCATGATGGCACCACTGCACTCCAGGCTGGGCAAAAGAACAAGACTCTGTCTCAAAAAAAAAAAAAAAAAAAAAAAAAAAAAATTAAAATGGAAAAACGTAGAATTGAAAACCAGGTCTGTCTGACCTGAAGTCCATTTTCTTCCAGGTATGCCACAGCTGGGACATTAGATTTGGAGCAAGTTGAAAGAACTCAGCTAGTTTGGGAGAGCAACAAGATCTCAGAAGACAAGAGGGCTGAGGCTGTAAGCCCAGTTGTTCTAAGGCACAGCACTGGGACAGGGCACACCTTTTGCCTTCCCACTTACATAGCCTTCAGTTGCGTAAGCATTGGGAGCCTCAGCTACAGGGGCTTTTATCTCAGTTTCCTTTCCTTCTTTCCTTTCCTTTCTTTCCTTCATTCCTTCTTTTTCTTTCTTTTTTTCTTGATGGAGCCTTGCTCTGTTGCCCAGGCTGGAGTAGAGTGGCATGATCTTGGCTCACTGCAACCTTCACCTCCTGGGTTCAAGCAATTCTCTGCCTCAACTTCCCAAGTAGCTGGGACTACAGGTGCCCACCACCCTGCCTGGCTTATTTTTGTATTTTTAGTAGAGACAGGGTTTCACCATCTTGGCCAGGCTGGTCTTGAACTCCTGACCTCATGATTCACCCTCCTCGGCCTCCCAAAGTGCTGAGATTACAGGCGTGAGCCACCATGCCCAGCCCCTTTTATCTCCGTTTCTTCATTTCTCATCACATCTCCCAGGAAATGTCATTGTGTCACAGAGATGAGCATGGGCTTTAAAACTAATCAGATCTGAGTTTAAATCTTTGTTTTACTACCAAGAGATCTTGGGCAAGTTACTCAGCACCCCTGAGCTTCTGTTTCTTCATCTGCGGAAATGAAATAAATACATTTGCCTTGCTGGGGGGTTGTGAAAATTAAATAATGATACATTATTATCGGGAATACTTGGGGAGCAATGACCCACAAAGCGGTTTAACTTCTAGGCCAGAGAAACCCAATGGCCTTCCCATGGGAGACTAGCCCAGGCTTCAGCCATGTCTTGTCTTCCCTGGCCTCCCTTTTTCTGGAGCCTCTTCTGCTGCAAGCTGAATAGTTCCTCCCCCTCACTCTAGTCTCTGCTGCTTCCTCTGGCTACAGACTCTGTAATGCTCCTTGCTTAGCAGTTGCTTAGCCAAGCTGGGCCAATTAAGCTGCATTCCTCTAATTGTTTTGGTGGCTTTTCTGGGAACTCCCTCCAATTTGTCTACAAATCAGTTCTAAATTTAGACCCACCCGCCAAATCTTGGAGCTCTGAGCTTTTCACTGCTCTAGCCAACTGTGAGGCTCTTCTACCTTCAGTGATTGAGTTTGGGGGTGGTTCTCCTCCTCTCTCTCTTCTTTCTTCCTTCCTCTATCAATATGGAGGCATGAAATGACTTGGTGACATGATTTATTTTGTTTGTAGAGTGCAGGTCCATATTCAGTTACCAAACGGCTATTCTTATTTAAACTCCCAGGAAAGGGATGGTAGAGAATTAAAGGTGGGATTAATTTAAATGCACAAATTATTTTTACATTCTAAAACTGCACAGAGAAAACAAACCAACTTTGACATAGCAGGGGAGAGGAGGTAAGAGGGTGGGAGCAAGAATAAAGCGATTTGCTGTCTGTGTTTTTGTGCCTGCTCCCTGCACTTTTTCTACCTTCCCAGTTTGCATTCACTGAAGTATCAGCCCCCAGCATTGCTGTGTCTAACACAAATGACCTGCAGTCTCTTTGTCAGGCAAGTAGGACTCTCCCAACCCCCAGAAGACAGATTTCAAAAATTCCTACTCTCCCTCCTTTTTTATTCTCCCTCCTCCTTCCTTTTCCTTCATCCTCTTCTCTCTTCCTCCTCCTCCATGTCAATATCAAATTCATTGCCACCAGCCATCTTTTTACTAAGAGCGTGGCTTATGCTCTTGAAAGCCTTTTCATAAACACAGCCTCATTTGAATTGTACAGTAGTCCTGGACAGAGTCAGGGCAGGTACGTGAGACTCCATTTGACAGACGAGAAAAGAGTGCTCCAGAGAGGTTGAGCAACTTGCACAAAGTCAAACAGCTCATGGATGAGCTCTCAAAAAGACCCAGGACTTCTGGCTTCAGTCTTGGTCACAGTTGGTGCTCTACAAACATTTGTCAGATGAGAGAATTCTGATCTCACTGCTGGCTAACGGATCAGATCATCACAGCCAAAGGCTTCATGACAGGCTGGCAGAGAAGCCAGAATCTTCCGTTTTCTCAGAGCTTCATTCCCATCAACCCCGCAGACACCTGTTGACTGTCCCCAGGAAACCACTGGAGACGTGTCTCTTTGTTGTCAGCAGAGTCCCCACGGACATCTCATGAGTCTTTGAGGATGCCCACAGGGGCCCTGCAGGGAAGAAGACATGACGGCTGGCTGGAAGAAATGCCTCCACGGGTGGCGGAGAGTTTCTTCACCTACAGTAGACTCCAAGTCTATCTCTCCTAGGACCTCAAAGACATGTTAGCACCTAAATTTAAATCTAACAGCAAGTGCTTGGATCTAACAATTTTTTGAATGTGCAGGGCATGCAGAGCTGACAATTCTGCCTCCCTGTATAGATCACATGTCCCTGCTCTTTAAAATGGGCCTCTCACTTCTACATACATGACTTGGCTTTTTTTTTCCCCTATAAGAATCAGGTGAAATAATGAGTTTACAAATAATGAGTTTAAACAAGTTTACAAAATAGAAAGTTCTATATAAAACAGACAATCATTCTATATAAAGAACTCCTTTGTTGCTGTGATTACAGTAATCCTAGCGGTAAAGTTGACCTTAATCCTTGATGGAATCCGAGATGGAAGAGTCTTTAGTGTCATGTTTCCCAACCCCTGAGTTTACGGGTGAAAGTGTAGGGCTGTTGAGCCCCGCGGGGTTGTGGGGTGTCCCTTATGCTGTGCTGAGGTGCAGGATCTGAGAAGTAGAGACAGGACACTGAAGAACTGGTGAAGAGCATCTGGACTCAGGGGGCCACGCCACCTGTGAGCGGAGATCAGCAGGGGCCCCAAATGCCCAGAAGCATCTGTATTTATTAGGTACAAGCAGGGGGCAGGGTCACGAGTGAGGTCATCATCTATAGGCTTAGTAATAGGGCATACATAATCACGTGAGTCACAAGCGAGGGGGCCACCCCATTATGTCACCTGGGCAGAGAGGTGGGCCATGAGCAGTAGGGGACCGTGCCATGTGCAGTAGCAGAGGGTCGTGTACAGAAAAGGGGTCCACCCCCATTAGGACACCGTAGCAAGGAGGTGGGCTGTGTGCAGCAGGTGTCATGTGCAACACTTCTTATCTGGGGGCTGGAGACTTCAAAGGATTTCTAATGGAAGGATACTGTAAGCCAATGCAGTGGTAGCTGACAGACTTGTGCTCTTCTCTTAAGATATTTATGGGAGGATGATTTGAGCTAGCACAGAAGTGAGAAAAGACTGATAGAGTGTACAGCTGCCGTGACTGGTCACACCAGAAGGGTTCTTCTCCCTCGGTTATTTCCAGGATCTCAGGCCTGAGGCCTGCTTTCCACAGGAACTGGATGCAAGGTACTACAACTCCTTTATCAGGAGGAGAGGCTCTTGCTCTAAGCCTGCCATATAGCGTATGCCCTTTCAGGCAGGGATGCCACTGCCTGGGTCTTTGGTTCTTGTCCTGGTCTGGCTGTTTTCCCATGTACTGCTTCTGTTCTGTGACTGCTCTAGGCATTCCTCCTACTACAAACTACTATATGGTTATATGGAAAGATTGTATAAATCAGCACTAAATGTGTCAGTACAGCTCCGCCTACAATACCTGTATGATTATATAGAAACATTATATGGGACTAAGTATGATTATATATATATATATATATATATATATATATAAGCTAGTTATAGTAAGCAGTGAGTTATGCTTCAGGCACTAACTGTGCCTAGGGTCTGCACAGTTCTCCTTCCTTGGTGCCCATGGGGGATGTTACCCACATGAGAGCATGAAGATTCAGACAGAAATGGGGCTGCCTGAGACCTCAAGGGCCCAACCTCCACCCTCGTGTGCCCAGAATGCAGGACATGGAGTCAACAGAGATGATTCTCCAGCTTTAAGACTTCATATTTTCTCTGCTGGTTTTCGGACCTACTAGAGAACAGTAACTCCTTCTTCTTAATTTTTCTCTTTTGTAATGGGAATATCTATTCTGTAGCTGTCCCATCATTGTACTTTGGAAGTGTAGAACTTGTTAATTTCACAGGCTCACAGCTTGTCTCAAAGCTTCTCTTTAAAGTCACAGAGAATAATTTATCTCAGGACAAATCCTTGAGTCTCACTCATGTCTGATTTAGATAAGACTTTGGAGTTTGGACTTTTGAGTTGATCCTGGAACAGGTTAAGACCTTTGGGACTCTTGGAATAGCATGAAAGCAATTTCTATGTGAGAAGAGCATGAATTTTTGGAGCGAGAAGCAGAATGCTATGCTTTGAATGTGTCCCCCAAAGTTCATGTGTTGGAAACCTAATCCTTAATGCAACAGTGTTGAGAGGTAGGACTTCAAAGAGGTGATTAGGTCATGAGGGCTCTTGCTCTTATGAATAAATTAATGTCTTTACCCCAGGAGCAGGCTCCTGTTACAAGAGGAGACTTCCCTCTCTCTCTCATCCATGTGATGCCTTCCACCATGTTATGACACAGCAAGAAGGCCCTCACCAGATGCAGCCCCTCAGTCTTGGACTTTCCAGCTTCCGGAACCATGAGCCAATAAAATTTCTGTTCATTATGAATTACCCAGTCTGTGATGTTCTGTTACAGCAGCACAAAATAAATGGATACAGGCCCCCAACCTGTTCATAGGACAAGGCCCTCCATGAACTGCATCACCCACAAAAGACCTCTCTGGTCTCACTTCTTCCCATGCCCTTCCCCTGTCCTTGCTTATTGGCTCCAGCCACACAAGCCTCTGCTGTCTCAGGACCTTTGCATGGACTGGTCCTGGTGCCTGGGTACAGGGTCCACTTGACTCATTGCTATAGCCCTAGGAATAGGGCTTAATAAGGGTTCAGGAAATAGCTGTTGAATGAAGTTTATCTCTTTCCCTCATCGTGCTTTCTACCTTGTACCTTTTTCCTCAGTGTTTTATTCTCCAGAGCCCACCCTAGAATCCTCACAGGGACTCTAAGACAAAAGCCTGAGCCCTTTCCCAACATCTCTTACTTTTGTAGAGAGGAAGCTGGAGGACATAGAGTGTGAACCTTTTCAAAATCCCATGTCAGTCCTCCTAGCTCTACATCTTCCCACCACCTCCAAAAGCCCCATCTTCCTCTGGGTGCCATGCTTTTCTCAGCCCTCCAGGCAAGAATGAAGTCACTGTCATTATTCACTGTGACTCGTTGTCATGGCAACAGGGCTAACACACAACCACAGAGCCCCTGGTTTAGCAAGGTGGCAGTAGTGGTGGTGGGAGTGGTGGGGATGTTGGGCTGCTTGTATGGGTTTTCCCACAGAGGAAGCATGTGGGGAGGAGACTGAGTGGGCTCCAGGACCATGGCATGCGCTTATACACTGCTTGGAAGGAGCATGATCTCAACGCAAAGGCACTGCAGAGAAGCTTGCACAGAAGCCAGCTGGTTGCAGCCCCTGGCAAAAGGTGCTTTTTGGATCATGTCCTGATAGGCTGTCTTCTTCTGCCTGGGACTTGGCTGATCTGGCCCAGCACTCAGAAGAGAAGACAGGGAGAAATGGACAAGAGCGAAAGAAATGCATGAAAAAGTGAGACAATGAGGCCACTCACATGTCTAAACCCAGATGTGGGCCCTTTGTAACTGCTGGGTTAGGTCAGAAAAGGAGAAGTCAAAACTGGATTCTAGATCCTTCCCCTGAGATAAAGGACTGACCTATCTATATGGTTAAAGTTAAAGTAGTGTTAGCTGTTATAAAAGATAAACTCCTGGATTTCAGTGATTTAACCCAATGGAAGTTCATTCCCCACTCTACACAAAGTCTAATTAGCATTATTGAAGGGAGAAGGAGTGGAAGAGTGCGCAGGGCCCCAGGCTGATCATGAATCTGCCAAAATCAAGCGGTTTCCAAGGTCGTCTTGGACTTTGGCATCCAGCAGACAGACTGTAAGGAAAAGTAGAGGGTCACATGGGAGGTTTTCAGGGCAGGTCTAGAAGTGGGTTACCTCACTTTGCCCACTTCCCATTGGCTGGAACTGTCACATGGCCCTACCTAGCTGCAAGAAGGCCTGGGAAATGTGGTCTAGTTGCCTGGTCAGAGTCTCTGCTGCAGGCTGAAAGGGAGCCTGACCCTGGAGACAGAATGCAGTGACAAGGAAATGGACCAGGGGTGGACATTGCCCACAGCCAGACAGGAAGGGGCTCCCAGGCATGCAAAAAATACCTATCACAAAAACGTTCAGTATTAGAATCCAGATTGGCCTGACTTCAAAACCTTTGGCTATTTGTATTCTGAGGTTCCCTCCTGCAGGAATTTCCTGGGTTCTGTTGAAAGGAGACGGAGAGAAGGTAGGGAAGAGGTGGAGTGGACATGGAGAGCAGGTGGGGATAAAGTGTGCGTCAGCCTGGTCTAGCTCCTTGGGTGCCCTGTGAGCTTTGCCCCATGTTTGGTGCCCATGTGGGTCTCTGCTGAAGATTACCTTACCATTGTCTTTGAAGCTAGAAGAGAACTCAGTTAATGTGCACAGCGGTAACATGGCGCACAGGTGGGAAGCACAGGACTGGAACACAAATGACAGCACAGCAGAATCCAGGAACTCCTGGTCCAAACTGACAGGGCACTCCACCTGCGGGGTGGAGTGAATTGGGGGTCCTCAGAGAAAGAGGTGGAGGGGGTAGATTTTTGGCCTGGAGGTAGCTGGATTAAGAGCAGGCTGGGAAAGCCAGGAAAGGCTGCTAAAAGGAGAGGATGGAGGGGTCTCAGGATGGAAGGGAGGCCTGTATCAGACTCACCTAACCCTTTGCTGTCAGGCTTTTCAGAGGTGGGGCTCTAGTGTGAAAAAGCTCCCCACTAAAGCTAGTTCTTTCCATGAATGGTATAATGAGGCTCAGAAAGAGGAATCATGATTTTTCCAATCACACAGCTAGTTAAAATCAGACCCCAGCCTAGAACTTTCATCTCATGTCTCCTGGGTCAGTGGTTGTTTTACTCCTGTAGTTGCCCTACACACACATATTCTTTCATATTCTCTCTCTCTCTCTCTCTCTCTCTCTCTCTCATGTCCTGAGGAACCCAGGTAGACTTAGAATCTCCAGCAGAAATGCTGACATTCTGACAGTTAGAGGCCGATTTAGCTGCATGTTCGCGTAATTGAGTCTGTAACTTGCACAGATCTAATCCATATTTATCATCTCACATTGAGCAACTGATACCTTCTGTGTCTGCCAGCACGGCAAGAGTCTTGGCTGCAGGTCGCAGTGCAGAAGTGGATCTCTGCTTCAGGGGGAGCCCTGGAGAGAAGACCTGTCTCAACTCTGAGAATGGCAGTGCTCTCCCTGAGTAGCTCCCGCATAGGGTCTGCTTAAAAACTCATAGTGATATGCAAAAAGAGGGTAGAAGAGAAGTTCCCTGATCTAAATTATATAAATTCTGAATTATAGAGAACTTTTAAAGATAGTAGCTTTTATCACTTTCAAGGCATTCAGGAACCAAATGGACAGATAGGAAGAAAAACAAGCTCAATTAGAGGCACGCTGAGGACCACTTTAATGAATAGAAAAGAAAATTCTCTGTAATTTACATGCTTTGTGCTGCTAAACTGGTATTCCATGTATTGAAGGCTACCTTTTTAAAAAAACGAAATATAAAATTATAGGGTGGCAAGAATGTATACTGTTGCTCTGCATGAAGAGCTCTGATTTGCATATAGAATAAAGCAGTGGCCCAGACCAGACCCTCAATGGCACTAACCAAGGAGATTCTAGATCCTGCTGCAAACCTAAGACACAGCATGTCCTGGATCAGGCACCCAACCTCAGCCCAGATTGTGTCCCTGGCAGTCTTGCCATATATTCATGCTCATCCCCCTGTCTTAGAAATAGCACCCTTTTCTAGCATGCTCCCCCTGTCCCCACCGCGTCTCAGGCAGGCCTCTGAACTCACCAGCTCCCGCTTTCCCAGGATGAGCGGCACAGGCACAGGAGATATTACAATAACACAGCTGCGAGACTGCCATTGATTTCTCACTCTCAGTCTCTGCTTTAATCCATATTTTTATTAAACTTTTTTGCGCAGGAAGGAACATTTAGGGAAAACTATGAAGGGCTGTCAGGCGCTGTTATTAGTCTTCTCAGCTACCACCAATGAGCTATTCCGGGCAGAAATATTTGCCATCAGGCAGCAGACCCAGGGGCCGGCCTGGAAGCTGAGCTGATTTGGCCGACAGAAAGGAGAATAAAAGCGGGTTCTTGAGCTGCCGGGAGGACAATGGGAGCAGCAGTTTCCAATTTATTTCACTTCCATTGAATGCTTTTTAGACCCCAGTTCTCACATCTGGTGAGTTGGCACCATCCTTCCCTTAGAATTACTGAGGCTTATTGCTGGGGGTTTAGAGAGCATCCAAATCACTCCACACAGCTCTATTCGGACCTTTCCAGGTGTGAAGCTTTGGGCTAGGTGCTGAAATTCAGAGGCATACAGGCTCCACAACAGTTTATGCAAAACTCCCTTCTTCCACTCGAGTTCGAGGTTAAGTCTTTGAAGATGCCCCCTTCAACCTACCACCTTGGAACTGCTTCTATTTTTATACTTATTACAGTATTGCCATGGTCTGTGCTTCTTCTCCAACTAGACTGTTGAGGGCGTGGCAGTGTCTGTGTACCCTACTTATCTCCAGTATGTAGCATAGTGTCCGGCACATCCTGGGCACCCAGAATATATTTACTGATTCATGAATGAATGAATGAATGAACAAATAGCTGGATGCACCACACTAAAACAGTCAAATCCTGTAATACACACTGAGAGGGAGGAGTATATAACAAGGGAAGGCAAGATGACACCAAAGGGGGCTGAGAACTCCAACCTAGGGTCTGGAGGTCCTGAGGATCTCCTTGCTTCTTGCACACTTCCATCCAATCCCGTCCTGTGGTCACAGTGCCTCCTAGGCTCATCCTAGCCTATGTCTTTGCTCATTCTCCACCAATGTGGGTGCTGCAGAGCGGTAAAGGTGTGTAGTGTAAGAACAGCAGAACTGTTCCCTGGAGGAGAGGTTGGAGGAGCCTGTACCAAGCCCCTACTGAGTCCCTAGCACCCATTTGACCCAGCCACTGAGCATCCTTTAGAAATCAAGACACTCCCGACCAGGAGGAGCTTTAATTAGGATCACAGGACTCAGGGGCATGGAACAGTCTGAGCATGTTTTAGGCAGCAGAACAGTAAGGACCAAGGAACAAAGTAGGAAAAAAGACCCAGGGTGTGCAGGAAAGCTTGTAATACTGTCTGCCCAAGTGCAACCTTCTGGGGAAATATGAGCAATGAATAAACCAGGAAGAAACATCAACCTTAAGGGCGTAAGGTAGGGAGGAAACTCACATTAGTGATCACCTACCAGTGCCAGGCTCTGGGCTCACTCCTCTAGCTGCAGCCCCAGTGGCACCCTTCCACACTCCCTGCACTGAGTCGGAAGCCAATGTCTCTTCTCATTACAACCTCTTCACCTGAATCCAGCAGTCCCTAGAGGACTCAGAGGCTACCTTCTGAAAGCTGCTTGCTCTTTTCCTTGGGAAATGGGCCATGGCTATATTTTTCTTTCTCATTTTCTATGTGTGAATGATAATAGTAAGAATGATGCCTACATCTCCCTGATGAGGGAAACAGTGGCAGCATCTATCTGTCACTGATCCCTGCCTTGTGACTCTCCATCAAATCAAGTCATGGGCAACTTTCATTCATGGAGAGAGCTGCCCTAGACTCCAGCAAAGGAGCTTTGGACCACTCACTACAGAAGTCTGAGCAAAACTGTGGCTGAGAATGAGGTGGCCTGTGACCCATTAGGGCACCACATTCTTAGGATATTAGCAAGCAGGAGTGTCCCCAGGACTCAAATGAAGGCCCTAAGAGAAAATTCTGGAAGGACTAAGCTAGTTTAAGCTGCAGATAGGAAGCCTCTGTGTCTTCAACTTGAAGAAAGTCTTCAACCTGAAGTCTGTGCTTTCGACCTAAAGGATCTTACCCATGGGCTGTCAGGACAAGAGGAATGGAACTTGCTCTGAGCAGCCTAAAGAGCAAAAGCAGAATCAATAGGCAGAAGTTACAGGAAATAGGCCAAGGAAAGGAAGGTACTAAGAATCTCAAAAGATGGGCTCATGATGGCAGCTTGTGTCCCCCTAAGCGGAACACTTCATGGAAATGGCATTACATAGGCTTCTCATGTGCTTATTTCTTGTAACTCTCCACATCCCCATGAGAAGGATCAAGCTGACACTATTGCCCTTTTTTATAGAGTGAGTGTGAGGTTCTGAGAGGTCAGGTAGTAGAATTATCTCCCCAGTACGGGGTAGGTCTGGGTTTGATCCCAGCCCGCTGCTCCTTCCAGTGGGCCCTAAGGCCTGGAGTTCATCTAGAAGTCTCAGGAATGTTGGAAGAGACTCATATATTTTCAGCATCTCCAACAGTAGGTCATAGGAATCCACAAATATGGGTCTGCGGATTTTTAACTGGGTGAACTCAGTCCGGCCACTCGACTTCGCTGAGCCTCCATATCCTTATACGCATGGTGGGTTGGGTGGAATTGCCTTCATCCCAGGATTAGTAGTGCCTGAGTTTCCCTGAGACCCAACACCAGGATGATACAGTGCTGGGAACTCTGGGATCCTGTTTACTTTCTGGGCACCAGCTGAGAAGCGACACAGGTCTCCTTTACTCTAAGATTCCAGAGATTTGAGGAAGAGGGGAACTTTTGTGCTCTCCTTGCCTCTCTGAATTAAATGAGTGTATAATAGGACACAGATATATAATACTGGTGAGGACCAGTATTACTAACTTCCCCACGTCGTCTGTATTTGTTCTCCCTATACCCTACCTTGCTCAGCCTAATTTCATTTCCTTCTAAGTCTTCTTATTGTATACATGGACTTCGACTCTTTAGCCCAAAGACCTAGGAAATGATGCTATTATCCTCTACTTCTACCCTGGCACTTCTGCTAAAGCAACAGGTGTCTCGCGTTTTGATTGCCCAGATAGTGAGAATCATGGGGCAGTGGGTGAGGAGGAGGTGGGGGCACATCACTCAAACTCTTCACAAATATCATCCTGCCGCAAAGACACGTCTTCACTCTACATACTTACTTCTCCCTATCTCCTTGGATGCTGTTGTGACTTAACCATCATCTCCCACCTGAACCGCTACAACAGAATGTTGAAAGCTTTCCCTGTTGGTTCCCTCCAATCCATTTTCCTCAGGGATGCCAAATTTATCTTTGTACAAGGCGAAACTGTGTCATGTCAATCCTCTGCTTAAGATACACTGATAGCTTCCCAATGCACTTGGGATAAAGCACAGAATCTCTGCCTGCTCCCGCTCTCCCCTACAGCCTCTCTAAGCTCATTATGACTGCTCTCCGCCTTGCTCTCTGAGTCATTTGGGCCTCCTTCCAGTTCCCCGAGCACACAAAGGACATTCTTTCACACATGTTGGTTCTTCTGCCTGGAGTTCTTCACATCCTGGTCCTCTGGTGTTTCTTCCCTAGCTACTCATCCTTCAAGCATCAGGTTAAACACCGTCCCCAAGCTCGACCTAGTGGAAACCTTCCTGCAACCCCAGTCTAAACTGGATCTCCCTTGAAATTCTATATTATCACTCTTATTCTTCACTGACTTTATCATAGCTCGGGATTAGATTCATTTTTTGTGTTTGGTTGTTCTTTCTAAAATATAAGCTCTGTGAAGCAGACACTGCTGTCTTTTCAGCCTTGCAACTGTTAAAAAAGCTCACCTTATCTGTGAGGCACACAGAGAAGAAAGGAGAGGGAGAAGAAAATGAAAAGGAAAGTGATAGTAAAATGTAGAAGAGACAGAGGAGTAGGAAAAGCAAGAAAGATAAGAGAGGAAAGAGAGAGGGGTTGCGCAACGGAAAAGAGATAGAGGAGGGGAGGAGGGAAAATAAGAACCAGAGTTTCTATAGCTGGCCATGGGCTTCCCCCTCCTCCCAGTGAGCAGCCTGAGCTGGTGCCCTGGCCTGACAGACAGAGCCCATGGACCCACCATCTCTCTTCCCTGGGACCCTGGACAGAGGTGCACAGAGACACACCCAGAGACACACGCACACACATCTGGATGCATGCCTTGTATTTTCATGTTTACTGCACTGTAGATTGACTAAGATTTGGCTGATCTGGGATAGGGTAGGGCAGGGTCAATCCAAAGCCCAGGACAAGTGAGATTCAAGTTTGCTCCATGTATCCTCATTCTGATGCCCAGACTAAAGGGGCAGTGGCCATCTGGAACAAGATCTTCTCATAGTAGATCACTGGGGTGTGAGAAGTTAAGCTAGATCGTGTAGCACATGCAAAACCTCTGCTCACATAGCATCCACTAAAATCCCATTGCCCTAGGAGAGTCACATGACCAAGGCCAACTCAACGGGGTGGAGGAATATTCTCTGTTTGCTCCAGTGGGAAGTGGTACACAGTCACAAAGGGTGCATCAGTTTGAGTTCTTACTATAAGGAATTGGCTCATGCAGTTATAGAGGCTGAAAAGTCCCAGATCTGCAGCCAGCAAGCTGGAGACCCAGGAGGGCAAATGGTAGAGCTCTAGTTAGAGTCTGAAGCCTTGAGGACCAGGAGAGCTGATATAGTAAATTCTAGTCCAAGCCCAAGTCTGAAGGAAGGAGAAGACTGATGTCCCATCTTAAAAGCAATGAGGCAGAGAGAAGGAATTCTTTCTTAGCCTTTTATTCTATTCAGGCCTTCAATGGGCTGAAAGGGACCCACCCACATTGCAGAGGGCAATCTGCTTTACTCAGTCTACTAATTTAAATGTTAATCCAGAAATATCCTCACAGACACACTAAAAATAATGTTTGACCAAATATCTGGGCACTCTGTGGCCCAGTGAAGTTGACACCTTCATGCCTATAATCCCAGCACTTTGGGAGGCTGAAGCGGGTGGATCACGAGGTCAGGAGATTGAGGTCATCTGGCCAACATGATGAAATCCTGTCTCTACTAAAATACAAAAAATTAGCTGGGCATGGTGGTGCATGCCTGTAGTCCCAGCTACTCAGGAGACTGAGGCAGGGAAATTACTTAAATCGGAGAGGTAGAGGCTGCAGTGAGCTGAGATTGCACCATTGCTCTCCAGCCTGGAGACAGAGCAAGACTGTCTCAAAGAAAAAAAACAAACAAACTAATAATCACAAAAGGCTGATACATGTAGTCTTTTTACAAGGAGTGGGTACAAAACTGAAAGCAATGAACTGATGTTCTGCAAGGCCTTTGAGATATTAAAAAACAGCAAGAAGGCATTTTGGGGATTCTGGCCAAACACTGAGGAAGAGAGCTTGAAGCAAGGATTCTTTTCATGCTCTACACATTTTGTCACATTGAGAGGTACCTATTCTGAGTTTCCTGCTTGAAGTAGAGAGTATCAGTGGTTATCAGTATCCCTGTGCTCCTCTACAGTTCCCAGCCTCCTCTGCAGTTAGGTTGGTCACATACTAGTGTTAGCATGTGCACAGAAGTGATATGTGTCATTTTCAAGCCCATTCCCTCCACCTACTTAGAAAATGCCAGGACAACTTTGAAGCAACAAGAGGGAAGACTAATAGCTGGGTGCAGCCTCAATTCATGAGTCACCATATGGAGGAGAGGAACATAGCTGCATCAGATTGTGCATGAGAGAGTCACTAGAATTTGGAATTTATTTGTTATTACAGCATGGCCCGGAGTATCTTGACAAATACATTGCTGTTTGACTGTCTCCCTGGCTAAGTCCATTACCTCTTCTCTTCCAAATTTGGACTCATTCATTAATTCACAGGCTATGACAATTAATAGGACCAGCTAAGCAGACTATGCAGACAGTAGCAGGAGGGGTTAGTGCAGACATTTCCTGTGCTTGGCTCCAAGGAGGGAGAAGAGTTATCAGAGAGCCTTGGGGTAGCAGTATATGTTACTTTAAAAAATAAAATGAGAGTCACTTGTATGTGTATATGTTGTTTTAGTATTTAGAGATAGAAAGCCAATAAAAAAGGTGGACTACAATTTCCCAGATAACCCCTACTTTCATTTTTAAAATAACAGTAATATGTAGTAGAAACTTCAAACCAAATAGATACAAAAGGAAAATAAGATTTTTTCTCTCTCCATTCCTCCAGCCCCTCTGCTCAAAACTGGTTACTTTAAAAAGTGTGTGAACAGTTCCTTACAATTTCTTTTGGTGAAAAAGAATGCTCATTCTCTTATATGCATATCTACATGTATAGTCTTCTTTATTTAAGATTCTGTTCTATATTTTGCTTATTGTCACTTAATAAGACAGCATCAGTAAGAAGGCGTCCCCAAACTATGCGGGCCTCATGCGGCCCCCTGAGGCCATTTATCCGGCCCCTGCCACACTTCAGGAAGGGGCACCTCTTTCACTGGTGATCAGTGAGAGGAGCAGAGTATGTGGCAGCCCTCCAACGGTCTGAGGGACAGTGAACTGGCCCCCTGTGTAAAAAGTTTGGGGATGCCTGATCAAGATGTTCCCACATCAGTGCTCATGGGTCTCTCTCATACTACTTAATGCCTTCAGAGTAGTCTACCATATGGTAGTATCATCATTTATTTAATACGGCTCCTACTGAAGGACTCTTTGCTTCCAATATTGTTTGTTTGTTTATTTTTCTACTATAACCAGTGCTGTAGTGACTATAATGAATATTCCTTTGCCTATATTTACAGAGCAGGTTGCTAGCAGTGGGATTGTTGGGTTAAATGGGATGCATTTGATAAATATTACCAAATTGCCTTCCCCAAAATTGCACAATTTTCCCTTTCTACCAACAGTACAGGTAAATGCTGTACATTTTCAGCTACACTGGGATTTAATTTTTTCCAGTTTTGTAGTTGAAAAATGGCATAATATTCTTTTCAGGGTGAGTTCTTTAGGGATGGGTGTCATTATAATCCACTAAAAATCTGTTTCTTGAGCAAACTATTTTCATTAGCAGGCTATGAAATAAATGAAACAGAAAACAATGCACTGTGCAGAGGGCTTCATCAGCTTCAGATGTGGAGCTAGCTGTAGGGGATAGAGCTCCCCATTCAAACTACCCACTGGTGTTCTCAGCATTCCTGAACTTCGGCCCCAAATCCCTTAACTGATTGCCTAGCTGGAAGGTTGGGCTGTACCAAGGTCACCTTTTCCTCCTTCCTTAGACTGAGCCAACCCTGCACAGCCAGACCTGTGAGCTCTTGATCAAAGCAGTTCAAATACAGGTCAAGAGAATGCTTGTTGAAGATGGTACTGAAATGAATTTCTGTATTAGACAAGGGACTAGATGATATCACGTCTTGAGTTATTTATTTTTTGAAAATTTATCCCCTACATTTTTTCTGATTAAAAAAATAATGCTTTGGATGTGAAGTCAAAAATACAAACTATAAATAAGAAAGCACAAATTCGTTGCAGTCCCACCATCCAGTGTCATACACTGCTGTATAGATTTCTAATCCTTTTCATCACACACCCACATGCACATGCATACATTTATCAAGATCATTAGATATTCTTGCAGAGGAAGTGTGATAGTATGGACTCTTGGATTAGACAGTCTGGGCTTGTATCTCGACTCAGTCACTTTCCAGCTGTGGGACTATGAGCAAGTCACTTTTACTCTCAAGGTCTCAATTTTGTCATCCTTAAAGTGCACATAATAATAGCATCCACTTCCTAGGCTTGCTGTATCTATCAATGATTAATTACAAGTCAAACTGGCAAATAGGAAGAGCCAAATAGATTATTACTTCATTATTATTAAAGATTCCTTCCCCCGTAAGGATGTACCATTATTTAGACCCCCTTCTGTTGAACATTTGATATTTTTCCAACTTTTTCCATAATAAATAACACTGCAACCATCAATCTTGTATATAAAACTTTTCTAGCTAAGGAGTGGCCATTTTTATGGAATGAGAATCTGATGAATATGGCTAATTTCAAAGATTTCAATGTGGATTGCAAATTTTTCCATAAAAATTGTGATAACTTGTACTTCTGTAGGCAGTACTTAGGAGCACCTGTTATTTCCTTTCTCTTTCACCTAAATTGGGTGTTATTATTATTAAAAATATGTTAAGTCCCCTGTGTTCCACTCAAAAATATATGTTTCATTAGACCCTTTTAAGAAAAAAAATAATTTAAAGGGAAAAAAACAGAAAATTGTAGACATCGAATTGAAGTTAAAACCAAAATATTTATGTGACAGACCTTCAAAAATGAAGACTTCTAAGGTTAACTTGAAGGGTTCCCACTTCTAGGAGACTAAGGTCTTGGTTCTAATATCATGAAGAATATAAAACACCCCCAATTTCTTTTTTTTAGTTTTAATTTTAAGTTCTGGGGTTTAAATTTGTTACATAGGTAAACATGTGTCAGCGTGGTTTGCTGCACCTATCAACCCATCACCTAGGTATTAAGCCCAGCATGTATTAGCTGTTTTTCCTAATGCTCTCTTCTCCTACTCCATCCCTTGACAGGCCCCCGTGTGTATTATTTCCCTTCCTGGGTCCATGTGTTCTCATTTTTCAGCTCCCACTTGTAGGTGAGAACATGCAACACCCCCAATTTCCTTGAGTTCCTAAGAGCCTTAGTCAAGGGGAGCACAAGGTAGGCAAGAAGGTGTATTTTGATGGACTAGTACAGATGTAGCCCCAGTTCTGAAAATCAGCAGAAATATCCATGAAAACTTTATTTTTTTAGATTTTTGGGGGGACTATGGAGAATGCCTTTAAAATAAAAATAATGACACTAAACTGTAAACTCTCAATCCCAGTACATTAATAGCTCTCAAACTTTGCCACTCTCTGGGGGCATAACATCGGTCAGGATACATCCCCCATCCTCCTACATGCAGGATTCTAGTGAAGGAAGGAGGCAGAGAGTCTCAGACTGGGCTCTCACAGATCTCTTCTGGCTCCAACATTTCACCAGCCTGTACTACCTGAGTTTACAAAAGAGATTAGTAGTGTACACTGCAATACATTTTAGACCATGGCCTTTGATCAGTACATGTAATTGGAAGCACTCTTCAAAGTGACAAAATGCATTAGCAGGTCTTGGCTCTGCTGGAGTCTCCGTTACAACCAGCTGTCAGCAGCAACTGCAGCAGCACTTACTTCAGTAGGAAAGTCTACACTGCATAGACACTAAAACAACCCTAGTTTTTCATCTATGCCTTTTCTTCTCTGGGTCCAAGAAATCAAATCTTCTCCTTCCTTTTCCCAAATGAGAAAGGATTTGTGGGAGGGAAGGCAGGTACCAGCCAAATCCAAGACAAAGCATCTGATACAGAGAACAGGAGTGGAGGCTGATTCTAAAAGCTGCTGCTGAGCAGTATCTCCTAGTGTATACGATATATGCATTCGTGAAGCCGTGGTTTAATGTGGCATAGCTTGGTGTTTTCAAGCTTGACCTTGGTGCCTACCCTTGGGTGTCTACCCTTGATGTCAATTCTGATTCTGAACTTATACTGTGATTTAAGCAAGTCACTTTAATTCTCTGTGTCTTCATTTCCTGTAGACAAATCCACATTTAACTTTAATAACCCAGTTGACTGATTCATACTCTCTTCCTCTCAGCTGTAGTTCTAGTTAATAACTGGACATGCTGGATATTGCCTGTTAATAACCAGTATCATCTCTGCTTTTCTAAAAGAGATCTCTGAAACTCAGGGGCTAGAAGCCTAAAATCTGCATTTCCCATATTCCCTTGACAGCAGAGATTCTGCCAAGAAGAGGCACTTTGTTTGAGATTTCTGAGCTGGAAGAGCAGAAGAAAAATCACAATCTCTAGCAGCAGTTGTGTGCGCACAGTGTGGCAGATAGTAGACAGGGTTTTTGCCAGGGCTTTGGACATCCTCCTACAGACACTGAGATATGAACTAGCTTTCTTTTGATTTCCACATTTCCACACTTTCTGAAATACAACAATGCCTCTCTGACCTCTTTCCTTAGACCTTTCAAGGATGTGTAAACCTCTATTGCCCCATATGAAATACATTCCTGTTCAAAACATTAAAGTGGCTTTTGTTTCCTAACCTAACATTTGTGAATACGTCATATATTCTCTATAAAGTAGTAAGTAGAAAGCACCCTAGGCTTTGAATTTAAATTCCTGGGTTTACAGCAATTCCATTGTTGGGTATATACCCAAAGGAATATTAATTGTTCTACCATAAAGACACATGGATACATATGTTCATTGCAGCACTATTCATAGTAGCAAAGACATGGAATCAACCTAAATGCTTATCAGTGAAAGACTGGATAAAGAAAATGTTGTACATATACACCATGGAATACTACACAGCCATGAAAAAGAACAAGATCATGTCCTTTGCAGCAAATTGGATGAGGCTGGAGGCCGTTATCCTAAGCAAACTAACACAGAAACAGAAAACCAAATACCATACATTCTCACTTATAAGTGAGGGCTAAACATTGAGAACACATGGGCACAAAAAAGGGAACAACAGACACCAGGGTCTACTTGAGGGTGGAAGGAGGGAGGAGGATGAGAATTTAAAAACTACCTATTGGGTACTATGCTCGTTACCTGGTTGATACAATAATCTGTAGACCAAACCCCTGTGACAATACAATTTACCTGAGTAACAAACCAGCACACATACCCCTGGACCTAAAATAAAAGTTAAATTATACTTCTTTATAATTAGCTCAGATGTTTTTATATTAAATAAATGGTATTTTATAATTTTTTTAAAGCCTAAAATAAAACAGATAAATTCCTGGGTTTTAACTCCACCTTTGCCACTAAAAATCCATTTGACCCTGGGAAAGCCATTTGGTTTTTTCATCTTCAAAAGAGGACAAAAAAGATTTGTCCCGATTACTTCACAAGATTAATTGCGAAGGCTAAAGGGGATAATAGATGCAAATGTTCTAAATTGTCCATATTTTTGCATGAAAAGGGAGTTACTATTTTGCCATCTTTACAGAGTTTCTTTTTGAGAAAATGAATCCTCTTGCTGCACATTAGAGAGGCTAGCAGACGCTTTCTCAGACCAATAGTTGATTGCACAGAAACCATACCTAGTTATCCATTCCAAGGAATTTAAGCCACTACCCTTTCTATATTCTGCTTGTATGACAATGGACTGTGATTCACAGTAGTTATTCGATTCTCCTTTGTTTTTGTTTGTTTATTTTTTGAGACCGAGTCTTGCTATATTGCCCAGGCTGGCCTCAAACTCCTGGGATCAACCTATCCTCCTGTCTCAGCCTCCCAAGTAGCTGAGAATATAATCGTGAACCACTATGCCTGGCTCAATGCTCCTTATTTTTAACCAATTCTGCAGCCTCCCTGATGAAGCCAAGTGTGTATCTCAGCTACTCACTCTGGGATAGTCTGTTGAATTAGTAGAATATGTCTAAAACCAAGAACAAAGTACAAAGCCCATGGGAAAGAAATCAATAATTACATAGTTACAGCTTAAGAACTGTTTTGTTTGTGCCACCGTGGTCCCAGCCCTGTGTCAGGCTTTCTCCTCCTTGTCCATGTGTCTGAATGCTGGTACTTATGCTACAGATATTCTGAGCCTAGGTTCCCTCGTCTTTCATGGGTTACCTTGGTTCTATAATTAAGTCCAAACTCCCTAGCCTGGCATAACTGACCTCTCATGATCTGGCCCTGGTTGCTGTCTCTCCAGATTTGTCTTTTCCTACTTTATGAGCTCACCCTCACCAATGCCCAAATATTTTATTAATAAGCCCCATCTGTGCTGAGTTACTTGCAGTTTCTCAGGGAACACAGGGCTCTTTCATGAGCCCGGCCATTATGCATGCTGTTCCCATGGCACAAATATTCTCCTTTTATTTTCTGTTTTGGAAATCCCTAATCATTCTTCAAATTCCAGGCCCAAAATATCTCCTGTGTGAATTTTTCCTTGAACCCTCCTCCTCCTTCTCCTGTGATCTCAATACACTGTGTAATTGAAATAATGTCTGATAGACCATAACGCATAGAAAATAGAACTGAAGATCAAAAGAAAAAAAGGATTAAAACAAAACAGGTAGGGTAGGAGGTTTGCTATACACAGATACCTAAGTGAAAGTACAGATGAGTTGAACTTCTCTGTAAATATAACTGTTTTTTTAAATTCAATTTCAGTAATAATTTAAATAATAAAGGTGCTTTGGCCTTAAGAATAATTTCAATATACTTTTTATTTGTACTCAATAATAATTTCCACACCAATTCAATTTCAATATATGAAAAGCTTTTTTGTTAAGCTCTTAAAAATAATGGACCAGAAAAGTTATACTCAATAATAAATTGCTTCTTTAATTAAAGAAACACAAGGTTTTTAAGAGGGAAAAAAGGTGTAAGTGCAACGTCTGAAATAGCGGCTGCTTTGATTACAATAGCAAAGGATTCAGGGGTAAGGTTGGAGAGAGAGAGTGAATTCACGGAATCATTTAAAAGCGTGTGATTGCACTAAGGAATGAAAGCAAGCAGTAAACAAAAGGCCACAGAGTCCATCAATGTGCTTACATGTATAAAAACAAGAGCTTGAAAATAGTCAATCATTAGGATACTTTGTAATGAGAAAGAGGTGACCATAACATCTCTTACAGCACAGAGTGTCTCTGATTGTGTCTGTTAAAACAGCTGTTAAACTTACAGCAGAGCTACATTCTTCTTTTTAAAAAGACAGGAGTTTCACATTTGATGATCTTTTCTGTGATGACAAGTTGTTGTTAGGAATATGCTACCTAGCAGATATTATTTTTAAAAAAATGTACATTTAATCTGTTCTTTCAAGGTAGAAGTAACATTTTAGCAACACATGAGAGAGCAATCGTGTCTTGAAAGCCGTGCTATAGAGAGAGCATCTGGTAAAAATGGATGTTTGGAAATGCTGCAATTGTTATGTGACTTTATTGCTGTAAATTATGTGCTTCCCTTATAAAAGTTTTCATATGTGTATACTCCAAAAACATGAAAAGAATATTCTTCTGATCCTCTTTAAAATCCCCTGAAAGGAAAGTTTCTGTCAAATTTCGTGCCTGCTTGTTAAAAAATATGAGTGCAATGTCTTTAATTATTTGTTAGAAAAACTAAACAACTTATGGGATATTGGAAAATGTCTGAGTAGAATGGGATCCAAGCAGAGTAAATTGAAAAAAAAAAAAAAAGTCCTGCATTTTCAATACTAAACCTCTATTAACACAGCCAAAAACTTACCAGTAACATAGCCTCTATACATAGCTGATGGCAAAGTTCCTTCAGGTCTCTACTCCACTAAATCTCAGCAATTCTTTTTTAAATGCAGGCAACCCGTGATGGACTCATCTGTATAATGTAAAGATATCCTGTCAATAAAGTCCATTTGTCTGTATTTACCCGGAGGATTTGGTGTTGTTTTGTGCAGTGTTTTTTGAAGCTGGTGAAGTCTCCGATGGAATCTAGTGACAGCCTGTGAGAAGTGAAATCATCCTTATTTTAAAGCCTCCCCATAAAATTAGCAACTTTGCCATTTTTCTGTAGAGAGATTGATTTTCATATCTCTCAAAAATAATTTAGAAAACATTTTTAAGACTATCATTTCATCTGTAGCCTTCTTGTTTTTATGAGGTAGAAAAGACGATTTTTTAATGAAAGACGTCCATTTGAATGGAGTCAGACTGTAATGCTCAGTTAAACTAGGGGTAATGCACCTTTAATTCCTTCTTCAATTAATCTTTACCTTTTATCCGTCCTGTGAATCAAGTCCATGCCCATTCCAGGGCCTCTCAGACCATGCCTGCCCAGCCCCCACTGCCTCCCTGAGCCCATCCCCTTCCACCATCACTCATGGGCCCTCTGGCCATCCTTCTTTTCTTGGAGCACATACTTCCTTGCTGCTTCCTTTTCCAGGAATGTTCTTCCCCCAGGTCTTCCAGAGGCTTAGCTCCTCCTCATTCAGGGCTGAGCTAAAGTGCCACCTTTTCAGAGCCCCTTCCCTAATGTAGCACCACCCTAGCCATTCCTATCAGTCTCTTCATCTTAGCCTGTGCACGTGTTTGTTAACTAGTCACATGAGTAGTATAACTGTAACGTAAGTAACAGAACAGAATATAAGTGCTCTAAGAGTCCAGACCCTGTCTATTTAATTTCCCACTGTACCCTGAACGCCCAGAACACTGTCTAGCATGCAGTAGCCAGTCAGTAAACATTTATTAGATGCGAAGAGAAACAACGATTCCTCTTCTTCAAATAGAATGGGGCACTGCACAGAGTCGTTGGTGTGTAAGGTCCATTTTAGGAGAATGGAGAAGTAGTGCTCATTAAATGCCCAGTGTATGCTGGTGCATCCTGATCGGTGTATCATCCTCCACACAACCCATCAGTGTAGGTGAGATTGACTCCTCTGTCCAGATGAGGAAATGTCAGCTTATCAAGTTAACACAGATAGCTAACACCTGGCCAGGCTGTGCCTTGGGGTCGCTGCGTCAGACTCAGGACCTGCCTTCTTCCTCCTGCAGTTTTCTGAACAGCACAAAGATGAAGTTCCTGGAGGGCTCTGTCACCAAAATGCTAGGGTTCAAACTTCTTCTAATTATACCCCACCGGTCTTCTACTAATTAGATCTTCTACTAAATTTCTTCTAAATCTTTTAGATTTATTATTAAATCTTTCACTAAAAATCTTCTATTTTTCTGTGACTTTAAACAAGGCATTGAGTCAGCTAAATTGGGATGATAAGAGTACTTGGGGTTATTGTGACTATTAAATAAGATGATACACATTAAGTACCTAGAACAGGACCTGAACTGTTATGTGTCTCAATAAATGTTGACTGTTGACACGATGATCACTATCATCATTGCCATAGTCTTATTGTTTCTGAGGCATTTCTCTCCCTTTCTTCCTTTAATAAATACTCTTCAGGATCCTACTAGGTGCCCAGCACTGTGCAAGGCATCTGAGATAAAAGGATAAGCAGAGGACAATTTTCACTGAAGGCTATGTGTACAAAGTGCTATGAAAGCTTAAGAGATTGCTGAAAAGCTTTGTGGAGCAGTTGACATTTGAGTTAAGCCTTGAAGTTTGGAGTAGAATTTTTCTAGTTGTAGAAGCCAGGGCAAAGGAAAGCATAAAGAAACTTCTGTCAGGACTTGGCTTTAGGATTGAGTCAAGATTTTCCACAGGAAACACAAACTAATTACAGTTTTTTAAAACACACACACATAGAGAGAGGAAAAAAGGCAGACTGGAAGCTGAATGCAAAATATGGCTAAATTCGACCTTTCAGTCATAGATTAAATCTAGTTTCATGGAGGCATTATTCTATCCGAGGAAATAACTTGGGTTTTGCTGTCAGAGAGTCTGGACTCAAGATGGCAGCTAAACCATATATCTTCAGACTAATTTCTTAATTTTTTTCATATCTAAGTACCTTACTCATTTAAAAAAGACAGAAAGAAGGTAAATAGTCTCATTTATAGACTTGTTCTAAGAATTAAATGTAATAAACTGTGTAAAAATGTCTAATCAGGGCCTGGCAAATAGCATATGCTCAATAAAATGTTTGCTTCCTTTCTTTCAAAATATAGCTGCACACATACTGACCCTGCTGTCAACCTGAACCGATATTGCCAGACACAGTCATTGTTTTCACATTTAACAAAACTAGGAGAACACAACCATGTAACTCAGTTATCAGTTTAAATGAGAAGCAGGATTTTCATTCCCAAAAATGAGAGCCAGGAGAAGTTGGGGCCTCCGACGCTGGTAGTTCATTGCCGGAATTTTTTATTTGTATATTTATTTAGTGCCTACCAAGCAACAGATTAGGCAATTACTTGCTTTTATTATTCATTGATGTCTATAACAAGCCTGAGGGGTGGGAACTCTCTCCATTTTACAGATGAAGGCCACCTAAGCTTAGAGAAGTTAAAAAACCCGCTCGGGGGTTCCTGGCAAGTGATGACTCCCGGGCTGGCTCCAAGAGTTCTGTAATTCTAACACTATGGGCTCATCCAGGATGCCTCTTGGGATATCTTTGTTGTTGTTGTTGTGGTGGTGGTTTTGATGGAGTCTCACTCTGTTGCCAGGTTGGAGTGCAGTGGCGTGATCTCAGATCACTTCAACCTCCATCTCCTGGCTCAAGTGATTCTCCTGCTTCAGCCTCCTGTGTAGCTGGGACTATAGGCTCGCACCATCATGCCCAGCTATTTATTTGTTTTTTTTTGTACTTTTAGTAGAGACAGGTTTTCACCATGTTGGGCAATATGATCTCAAACTCTTGACCTCATGATCTACCTGCCTTGGCCTCCCAAAGTGCTGGGATTACAGGCATGAGCCATTGCCCAGGCCACTTGTGATATCTTACGGTGGTAAAGCAATAGGACTTGAACAGCTATGAAGAGCACAGCTAGAGCAACCTGGATCTGTCCATGTTTCTTACTTTTCCCATAACAGAACACTAGTCATCTTTGTCCATTTCTCTATCTGTGTTTGTCTCTTCCTGCTTCTTTTTCATTCTCAGTTTGTAGTCACACGTATACCATTCCCTAACTACAATTTTTCCTTGTTTTCTCCACTCCAGGTGGAGAAACTGAGGCTCACAATCCTAGAGAGACACTCCAAGCTGTATGTAGTATTTGACTTGGCTGGAATCCGAGGCTCTAGCCCCCCACCTTCCCATCTGTCACCCTCCTCTGCCTTCTCTCTCTGGTGTCAGACACAGACCTTCTGCTTCCTTGCCTGCCAGTCTGACGCATTCTTCAGGCCCAGAACCACTTAGAAATAATTATTTTAAAAACAAATAAACTCTTCTTTCTGTGATCTTTACTCTCTGCACATCCGCACCAAGCTGTGGTATTTTTATTCACCCTAGCTCCTGGCAGGTCTCTTTGGAAAGTCACCATGACATTTTGTGCTGCTTGGCCTGGCATTCATCTAAAATATTTTTTCAAAAACATCCTGCTCTGGAGAAATGTCAGTGTTTATGGTGCATCCACAAGGATGTATCAGCAGAGGAAAAGATCCACTTAAGGAAGTCCTAGCTTGATAAGGAGTGGGTTTCAAGGCAGACACATTCAGAAGTAGCAAAGCACAGTGGGGGCATGCTGGAAAGAGATGGTGGTGAAGACCCATGTCTATGAGGAGGTCACCTGGTGAAGGTTTGAAGAATCTGGAAAAAGGATGGATACACAGACTGAACATAAGTAATTGGGTGCTCAAGCCAAAGCGGGGACGCTGTCCCAATCAGTAATGTCCTACTGGTATTGCACTTGGACAAGTCAGTTTTTCTCCTTTTCTCTATCGGAGGCCTCCTCTTGTATCAGGTATGGGTAAATTCTAGGGCAAAGATACACAGTATCTTTCATATTGATGGTGGAGAAGGAGCATTGGAATAAGAGTCTCAGGTTTTAGTCCTGGCTTTGCTACTAAGTAGTTGTTTGATCAGTAGCAACTCACATGATCTCTTTTGGCTTCTGTTTTTGCATCTATAGAATAAAGTGGGGCACTGGATAGTCACTTCTAGGCCTTAAGTTCTTTGAGTCTAAGACAAAACCATGAAGATGGTTGCTTATCATAGTGCTAAGCATTTGGGATATAACAAGTCAAAGGGAGGTAATTTTCATCCATCTAAGCATCCACCATACATCTGTTCACCTTCACTAAGAACATTCTATATGCCAAGAACCAAGTTAGCAGTATGGAATTGATTTAACTAAAGATGTATCTTCAAAGAATACATTGTGAAAAAGCATGATAGCCAACATGACTCTCAATGACCACTACCTCTGGCCACTGATACCCTTGTATAGACAGACCCCTTCCACCTTGTATCAGGATCAGAATTTGTGATCAGTAGAATATAACAGAAAAAGTGGTATGCCATTCTGAGGTCGTGTTATAAAAGACAATGTGGCCTCTCTATAATCTCTCTCTCTCTCTCTCTCTCTCTCTCTCTCTCTCTCTCTCTTTCATCTCTTGCAGTAGAGAAAGTCAGCTTCATGCTGTAAAGATGTCCAGGCAGCCTATAAAGAGGACTACATTACAAGCAGGTCTCTGTCTAACAATCACTGAAGAATTAAGGGCTTCCAACTACACGAGTGAGCTCAGATAAGTATCATTCCCCACTTGAGCCCTCAGATGACTGCAGCCCTAACCAACAGCCTGACTGTAACTTCCTGAAAGATCCTGAGCGAGAATCGCCCACCTAAGCAGCTCCCGGGAAAACTGTGAGCTAATAAATGTTGGTTGTTTTAAGCTTCCACATCTTGGACTAATTTGGAACACAGAAACTGATAACTAAGACAGAAGAGAGATTAAAGCATGGACCTACAGAATTATTATACAAACTTTTTGAACATACCTAAATATCAAAGACATAAATAAAAGGTGTCCACTTTCAGGGAAAACACAATTGAAATAAAAAGTGCAATAAGGGAATAAGATGGACAAATCTGCCATGGGAGTTTTAAGGAGAACAAGCTCATGGTGAACGGGAGAGCGAGTGAGAAATCTACCCTGCTTAGCTTGGGGGTGATTCATGGATGCATTTCTTTGAACTGGATTCTGAAAGGTGAGAGAGATTTAGAGATGTAGGTGCAAAGGTATTCTGAACGTCAAGGTCCTTGTAAGCCAACCAAACAACCTCGTCTTAGATCAAGCATTAGTAGGAATTCTGGGGCAGGCATACACAATACCTTTCATGTTGGTGGCAGAGAAGGAGAATTGGAAGAAGATCCAGAGGTTCCAGTCCTCGATTTGCTGCCAAGTAATTTTTTTAATCATTATCAACTCAGATGATCTCTCTTGACTTCTGTTTTTGCATCTGTAGAATGCAGTGGAGCACTGCATGGTCAGTTCTAAGCCTTAAGTTCTTTGATAACTTAAGGATAATAGAATGAATAAAGTTGAATGTATTCTTAAGAATTGCTGGTAATTTAATGTGGTTGGTAAGTAGGGCCAAAAAAAAAAAAAAAAAAAAAGGCCTTGAATGTCGTGCAAAGATGTGTGTCCTTTTTCCTTTAAGCTTTAGTTAATCATTTACCACCTACCTTTTTTTTTTAATGCAAGCATACCAAGTATCATAATTTGCTTAATTATTAAATTTAGATTCACTAGCTTTTTTCAACATTACTTTTGCCTTTGAGAACAATATTCATAAAACTATGAATCTGCTAGGCTATTTATATGTGTTCTAATAAACACAAAAGTGAAAAATCACTATTTAACAAAAGGTGCTCTTCTGTGTACCAACTGAAATCCTTCAATAGCCCAGCAGTTCCCAGTAGGATGCTTGGGAGCACCACAGATAATGGTGTCAGGAGCTGTGTTTGTGTGGAGTCAGCCAGAAGTCACCCTAGAGGCTCTCCTCTCCTTTAGCACTCCTGACAGCCAATCAGTCACCAAGCCCAGTTGATCCTGTCTCCCAAATATCTCTTTATGCCCCTTGTTCTCACTCCCTCCTCAACTTCCTGGACTTACGTTCTCATCATTTGTGACATGTACCATTTCAGCAGCTTCCTGATTTTCAGCACTCACACCTTCTCCTTCTTCTACCCTATGAACACAATTCTGGGCATGTGACTTCCTTGCTCAAAACCCTTTCCCCTCACCTTCAGAATAAAAACCCACGCTCCTTAGCTTTGTGCACTGACCCTTCAAACCTGGGCCTGTACGTACCTGTCTAGTCTCATTTCTGGCCCTCATCCACCCACTGCATCAACACTGACACAGGCACACTTCAGTGTCCGAGAACTCTGAAGGATTTGTACTTCCCTGAACAAGACTGTTCTCACGCGCACAACCCTGCGTCTTTGAAGGAAAAATGCTGTCTTCCTGGAATTCCCTCCCTTGCTAGTCTGCTGGAACAAGCCTCCTTATCCTTGGGGGCTCAGCCATTCCAGATTCCTCTATAGAGACACAGGCATGTCCTCCCTGGGGCAACCATTTCACTGGGTACAAATCTGTATTCTACCACTCTGTTATAAATGCCTCTTGATATCCCAACTTCAGTGCTGAAATGTGAAGACAGAGTTTGGGTGCTTTGTTTATTCCTTTATCTTTGATGCCCTACACCCAGGTGCCACCCAATAAATGCTTCTCAAATATATGTATGGCATGCAGGGGCACAGAGGCAAATCTATGGTTTGGCTAGAAGGAGAACTAAATTCCAGCTCCCTCTGCTGCTGCTCCTGCCACTGATGAGAATTGTCTTCCCAACAGGAAGAATGAATGAGCCTTGGGGTGGTGGTAGCAGGTGTGATGAACTCTGGCTAGATCTCCTCAATCCCAGAAGGTGAGGCCCTGCTCAGTGCTTCCTGATTCCTGTTAAGTTCAATGTTTTTCTGACAGACACAAGCCAATTAGCTGTCTGCTGCTGGCGGCTGGTTTATTCAACATGGTTTGCCTTTTTGATTTGAAAACCTAATATTTTTCATGGATTTGATTTGGTTCCTCTGGGGAGCAGAGATAAGCTATTTAGCCTCAGCTGCTGAGCTGGCTCTAATGGCCCTAGTTCACTGCACACCCAGCATCCAGTGAGTTCTCAGGCTCAGTCTCCAGCTTGGATGTAAGAAGAGGCCTCCTGTGCTGTGTGCAGGCCTGCACAGGTGGCTGGGATAACCTTGACTGGGCCCCAAAGAAAGAAAAGGATGCCAACCTCCCCCCATTAGATCAGGGTGGTCCCAATGCCTGGGGGTCTTCCCAGCTCCTTCTATGGGGACCTAGTCTGATGCAGCTTGCTTCTCCCAAGTGCTTTCTGTGCTTTCTGATGTTCTGTTGGAGTCGGATATCTACCCATCTGGATTTTATTTTATTTTTTTTCTGAGACAGGGTCTTACTCTGTCACCCAAGCTGGAGTACAGTGGTGTGACCATAGCTCATCACAACCTCGACTTCCCAGGCTCAAGTGATCCTCCCATCTCAATCTCCTGAGTAGCTAGAACATGTCACAACACCTGGCTAATTTTTAAAGTTTTTTTGCAGAAATGGAGTCTCACTATATTATCCAGGTTGGTCTTGAACTCTTGGCCTCAGTGATTCTCGTAACGACCTCCCAAAGTATGAGGATCACAGTTGTGAGCCACCTTGCCAAACCTGTCCGGCTTTTTGAGAGCAGGGGACTCTGTTCCCTTTGTGTTTGTATGCCTGGCTGATAACAATGGTAACCATTTTTGTCAGTGTTTAGTCCGTGTCCATGCCTGGTACAGTGGTAAACACTGTCAACACTCTTAATACTTAATCCCCGTAACAGCCCTCTGAAGTTGCTACAATTATTACCTCCATCTAATAGAAGGAGAAACTCGAGTCAACAGAGATGAAGGAATTTATCAATGCCAATGTTCACCTTTTACCAAGAGACCAGGCTGGGTTTGAATTCTCCTTGGCCTGATACCAAATCCCATGCTGTTAGCCCTGCACTGTGCCTGGCAGTATCTGTTGCACGTGGGAGCCCTCAACAGTGTTGGGAATACAGCATGGATGCAGCCGTTCTCCCCATCTAAAGTCCTCTCAGCTTTGGGTGAGGGCTGACCTCTGAGAAGTCACAGCTGCCTTCATCCAGACCCTCTGGACTGGGCCCTGTGTTGTCAACATCTGTCTGACCTGTGCTTGTATCTGCTATTCCTATTTGACCCAGTACATAAGCCCTCCCGGTCCCCCTGGCTCCCATCCCAGAAATCAGCTTCTGTAGTCAGAGAATGATTACCAACCCTCCCTGTGGCTTCTTCCCTGCTCTCTGCCAGCTTTTCTTCCACTTTTCAGTTTGGTTAAGATCTGAAGTCTCCCTAGATCCACTATTAGGGATGAATGATTAGGCTTAAAATTGGAAGGCACTTAGGAATTGTCTGAAGGGGCTGACATTTCACTCCGGTTGGGAAGTTTCTATCAATTCCCAGATCAATGCACAACTCTCCTAACTGGAGGAATCTGACAGAAATCAGAGGGCTACTCTGTTTTTATATAATGTATATAAAAATAGATAGGCTAGGGAGCTAATGTTGACCCAGTGACATATTTTGGTTGCATTAATACAAGTATTTTCCATACAATGAGGAAGGTGATTGGCTCTTGATTTGGTGAGTCCCAGGTTACATGGGGGAAGGTAGACAGTATTTCCCTAGGAGAACTGGGAAGGCGACAGGATGCTAGAGGAAGGACACCATAGCCATGGCCCTATAGTACTACCTTCTTGAGCTGGAAGACCTGGAATCAGCGCAGCACTTGAAAAGTCATAGAGGTGCCACTCAGTGGCCCTAGGCAAACTTCCACGGTAGCGAACCCAGTTCTGTCAGAAACTCTGGCGTTCGGTAGCATCTGAGGGAGATAAGCTGTGACCCCATAAGGCCGAAGAGCTAAGGATGATGACACCAATGGAAATCCCTGGAGAGATTTTATGTTTCTCAACTGCAGTACCATGAAGCTCAGCAACATGAAGAAGGGGCTTGTTCAAGCCTTGGAGATCTCTCTTGATGTTTATTCATTGAAGGTCAAACCCAGGTTACATGTGATTGTCAAGCCCTTTCTGAGACCAGGTCTCCCTAGGTCCACCAATCCCCATCCCTCTACTTTTTGCACAGGTGCCCCAAAGATGTTTCCACAATTTGTATCTGATCTCTTTTCTTCCCTACCCTCAATTCCTCTGTGGCTCCCTCTCATCTGTGGAAACTTTGGGATCTCACTCCTGCAATATCTTCAGCCTCTTCACCCATCAGTTCCTTCCTTCTCCTTATGTTGTATAAGTTGGCCACATGCTAACAGTTCCTGCAAAAGCCATGCTATGCTACTTCTCTAGGTCCTGGTTTACATGACTCCTTTTGCCTGAGTGCCCCTCTGCTTCTGTCTACACAGCAACCACCTACTCAGCATTCACTAACCAGTCTGCATATGCCAACTCCATAAAGCCTTTCCTGCCCCTTTTCCCTGCCCCTTTTCCCTGTCCTCCCCAGAGAAAGGAAAGGACCTTTCACTTGCGTATGCCCCATGGAGATGTCTGACTTGGACCCCCTAGTGCACAGTCATCACCTTTAGAACCATGCCACTTAGCTCTCTATGACAAGCATGCTATAAAACACTACAGTGCAGTGTTCAAAGTCAAGGGTTCCAAATGTCAGCTCTGACACTCCCTGCTGTGTGACCTTAACAATCTTCTTAACCTTCTGAGCCTTTTTTCTCCTCTTTTATATGGAAAAGATAACAGTATCTCCCTTATGGGGTTATTGAAAGAATCAACAGTGAAAATTTATGCAGTGTTTGGCTGCACTGCCTGGCCCATGGTAGATGCTCAGTAAGCATTAGTTATTATTGCTTTCATTCTTGTCATCATCATCATAACTAGCATCATCATTTCTTAAGTTCAGATCTGATCTGGTACTGAGTAGGTACTATATACGAAAGTGTAAAATTAAGGACTGACATGCAAAGTTCTATCTCACTGAAAGGGTGAGACCATTCTTTGAATTTTTATCTGCAAATTAATGTTTGTTGAGCGACTAAGTGAGAAAGTATGTATAAAATATGACTCTCGGATTGGAGTAAAGTCGGAGAACAAACCTGGGTAAGGAGCAGGGGGAAGGTTGTCCGATTTCCGTGGATGGGGCCCAAGAGGATACTGCCACATGGTGGCAGGAGGGAGTCAGAGGCCCCGAAGCCAGGCAGCATACAGGTCAAGCAATGCCAGCCGCTTAGGCTAAGGGAAGCAATTATTGGAGCTTGAGAAATCTGTACTTTGAGAACCTGCCTTTATGTGGCTGGTGTTTTCTGTAGTGATTTCCTTTGCACTCCCCTTCAGTCTCGAGTGTGTCGTGCTGCTTTTAGTGTTTTTTTGTTTTGTTTCATTTTGTTTTGGGGGGGGAGAGTTTCTTTTTGATGCCAGCCCATCTCAGCTATACTAAGGATAAACAGAGAAAGTGACTGAACTCAAAAGTAAATGGAGAGACTGCAGTTCCATGATGACGTCCTGGGCTTTGGAGAGAGACCCACTCGTGTTTGGTGTCTGCTGGTTCTGTGACTTTTTTGTATCCCGGTTTCCTCATCCATGAAATGGGAATAAGAATAGTATCCATTGCAAAATGTTGCTGGGTAGATGGAATGCGATCATGCCCACAGGGTGCTTAGCATAATGCCTGGCACATTGACAGAGAGGACAAAGACAGAAGTTAAAGGCATTGGGGGTGGTATGGCATCCATAGGTGGAAGGAAATGAAGGGGAAGGGGGAGTCAAAGTCTGAGAGCCCCAAAAGGCAGGTGAATCTGAAAATCTCCTTCCAGGGTTGGATCTGTTCCCCTGGGAAGGCCCTTTGTTATATGCAAATAAAGAAGGCTGCTGTCTGAGGGGGATTTGATCACCATTTTCAGATATTTGATAAGCAAGATAAGAGATGATAGCATAGGATAAGATGACCTTAAGGTCTCTTTCAAGTCTGAGATTCTCTGATTCAAGAATGGGCAAGGATCCAAAAGGGGTTGTGTTATTGGTTCAAAGTAGGGCTGACTACACAGGCCTTGGGGAAAAGGAGGCTGCATGGCAGAAGTTAAAAGTGTGGGCTTGAGGGACACAACTGGGTTCAGTTCCTGTTTCGGCCAGTTATTAGCTGTGTGACCTAGGAAAATCGACTAACCTCTCTGAGTCTCAGTTTTTTCATCTGGAAGATGATAATATTTACCACAGAGGGTTTTGTGATGATCAAATGATATAATGCAAGGAAAGCCTTTGCCTAGTATGTGGAACCTGGGAAGTGATAGATTCATTACATTTAAGAATATCTTATATTAATAAAATAATTTACGTGCAATAATAATATGATACATCAAAACAACAACGTAATCATGCTTAAGATTGTTGTTGATAAAGTAACACACAATTCTCCACCATCGTGCAGATTAAACATGGAGCTGGCAGACTGGGAAGCACTGCGTGCCCTAGCACTCAGGACTGCCCAGTGTTGGGACAGTGTCTCTAGTCACATGTTTTGCAGGCCACTCAGAAGACCATGCTCTACCCCTACCCCAACCCTTAATCATGAGCCCCGATGACCTGGAAGCTGCCTTTCCCAGTGAACTATGGACTGTTTGGTAGACTCTTCAATTTTTATTTGTTTATTTACTTACTGGTAGAGATGGGGTCTCGCCATGTCACCCGTGCTAGTCTCAAACTCCTAGCTTCAAATGATCCTCCTGCCTCAGCTCCCAAGGTGCTGAGAATACAGATGGGAGCCAGTGTCCCTGACCTGGTCCACCCTTTAAAACTCCCTCTGCCCCTTTTCTGACTCTTCTTGACCAGGCTCATCTTTAACCTTACGACAACAGCGACAGCAATAATAATAAAAGCTGTCATTTATGTCACATTTGCTTTCTGCTTGTAGATGACACTGTGCCAAGAGTTCTCTGTACATGCTCTAATTTAATCTTCAAATATAGATGGGGCTCTAGGAGGCTCAACAACTTGAGCAGAAAGCCATGGATTACAGCCCAGTTGAGGAAGAAGACAGAGAAGCCCCTTTGCTTACTTCTGCTCCCTGCTGGCTTCTCTTGTGTGGGTACCAGCACAAAGCTTCCTCCCCTAGAAACATCAAGCTGAGTGAAGGCAACATGATTTTGGCTCAGTGCTGCCTTTCTTTTCCAAGGACTGGTGAGGGTCCAGTCTCCAGGGAGTCATCTGAGAGAGTGTTAGCCTAATTCTCACTGGATTGCATCAACCCAATGCCCATAAAACTCAGGGGCTTGCCACAGTGCTCCTGACCTGTGCAAGGATCAGAAAAGGCTCTCGTGTGAGCCATTCCTCAACTGTGGGGTGCAACAAGGACCAGGACACCTGCTGCTCTGGGCAGCCCTGACATCTGGACACAATGTAGAGGGCAGATCATGAGTGGACCCCAGGACATAGAAAGGCCAGGGATAGCAAGGAAGGACTGGTTTGAAAATAAACACAGCATTGACCCAAGCCCAGTCCCTGCCACAAGTCTGGGTGTCCCAAACAGGCCACAGAGAGCCTGTTCCTGTTGGGTGGAGGGATTGCTGGAGTTGATGTCCCCAGTGCCTCTCAGTTCATGTGATCATCCATTGCATTTCAGGCGGCCTATGCCTGTCATGTCTGCAATTAGCATAAGCCAGTATGTCCAGCAAAATCAGGTGTGCATTGCCTCCTTCCTACACACAGGGATTGTGCCCACAGCACACACCCGGATCTCATCCTCTGTAGTAACAGCCACATCCAGGCCTCCACTATTTAATAGCTTCCCTGTCCTATTCTAAGGCAGGAAAGGGTTGGTGGCAGTTCTAGCCCTATCCTCAAGGTCTGACACAATCAGGCTTTTAAGAAAGGTATGGCCAGGTGCCATGGTTCACGCCTGTAATCCATGCACTTTGGGAGGCTGAGGCAGGTGGATCATGAGGTCAGGAGTTCGAGACCAGCCTGGCCAAGATAGTGAAACCCTGTCTCTACAAAAAATACAAAAAAACTAGCCAGGCGTGATGGCGCATGCCTGTGTTCCCAGCTACTCTGGAGGCTGAGACAGGAGAATTGCTTGAATCCAGGAGGCAGAGGTTGCAATGAGTTGAGATTGCACCACTGCACTCCATCCTGGGTAATAGAGGAAGACTCCATCTCCAAAAAAAAAAAAAAAGAAAAGAAAAAAAGAAAAAAAAATAAAGGCATGTTTTACTGCCACCTGGATCTAGCCTGGTAACTCTGAGATCCTGCCTCCTTCATGACTCCCAAGTCCACCTTCTGTGCAAAGCCCCAGAGCTAGTGACTTCCAGAGGTTTTTCCTGCCTTTTTCTTTGTGCCTTAATCTGTGTCTCAGGATCCTGCCCTTGCCCCCAAGTTCTCTGGACTCCTACCAGGTATTCACCAAACCTGATGCATGCTGCTAGACCACAGCTTATACTCCCAAACACCTGCAACAAGCCCCCACGAGTTGGACTTTCCAATCGTGGATTTTGGAGCTAAGCCTACTGCTGTATTTCCCATTGCTGGGCCGCACATGACTGTTGTGATTTCTAGTTCACTGAATACACTGCCCACATCTTGATAGTGTCATAGGACTGTCTTCTATGTCTGGGCTCCAGATTTCAGGATGATTTTTTCTGTCTGCTAGATTAACCCTTTCCCCTTCAGGTCTAACTAGTTTCTAATTCCATCCTTTCCTGGCCTGCCCTGTCCAGCTGCAGTGAACATAGTCTGGTCCTATCCCAAGGTTTACCAGAGCCTTCACCTAAGTTAGTAATAATAATTACTAGCTTATTCATTCAAAAAAAGCATTTACTACTTTCCTGCCACATGCTATCCTATGAGGCTTGATGCTCGATATTCAGAGAGAGAATAATTTTTCATCACCCCTGTGCAATTGGAGCTTTGGTTTAATAGAGGAGAGAGATAGTCAATAAACTGGCAAACAAAGAAATAGAGAATGTACTTTGGCAAATAGTGATTATCTTGGCCAGAGGATTATTGGGAATTTCACATATTCCAAGTCATACGTTTCTGTAATATTAGAAATTTTACAAGCATACAGTGAGCAGAGAAAGAAGTAAATATTATAAACAAACAAAAGAATATTTGTCATCCAAGTCTAGGGCTTCATCTCCGACACATTGTTTCTAAATCAAACAACTGAGTATATGGTGATGCCATTTATGGAGATGAAGAAGATTATAATGAAGTTAGGTCAAACTAGATACAATTGCTGTATGTGTAGGCCAATAATGATAATAATAACATAGCTAAGATTCAGTGAGTACTTGCTACATCTCAAATACTGTGCTAATTGCTGTGAACACTTTGTTTCATTTAACACTGCAGTCATCATTATCCTTTTTTCCAGAAAGTGAAGTTTAGGTTAGGCAAATTACTTGACTAATGTCTCCCAGTTGTGAGGCATTGTAGCTGGGACTCTAACCAGGTCATTGTGCTCTTAGACTGGCTTGTCTTGCATTCAGGGACATGAGCACATCATAGCAACACCAGGGAAAGCCCAAAATGGGAGACAGCATTTAATCTTCTGTTCTGCAAGTGAATTGCTGGGGAATGTATTTTTAAACCCCTATGGCTATGCTGAGAATCCTTAAGAAAGAGAGTTAAATAAACAGAGTGATGAGGAGGCAGGTGAATTTATTTTTGGCATCTCTCTGTATAGAGAAGGCACCAGAGGCAGAGAACAAGAAATTGCCCTGCATATTAATGGGGAAGCTAAGAACTGACAACAGAGGAATTGGAAGCCTATGGTTCTCCAGCCCTCCCTTCCTGGCAGGTCACCGTTGGAACACAACCTCATCACCATCATCTCTTACTGAAAGAGTCACACGAGGGTATGCTAAGGCACACGCAAGGATGCTTGCTGTAACTGCAAAACTTAGAATGTTCATCACCGAAGGACTAGATAAACAGAATGAAGCCCATGCATACAAAGTAATAGTATGCAACCATTTCAATGACGATGCAATTTTATGTTAATTGACATGGACTGATGCCCATGAAATGTTGTTTAGAGAAGCAAGCAAGTTGCAGAACAATATTGCATTATCTCGTTCTTGTAAAAATTAGCAATGATGTGTATATGTGTGAATATAGGTGGATATGTTATGTACATATATGTAGATTAATACAGATTCAAAATGCTAGTATATGCAAATAAAACATACAGGAAAAGATATCAAAATGTTAACTGGCATGGTAGAATTTCATGTTTTATGTTGTGCATTTCTGAATGCTATAATGTTTATAAGGATATCATTATCATTAAAAATGGTCAAAATGACCATTAAAATACAACAAAATTATCTTATTTTATATTCCTGCTTCTCCTGTCCTAATCAGCACAAGGTGCCATGGGGGAACGAAGGCAGCCTTCAGTCCCTCTCATTATCTTACCATGTGTCAGGACATCTGGCCTCAAACCTCATTACTGGGCCACCTATTGTCCTGTAGAGAGCTAACAGGACCTGCCCTGGCTGGTTTGGGAGCTAGTATTCAGTTGGCAAGCTTGGGAAGGTGCCTGGCCCTCCTTCTATTATCTCCATAAGGCTGCCCTGATTTCTTCCTCAGAGCCCACATTTATGGGGCAAATCTCTCTGGGCTGCTTTCTGCAGCTGAGAAGATATTAACTGAAGATTTCTCACTCATTCATTCTACTCCTTTCTAGGAAGCAAATAGGTTTCCAAATCCTTACTTGGGTATACACACACACACAGCACTCAGACACACACCAATACGAGCCCAGTCATATACGCAGCAACACACGAAGTGACCAAGACAACCTACAACTGCCCAAACTCCATGTTCACAAAGCTGCAGACACATGGCAGTAACACACAAGCATATGCATGCACACACATAAACACACACACATACGCACCACACACCAGTACAATTCTCTCCACCTCTGAAAGCGAAAAAAGAGGGAGGTGTGTTCCAGACCCTCCAGCAGGCTGCCCAAAGAACCTTCTGAACATGTAAAACGTCTTTCTCCCCTTCCTCCTCCTTCTCCCCTTGTTCCCTTTCCCGTCTCTTCTTCTCCTCTTCTACTATTGTTCCTATGCAAGATGCTTTTTTCTAAGCTCCCTTCTCTTCTTAGCACCAGAGGCTAAATGCTCAGATAGAAACAGAAGCTGGACCACCAAGTAAAAACTGCCTGAGGTAGCAAGGAGCGGGTTTTTCCTTGATTGTTTCTCCCTACCTGTCCTCCTGGCTCTCCCAAAGCAGCAAGCTGGCCACTGAAGCGCCCTTTTCCAGTGAGCAGCTTGGCCCCTAGGTCTGCGGCTCCCAGCTCCTGCTCCCATTCCTCTGGCTACTCTGGGCACTTCCGAGGCTCCCCACTCTACGTCATGTCCACATACAATAGATGGGTTTGGAGCGGGAGGGAAGAGGAACTGGAAAGGAGATTTTTAGCATCAGAAAGGAACTCATACTAAAAACATTTTTGTTGGAGGTAAATGGGAAGATTTTTCTCATGTCTTTGTTCCCAAGATTATTTATTTATTTATTTATTTATTGCATTTTAGGTTTTGGGGTACATGTGAAGAACATGCAAGATTGTTGCATAGGTACACACGTGGCAGTGTGATTTGCTGCCTTCCTCCCCCTCACCTATATCTGGCATTTCTCCCCATGCCACCCCCGCCAACTCCCCACCACCCACTGTCCCTCCTTTATTTCCCTCCAACAGACCCCAGTGTGTAGTGCTCCCCTCCCTGTGTCCATGTGTTCTCATTGTTCAACATCTGCCTATGACTGAGAACATGTGGTGTTTGATTTTCTGCTCCTGTGTCAGTTTGCTGAGAATGATAGCTTCCAGGTTCATCCATGTCCCTACAAAGGACATGAACTCGTTTTTGATGGCTGCGTAATATTCCATGGTATATATGTGCCACATTTTCCCTGTCCAGTCTATCATCGATGGGCATTTGGGTTGGTTCCAGGTCTTTGCTATTGTAAACAGTGCTGCAATGAACATTCGTGTGCATGTGTCCTTATAGTAGAACGATTTATAATCCTTTGGATATATACCCAGTAACAGGATTGCTGGGTCAAATGGAATTTCTATTTCTAGGTCCTTGAGGAATCACCGCACTGTCTTCCACAGATTCTGGGGTACATGTGCAGATCAAGCAGAATTGTTGTGTTCTCAAGTTTTGATCAAAATTTGTGCCAGTAAGGGAACTTTTTGCTTCCCACTCCAGTGGCTATTAGGAGCCACTCATATGCACCTTAAAAAAAATCCTCTTGCACACAATAAATACACAAAATGTTATCTGTCAATTTAAAAGAAAGAAAGAAAAAAAAGGAAGAAATGAGGACAAACCACACCCTTGTCAACATTGTAATTATCTAATTACCGATGGGTACTTCCTGCCTGCTGCACAAATGAAACAGTTCACTGAGTCTGTGGCATTGCAGTAAAAAAAACAGTTTAATGAAAAGGAGGTCAGATATGTGGAAGAACTGTAGTTCTCACTCAAATCTGTCTCCCCAGAGGCTCAGAGGTTAGGGTTTTCCAAGGATAGTTTGGTCGGTGAAGGGCTAGGAAATGGGTGCTGTTGATTGGATGGGGATGCAATCATAGGGGTATGGAAAATGGTTCTTGGGCACAGAATCTGCCTCTGGTGGGGGCCACAGGACCAGTTGAGTTATGAGTCAAAAGTCTAGATAGGGTCAGTCAGTTGTCAGAATGCAAAAGTCTGAAAAATATCTCAAAAGATGAATCTTAGGTTTTTATCACAGTGATGTTATCTGCAGGAGTAATTGGAGAAGTTACAAATCTTGTGGCTTCTAGAACAGTCTATCATTCAACTATACCTACATATTAGCAGAATTCAGGTTCCCGTCATAATCCTAACCTGTGGTGTTTCATTAGTTTTACAAAGGTCATTTGGTTTTGTGAAGGGCTATTCTCATCCTTGCTTTAAAGTAAAATTATAAACTAAATTCCACCCATGATTAGCCTGACCTACGTCCAGGAATGAGCAAGGACAGTTAGCCTGTGAGGGCAGAGGCAAGATGGAGTTAGCTATGCTGGATTTCTCTCACTGTCATAATCTTTGTAAAGGCAGTTTCATATCAACAAGAATGCTTTGATCAATGAGCATATCGTCTGTCCAGGATGTTGCGTGGAGGAGTACAACTACTCATACACACAATTTGCATGAATGCACGCCTGCCTAGTATTTTTGTACACACACTCACATTTATTCATCATTTATTTGAGAGTACTCTATCTTGGACACAATGTTGGGACCTAGGACCTCTGCTCCAAGAGTCATGGTTGAACAGAGAGACGTGTGTAGCAGCTCCTCACAGTGCCCTACCTCAAGAAGGCTGCTTAATGAGAGCTGCTAGACTCTGCCTTAGAATCTTATTTTTCCTGGCTGCCCAACCACATTTTATCCCTAAACAGAATACGCCAAAATTACCAGAGGATTAGTAACCCTGGACTGCCCTCAACCAAGGATAGATGGTGAGTTAGTGGGCACTTCCCAGCTTCCTTGTTCATTAGTTACAAAACCTTCAAGGCCTATTTCCTGGAGTTCCCTAGCAGGACTGAGTCCCAGTTGTCCTGAGTGGTCATGGGCCAGATAACACATCCTTTACTGAATTTTTCCAGTTTCTGCCTCCTTTGCCCAAATCAAAGAATGAAAAGAGGTTGCCACTGGAGCCCAGTGAGTGATGTAAAGGTGAAGAGAGATACCACGGGAGTGCACTGTGGGGAGACCCAGCCAGACAATCAGACTAAGAGGTGTTGATGAGGAAGGTCCCAGGGCCAAGTTGGTGATGGGCAGGGAAGCCACACGTGAGGCTTGAACTCACGTCACACACAGAGTATCTTCCGAGGAGTCAATCTGCTTAAGAGACACAGAATGAAGTCATGTGTGTGGAAGCACTTGGTAAGCTGGCAAGCTTTGTAGCATGTGGAAAATCATCATCGAGAAACATGACCAGACAAAGATATTTCGTCCCCTCTCCTGGGTCTGTACAATCAGGCAGTTTATCTTCTTAGCTACAGAAAGGGCCCTTTCTGGGCCCTTTTCCAGAACTCCATGGTCCATGTGAGCCTGTTACTCTTTTATTTCTTTCTAAATCTTGTCTGAGAAAAGTATTTTATGTTTATCTTATACCCACTGGAGTGACTTCAGTCAAAAGGTTCCCACTCTGTGGTCCCTGGGAGCCTAATTCTTACTGACCATGAAATTCTCAAAGAGGAACTGTTCTGGGAAGCCGCCTCCTTGGGAGTGGTGCGGGAGCTGTTAATCCTGTGACACAGGAAGTGCCCTGCACCCATGTTTCTTCCCAAAGGGGTACCTATTTTCAACTCAAATATTAATCTCACCAAAAGGGGTGGCAGAATAATCTCCCCTTTGCTAAGGGTGGGCAGAAAGTTCAGGTTAAGGGGGGAAAAAAAAACCAAGCGAACAAAGCTCTTCCTTGTTTAAGAAATAGAATCAGCAGCCAGTATTTGGCAGAACTTATTGGAGGGAATAAAAGCCTTCAAAAAAGAAAAAAATCAATGGATAATGATTATTCTTAAAGTGCCCTTTGAGCGATTGCATTAGCAGAGATGGAAAATAGTCTGTAAATAGTAACAAGGGTCCTGATGCAAGGAAGTGACTGTAAGAGGGACAAAGATCACCAGGGTACGAATATTCCTGAACTCCCTCGCCCCTGGGCTTCTAAGGGAGGAGCATTTTTGATTGCTGTGTCAGATCCTTGCCTCTTTCTCGAGGAGAATTCGGGTAAGGGATGCAATGGAGAGAATGCTAAGGAGGTTGGAGAGGTTTTTATCTACATAATAAAGATCTAAGAAAGAGGAAACTCTGAAATGAGGAGACAGAGGAGGCAGGAAGAGAGAGAAAGAGAGGAGAGAGAAAAGCTGCCATGGGGGCTGTGGGAGTTTTGGGGGTGCAAGATATCTAGGAGAGATTATTTAGAAGAGCAGCAAGGGATGAGGGGATTTTAAAGAGATTTTCTTTGAATTAAGAATGCACACCCACCTTTTGCATTTCACCAAAAGACAAATTATGAATCGAAACATGTTTAATCATTGTTTGCTTGCCACACTTCGCTTCTTTGCAACTAAAACCACAAAGCACCTCCTGATCCACCTGGATTAGACAGCCAATCTCACACAGAGAGCAGGGAGTGTGGACGGCACGGGGCACACACAGGGACGTACAGGGCCCAGAAGAAGAACTTGAACTAAGTTGGCACAGAGACTCTCTCAGCAGCTGCATTTTTAAGAGTTCTTATTCAATTCTTACTGAAGAGACTGTAGGGGCCTCACAGGGCCCTGCTGAGCAGTGTTCAGGGTTTAGGGTATGAGCGCATGTCAATGTGAGTTATATAGGAACCTGCATGTACTTCCCATTCTGGGGTGTGGAGTCCGTCATTCTCAACGGATGCTTTAGTTGTCACTAGAGCTGAGGCTGAGCCCAGCAGCTCCTGGTCTGCTTGTGAGAGTCACGTTTCATCGGCTGAGAGCAGGAAGATCCATGGAGCATTCCTCAGAGAATGTGGGGTTCGGGAGGCATGGTTCATGTGGGCGGGGCTTGCTACTCATGACACTTACACTTGAGTCCCTAGTAAAGGAATGGTGGCAGCATAGACCCCATGGGAGAAGGGGTCTTCTTTAGTCCACAGAGTGACTTACTTTGATGCTGAAGTTAGGCCTGGTTAGGGCTGGGCTGCCTGTTTCTGTACATAGAAGGATGAGCCTGCCTCTCTCCTCTCCATGGAGACAGCCCTTCCTTTGGGTGGCTTCCTGGATCCCTCATAAAATCTCCTTTGCTCTAGCCCCATTTTTTCAGCTCGGCTTGTAGACATTTCTGCTCCTCTGCCCAGCACATGGCTATGGGCATGGCTCAGAGCAGAAAGCTGAACAGACTGAAAATGCAAACAAAACAAAAAACAGAAAAATCTATCGCCACTTTTTTTTTTTTCTTTTTTTCTTTTTTTTTGAGACAGAGTTTCACTCTTGTTACCCAGGCTGGAGTGCAATGGCGCGATCTCGGCTCACCGCAACCTCCGCCTCCTGGGTTCAGGCAATTCTCCTGCCTCAGCCTCCCGAGTAGCTGGGATTACAGGCACGCGCCACCACGCCCAGCTAGTTTTTTGTATTTTTAGTAGAGACGGGGTTTCACCATGTTGACCAGGATGGTCTCGATCTCCTGACCTCGTGATCCACCCGCCTTGGCCTCCCAAAGTGCTGGGATTACAGGCTTGAGCCTATCACCACTTCTTTACCAAACATATGCACCCAGCACAATGCTCAGCATATACTGTAAGCTCTATTCTCATCACACACACACACACACACACACACACACACACACACACACAACATATACCTGAGTAATAAGGCTCTTTGTATTTGTGTTCTCGTGCATGGTGTTATCTATAAGGCCTTAGAAATTTGACAGATGAGGAAACTGAATCCAGGGAAGCTCAAGGACTCGGAGCCACACAGCAAGCTGTAGCTGACCCAGAACTTGAACCAGGATTCCAGACTCCTTGTCCACTGCTCTTCCTGATCAGATCAGGTATGGACACATGCAGTGGTGCAGGGTGTACCTCACTTTATTATCAGAGATGCTCCTCTTTTTGCAGCCGAATGGATTCCCTCCAAGACATAGGAGGAAGACTGAGGATACCCCTTGAAGATGCCCAAACCTTACCTCCTTCTAGTTGCCCTATGGAGCTGGACAGTGAGGGTTCCTGGTGGTTGACACTGGCCTGAGCTTGCAGCAAAGGGCCCCTAAGTACCAGGCTAGGCAGCTCTGGAGAAGGCAGAAGTGGAGAAATGAGGTGTGGACTCACCAAAGACAGTTCCAAAGTCAATTTCACTCTGACACACTATCTGTGATCTTCCACAGTCAGCACAATGCCTGCCCCTTGTAGGGGTTCCATAAATATTTGTTGAATGAATCAATCAATCAATGATACAGGCCAAGGTCAAATCAGAACCCCAAACCTTAAAGTTTTTATACTCTCACTGTCCATCCATCAACCTTCCTGTCAGAATTCAGAATATCCTTTGCAATACCCTTTGCTGGTCTTTCAGTTTTCTTCTGCATAGAGGCTCTGAGCCTTGCAAGTATTGCCTGGGAAATATTAACTCCCATTTGATTATCTCCCAAACACCTCAATTAATTATATGGTGCTGTCTGGCCAGGACCTTATTTAGATGTAATGTGAACCTGAGGCAGGAGCACCTCCCTAGTCGCATCCTTGAAATGCCAAGCACCTTCATTCACGCTTAGCCCTGGGTTGCAGGGAGACCTGCAAACCTTGTCAGAGCATGGCTTACTAAGGGCCAGGTCACAGGGCACTTTGCAGCCAGAACTCAACCAGGACTGCCTGTGGCTGAGCACACTAAATTGTTGACCAGGTCGGGTGCCCTTGGTAGCTCCAATCACCACGTAGATACTCCAGTCACCTTTTCTACCTCAAAGAATAGAGGTTTTCAAATTCTGTTGGCCATGATCCACAGTAGGAAATACATATTGCAGTGACCCACATGTATGCATATATGCATACAATGTAGTTTATCATTCTCACATAAGCATTTTCCCCCCACATTTGAACATCTCTGAAATTTGGATATGTTTTACAAATTATGACATCTTGCCATTAATTGGCAGCATTTTTTTTCTTTCTGGGTGATACATCAAATTTTGCATCTTCCAATAAATGATGACTGTGATTCAGTGAAACATGGCATATGTGTAATTTAAAAATACTTTTCATAAAAACGATCTTTGCTGCATGGTGCTCTGTGATATTTTCTATGTGTTATTTTATTTCTTTTCCTTTTAATGCTGTTCACTGCTACCCATTTAGTCAACTTTCACCAAACTCTAGGGGATCTTCAACTGTTATTTTCAACACACTGTCACAGGGACAGAGGAGGGTGTTGGTGAACTCTGTGACTAAAGAGTTTTCCATAAATGAGTGGACCTGAGATTTACAAGCATTAAGTTATTGGGCCAGAAGGCAGAATAGATCATGATTAGGAGAGTGGAAAAGAAAGGTGAGAAATCACTTTAAATCAGACAAACCTCTTTCTGTGCTAGCTCCTTTACTTACTAATCATAGAACTGTGGACACATTTTTAAAAATTATTGGTGTCTTGGTTTTCTCACCTGTAAAACACTGAACAGAGATCCTGTCATTCAGAGCTGTTGTCAACATGAGAGTTGGAGTGTAAAGCATTGACCTGGGGCCTGCGTGTGGTAGGCACTCAATAAATGGTGGCAATCATGGCATTGGTGATGATGACACTCAGTAACTAGTAGGTGTTATTATTAAAAGTCACAAAAGCAGCTAGTACCCAACATAACATTAGCTAGTATAAAGATCTTACAATTATTTTAAAAGTTGCAAACTATTGTATTCATTTGTTGGTATAGTTTCTTACCATCACAACAAATGCTCCTATTCATGTCTAATTCAATACTTGGTGAGTCCACATAAGCATTTGGGTCCCCATTGATGAGAGCACCATGGCCAAGTCCCCCTCTTGGTCAGGTTCTCTTGCTTTTTGATGTATGTCTCATCTTATTGTAGGTGTTCAGACTATGGGCTCAGGCAAGCCTTTCCAGTGTGATCATATCAATCTTATATTTTATGTGTTAACATGTAACTCCAATAACTTAACTTTCCTTGCTCACTGTGGTGACACATTTTTCCTATTTTACGTCTTCCCTCATTGATTATGATGGCCTGTTGACTATTTGAACCTGGTACTTTTACTTAATCAGCTCTACACAGTTTCACTCCTTTTCATTTCCAATTTCTCTTTTATCAGTGTTCTCTGTCAATCTTTATAGGCCTAGATGTTCATTGTGGTTTCATCATCTATTTGATCTCCCCTCTGATGTCTCATTAGCATTTCTTCAATAGTTTCTCAGGGTTATTTCCCATGATTCAGCCATTGTATACTTCTTAAAACTTTTAAGCCTTTGAATAACTGGAGGAATGTCTCACAGAGACATAACCTTTTTTGATTACACAAATTAACCCTCAGAACTGCATTCAATTATCAGAAATACTTTAATGCATTGTATTGGGTTCAAAATGGGTAAGGTATGTTTAGTATTACTTGATAAAGAAATTCTAAGCTTAATTTTAAAAATGTTAAGTAACTGTTTAGAGATGCATACGATTCTAATAAATAGATACCTTCTACCTGTCTCCTGTCAGTGTCAACATTTGTAAACTAACAGGCATGGTTTTCTTGTGAATATCAGAGGTCTGTGTGTTCATTGGCTTGACCGAACGTGTGAAATATTCCTAGACTTCTTTAGCTCACTGTGTAGGAAGGTAGGTCGGTAGATAAGAAAGGAGGGTGAACTTAGGACAATAAATATGTCAGTAGATAGATAGGTAATAAGGATATTATCATCATTATTATTTTGCTTGGTTTTTCAGGATCAGCCACATGAAATATTATTATACCTTGTTGCATGTGTTACAGGCCTTTTTGCTTGCAAAGAGCATTCACCCCCATGATCTCCTAACTACTCAGTAATAAATGCAAAGTAAATATTCCCATTTGACAGAGGGGGACATAGAAGTCCTTAGAGGTGGGCTCCATGAGCAACACATTAGATGCGGTAATGTAATGCCATGAAGAAATGGCAAATTTGGAGCTGAAACCCTGGGCTCCTAATTCAGTGCTCCTTCTACAATACTAGGGAGGCAGAGACAACAAGAAAAAACGCTGGAAGTAGCAATAGGGACTCCTCTCCGTTTTCCTTCTGTGAAAGCTTTGGTTCCATTTAAAAAGTAGAATGCTCTAAAAGTGATCACAGTCCTTGGCTCAAGACTTTTTGGCTATCTCATAAAGTAACAATAAAACAAAATGGCCCCAGGTCATAAAGATTGCATTGTACTGGGAAATGACCTTGCAGGGTGTTCAACCTCAGCCCCAGACAAGTTTGCAAAGCAGAAACTCTTATTTTCTACTTTTCCTGACCAGCTTTTCTGGACCCTGGAGCTCTCTTTCTTGTGAATGGGGACACTGAGCTAATAACTGAGATTTCTGATGTCTAGATAGGATCTTCACTCCTTACCCATATATTTGACACCTGATATCTGACCTTTGTGGGCCAAAGGGCCAGTTTCTGTTGCATTCTGCAAAGTCAGTCCACAAGTGCTATTTGCTGGTTATCTCTGTGACCATCTTCTGCTGGGCATTGGTGCCACCTTATTCTAATCTCTGATTGTGGAAATACAGCTTAGTCCTTGCAGGGATAGGGCAAGCTTGCTCAATTAATTGGGCAATTTTATAGTGTGTCTAGTACATGCTAGAACTTCTTAACATGTAAATTAATTCTCACAACAAACTTATGAGGTTGCTGCTATCATTCCACTTTATAGACAGGAAGATTGAGGCTTAAAAAAGCTAAGCAAACTCACCAGTGGTGAACAGCTAGTGTGCACTAGAGCTGGGATTCTAACCCACATCTGCCTAATGTTAAAGCATTAATTTTTACACTCCATCATTAGCACCTGAATACATTGTGTTCAAACTCCCAGCTCACCAGAGATCTGGACCCCAAATTTTAAAGAAACATTATCACCCAACTTAATTATTCTGACCATGAACAAACATTCCAAGCAGTATGAGAAATTTTAGTAGCCATGGTGCAGAGCTCTCTGATGCCCAGTATAAATTAGGAAAAGAGAGAAGATTAGAGGTGTGTATATTATGGATTGTGGGCATGAGACTTGGATAAGGAAAAGATTGCATTGTACTGAGAAATGACCTTATTTGAAGTAAGGAAGAGATACTCCACTGATTGGCCAGATCCCAAGACGCTAGCATGGCAGTGAAGGTGGGCTTGGAAGGGGAAAAGGAGGAACCCACAGCCCTCTTTCTGCCCTGAGTAGTATAAGAGAGTTGAAGGAATTAGAGGAAGAAGGGTATGCTCCTGGGGGGATCACCTCCCTTGGAGGGAGAAGAGAGCCTTGGAGACGGCAAGTCCCCTTCTACTTCCATATTTTGTATGGAGCAGATGTTTCTACACCTTAGTTTTTTTGAATTCCAGGCATTAAAAACAGAATAACAAACGTATATATGTTTTACACCTTCAGTTCCACTGAAAATCAGATTCCTTGACAAGCTGGGATGGGACTGTCAGTGAGGGGTCATCCCTGTAATATCAACATCTGGGTGCAAAGCAGCTACCGAGGAAGGCAAAGAGCCAAGATAAAGAGTGTGCATGTTCTTGTAATCATCCACCAATAGTGGAAATGGCAGGGTGACAGAGTAAAGTAGGGAAGAAGAGGAGAAGTGGCCAGCAGGCACAGTGCTGGGGCAGCTGACAGTGAATGGTGCAGGGGGCAGGGCTAGGGGAAAGTGGTGGAAGAGTCTGAGAAGGCTCCTTGTGAGCATATTTTGAGCCTTGGAAGATGAAGTGGGTGGAATGCATAGGAAGGAAAGGGACAGCATTCCCATTCTGGACCCTTGTTTGGAGAAGGCACTGAAGTTGATGCCCACAGTCCCCGTGCTGTTGCTTGGGCAGTATGGAAGAATGTCTTGAATGGTGTATGAAAATGAGGTGAAAGATGCCATGGAAAGCACCTGCTTGGGGTGGCTACAACACCTTGCTGCCTCTGTTTACCAATCGGTCAAACAGAAAAATAATCCCTGTTTTATAGAAATGTCAGGAGGATTAAAAGTAGTAGTGTATGTCAAGGATCCAGCCCACTGTGGCATAAAATAGATGCCCTGTGAACGGCCACTTCTTACTCATTAAAAAAGGAAGATGATGGATCCTTGGGGCCTCTTTCATATACATTTAAATGGGTGTTGAAAGGGATCTTTGAGCCTCTCTTGGATACAATAGAATGCCTCCATTGCACAGCACCCCAAGAGGCAGGAGAGAACTCTACTGGGCATCCTTAGGGCACCAGCTTGTCTTCTGCCTGCTATAGCTTGCTGTAGAGAGGTATGGGACATGATGATGAGGGGCAGACCAGTAGGGTTGAAGCTCCAGGTCACCCACTCTGACAGCCTCTGCCCTACTGCATGTGTGTGTTTACCCGTGACTGTGGTGCACTCACACACTCACAAATGTGCCCGTGCACATGTGTATATCTGTGCTTATGTGTATAAATGTGTATCCTTCTCAGTAACTCTAAAGCCGAGAATGACAGACAGAGGAGAGGCAAAATGAAAGCCAAATATAATTGTCATTGATCAATCTACTTAATGGCCTGAAAACGCCCAATTAGAGCAGGGTGCAGGGCTGGCTGCTGAGCCAGAGGGCTGAGTGAATTGACGGGCTACTGCTCACAGTGCACCGCTTTTATTGAGGTGTCCTGTGGATAACCAAGACCTCCTTCCTCCTGCCTCCCTGGGAGAAGGGTCCTAGATTCCAGACACCAGGGGGGTGTGACATGCCACCCCCATACCTTGTCACCAGTAATCTAATAGTGGCTTCCTGGTTTCATCTCTGGGTTTGGCATGTGAGAACACTCCCCATTGTGAATCACAAGATGTATTTCTTACCTGTCTTCCTTTCCTTTTTGCCTCTGAGCTGTGAGCTGAAGGTGAGGTGAATGTAGTATTATCAAGATGAACAGCATCCAGAGGAGCCTGGGGAGGGAGGCTCCATCTGGCGGTAGCCACGTGTAATTCTGAGGGACCGCACTGTGGCTTGTTTCCCAGCTCTGGTAGGTGTGGGATGTTCGGCAGCTCACTTGGTCTCTCTGAGCAGAGGCAGCAAGCATTAAGATAATATCTAACAATTTCTGGTCCTTTCCAGTGCACTGTCCTGGCTAAAGCCACTACCTCCTGCTTAAGTTATTAAAAAATGAGGACTTGGTCTGTCATTCACTGCAGTATCCCCATCACCTTAAACAATGCCTGTTAGATAGGAAGTACTTAGTAATGATATATCGAATAAACCAGTGGAAGACAAACAAGATGACTGTCTGGGGCCTCAAATCTGCAAAAGCCTTATGTGGGGAAGAGTCTTTCTAAAACAGGGTCATCTAGAAACCACAGTGAACACCCCTACCTGGGCAGCCTGTATTGTGAGACTTTAGGGTTTCTATTTGTGTCAAATACAATGGGGGCTGTGCCTCTGAGGTTGCAATGTGGGGGACTAGTCATACATAAAAAGAATGAAGAACTCTCAATCTTCCCACATGAGCTTGTTGTTGATTCATTCACATAACTGCAGTCTATGAAACTATTCAACTTACATGTACAATTTTAGAAGGAGTCATGTTTGAATGATTTTCATCTTTAGACACTATAAAACTGTATTGTTAAAAATATTCTGAGAACCCATTTATGATGTTAAAATTTCAGAAAAATAGATATAGAGGTGAGTGTTCTTAGCTTGATAGAGTACATCTGCAAAACACTTACAGCTAACATACTTAACGATGAAAGACTGAATACCTTCCCTTTAAGATGTGGAAGCAAAGATACTCTCACCACTCATTCAACATAGTTCTGTAAGTTCTAGCCAGTGTAACAAGGCCAGAAAATAAAATAAAAAGCATATATGTCAGAAAGGAAGAAATCAAACTAACCCTATTTGAAATTACAGGATTGTCTACATACAAAGCACCAGAGAATCCACAACGAAACCTTCTACAACTAATAAGGGAATTCAGCAAGATTTCAAGACAAGCTCAATACACAAAAATCAATTGTATTTCTATATACCAACAACACATGGGCATTGAAAAGTAGAATAAAATATTATTTACAGTTGCTCAAAAAATAAAATAATTACAATCTAAATATGTACAGGACTTGTATATTCAAAACTACATGTGCTAATGAGAGAAATCAAAGATGTGAAAAATGGAGAGACATACCATGTTCACAGATTGAAAAACTCGACATATCAGTGCTTCCCAAATTGATGTACAGGTTTAATGCAATTTCTATGAAAACCTTAGTAAGGTGCTTTTTATTTTTATTTTAGGAATAGATAAGATTATTCTGATATGTGTATGGAAAGGCAAAGTAACTAGAATAGCTAAAATTATTTTGAAAAAGAGAATCAAGTGTTAATCAGTTCTCTGAATTATAGGACATTGCATAGTTACATTAATCAAAACTGTGTAGCATTGGTGGAGGAATAGGCACACAGATTAATGAAACAGAAAGAAGAACCAAGAGATTGACCCACACAAATATGTCCAACAGATTTTTGACAAAATAGCAGAAGCAATTTAGTAAAGGAAGATAGATTTTGAACAAATGATGCTGGAGCAAGCAGGTATCTATAGGCCAAAAGATGGATCTCAGCTTAAGCCTGACTTTAGCAATTAACTCAAAGTGGATCATAGGCTTCTGTATAAATGGTAAAACTACGAAACTTAGAAAAAAACATAAGATAAATTGAGAGTTGACACTGAAAACATGGCCCATAAAGAAAAAAATTGATAAATTGAATTTTGTCAAAATTAAAAACTTTTGGCCTGGTGCGGTGGCTCATGCCTGTAATCCCAGCACTCTGGGAGGCTGAGGTGGCCAGATCACCTGAGGCTGGGAGTTCAAGACCAATCTGACTAACATGGAGAAACCCTGCCTCTACTAAAAATACAAAATTAGCCTGGCATGGTGGTGCATGCCTGTAATCCTAGTTATGTAGGAGGCTGAGGCAGGGGAATCACTTGAATCCAGGAGGCAGATGTTGTGGTGAGCTGAGAGCAGAGATCACACCACTGCACTCTAGCCTGGACAACAAGAGTGAAACCTTGTCTCAAAAACAAAACCAAACAAACAAAAATAACACTTTTGCAATTTGAAAATCTTTCTTAAGAGAGTAAAAAGACAAACTACAAAATGAGAGGAAATAGTTTCAAATTACATATTGGACAAAGGACTAGTATTTGGAATATGTAAATAACTCTCAAAACTCAATAGTGAAAAACAAACAATATAATTAGAAAATGGACAGAAGTTATAAAGAGAAATTTCACTGAAGAGAATATACAGATGGCAAATAAGCACATGAAAAGATGCTCAACATCATTAGCTATTAGGAAAATGCAAATTAAAACCACAGAGTGATCACAACCCATCTATCATTATATCAGAATGAATAAAGTAAAAAAGAGTGAGAACTCTAAATGCTGGCGAGGATGGGAGTAACTGGATCCTCCAGACGTTACTAGAGAGTATGTAAAATGGCACAGCTATCCTGGAAAGTTGCAATTTCTTAAAAAACTGAACACATAACTACCATATGACCCAGCCATTGCACCCCTGGGCATTTATTCCAGAGAAATGAAGAATTATGCTCACACAAAAATCGGTACACAAATGTCTATAGCGGCTTTATTCATAATAGCGAAAACCTGAAACAACTCAGATGTCCTAGAATGGATGGTTAAACCAATTGTGATATCTCCATATTTTAAAATACTTTTCAGCAATAAGAAAGAACAAACTATTGATATACAAACAACCTGGATGAATTGCCTGAGATTTATGCTGAGTGAAAAAAAAAAAAAAGAAACAGTCTCAAAAGGTTGCATGCTGTATGATTCCATTTATATAACATTCTTAAAATGACGGTTACAAAAAAAGCAGAACAGATTCACAGCTCCCAAGAGTTTAGTAGGACTCAGGGGTGGAAGGGAAGGGCTGTGTCTAGAAAAGGGTAGCATGAAGCATCCTTGTGGTGATAGAGATATTCTACCTTTTGATGGTGTCAATGCCAGTGTCCTGGATATGATATTGTAAGATGTTACCATTAGGGTAAACTGGGTAAAAGGCACACAGGATCTCTCTGCATTACTTCTTATTATTTCTTACAACTGCATGCAAATCTAAAAGTATTTTAAGATAGAAAGTTTAATTTTAAAATTAAAGGGGATCAAAAACTATACATGTGACAAAATTTTGTAGAAACACACACACACACACACACACACACACACACACACAGAGTGCCTGCTAAACTGGTGATAGCTGAGCAAAATCTATAATCTAGCTAATTGCATTGGTCTAGTTAGGTGTATTGTGCCACTGTCAATTTTCTGGTTTTGATCATTTGTTATGTGATGTAAAGTGTTGAAAGAAGCTGGGTGAGTGGTAAGTATATAGAACTTTTTGTATTAATTCTGCAATGTCTTGTGAGTCTATAATTATTTCAAAATTAAAAAGAAAAAGTCTTTAAAAAGTACTGAGAACAAAAAAGAAACGATTTATTATGGAGCCAAATGTAAAATTCCAACACTGACAGTTGTGTTAGAACAGTCACCACCCGTCTGGATGTGCATTCGCAAGCTGCCCCGTGAGTGGTGTCAGCTGCAAATGCAGTCAATTAGGACTCACCAGCGGGCAGCTGGAATGATGCTTCCTCTAGTGCAGCCTCAGAGAGCTTACTGCCACCACTCATTTCAGACCACACATCAGGAGAGCAAGGGTCTGAATCTGCCTCCTCTAGGGCTCTTGCTCGCTCATCTGCTCCACACAGCAGGGTTGAGTAAGGCAGAGCTTGGCCTCAAGAAACCCGCAGTCTGCTGTGGAGAGAGGTGGGCAGTAAGACACATGTTCCAGTTGTAGCCATGTCCCTGTCTGGACCAGTTAACTCCATTCAGTTCCAACTTGCAGACAGCTTCTTCAAGCCAATCAGACACCAGAGAAATAAAAAGGATGCGACAAAAGAGAGTGAGGTGGAGAATACAGTCTCCCACTCCTGGACAAACTGCTCTGGGAAAGTTTGCACTCCGAGGCAGATGGGGATGAAACCAACACATCATCCTGCTGTGGTGTGGCAGGAATCCCAGAAAGGCGTGTGTGCGTGTGTGTGTGTGTGTGTGTGTGTGTGTGTGTGTGCTGCTGTAACAGAAGGGCCTCATCTGCCTGCCCATCTGTGAAATGGGGAGGCTGCCAAAATTCCTGTTTCCCTGGGTTCTAACAGACTCCCAGCGAGAATGAAAAATAAGATACTGGTGCTGATATTTAGGTCCTAGGGCAATAGGATCAGGACCTAGGGATGTGAAGAACAGACGCTGCGCTCAGCCTTTCTGTTAGTGCCCCAGGTGTGCAGGAGCCTACTCCAAAACGGGAGAGACAGGAGGCCTAATTGTTTTCTGCTGGGCTCTGCCTGGGATCTCTGAATGAATAGGCTTAGAACACTTGAATGTCCTCAGACCCACCTTAAGCTCTTGTGCAGGAGGCATTAATAATAGGCAACATGCATTGAGTAGTAGTTATGTGCCAGGTATATTTTTAAGCACTTTATGCACATGATCTTATTTAATCCTCTCAATAACTCTGTGGGCAGATTCTAGCATTGCCTCTGATTTACAGATGAGGAAATTGGGGTGCAGACAGTCCAATTTTCCTGCATAAAGGCACATGTTAGTGGCGGGCCTGAGATTGTAATTTCCAGCTCCATAACTCACGCTTTTAATCACAACTTTAGAATCCCTTCTTCTGCTATTTGCTTTCCTGCTGGCCTACCCTGAGAAAGCCAGGGCAAGTCACCCCTTGACTAGGTTGCTGATCTGAGTTGCATCTGATCAGATGGGAGGAGACCCTTCTTCCTGTCTCAGGGAAGCTGCTACCTTGGCAGTGAGAGGAATGCAGCATTTATGCACTTTGTATGTGTGTATCTGTTTCACAAATTCTCTAGTCCACACCTACAGCACTGCTAGGGACTGATGGGAAAATAGGGTCTAGACCATCAGAGACCTGAAGGACCAAATTCCAGGGGATGAGAAACACACCTGGCCTGGTAAATCTGCAAGGGATAGGGGTTGGAATCAAGAGATGTAGAATCCAATTCCTATTCTGCCATTTCCTGGCAAATGATCTTGGCATGATTTCACTTTCTTTAACCCTTAGCTACATGTTCTGAAAAAGGTAATCATATCTTTGTCTGACCCTCAAGGGTGTTATAAAGATAAAGTGTTGGACCACAAAAGGATTTACACCCTAAGCTTTATTCAAAGCTGGATGGAACCATTGTTGTGATTTCCAGGGTAAAGGAAACTGGAGATTCAGATAGTGGAGAAGAGCTTGCTAGCTTTCTTACCTGTTCTCTATTGGCAAAGGGGCCACCTTCAGGTTTCTGCTCTGATGTTACCTAATCAGTGAGGCCTCCCTAACCATGTCATTTAAAATAGTATCACCCCACCCTGGCACCTCCCCAGTCTTTCTTCTGTCCTTCATAGTATTTATCATCATCTGACCTCATTGGTTTTTTGAGATGAGTACATAAAACAATGTATAACACATCTAAAAATTTTAGGAGCTCAGCACATATTATTTACTGGGGTAGAGGGAACTCTTCCTCCATGTAATTTAAAAATGCCCAACTGGTGTAGTCTCCTGGAATGAGTTTTTTGACCTCAGACTCACAGAACAGAAGCTAGGTCAATTACACCTCTTGTCTGCCTGGCTCCAGGCCAGTCAATGATCTCCCATCTCAGGCATTTGGTATTGTTCTTTTATTAGTTTCTAAAGTTCGAGTTTCCCAGAAGCTTAAGGAACCAATGGCTTGCCTTGGCCACCTTCCCAGCCTTTTAATTAGGAAGTATTTGCTTCATTTCAGAACTTGTGATATAGAAGAAGAAACATGGAATCTGGAACCTCCCAGAGCTGAGGTCAGGACTTAGTTCCACTACTCATTATCTGTAAATATTGTTATTATTATTATTTTAAAATGTGATAACTAAAGGTTATGTAATTCCTGATATACAGTTCAATCTGTGTACATAATCTCATTTGTGCCTTTAAACAACCCAGAAAGACAAACATTACACCCCTTTTGCAGATGAGGAAACTGAAGTTTAGAAAGTGAGAAAGTTGGAGCTGATCTCAGGTCCATCAAAATCCATAGATGCAGTTCTTCCTGCTACATTTAACATTCTCTGTGAGCTTCATTTTTCTCATCTACAAAATGGATATGTCAATATTCATCTTATAGAGGTACTGTAATGATAAGGGAAGGTGCTGTCCAGGTAGAACAAGGTACTTAGTAGGAGCTGGAGCTGGGTAGAATCTCTTTTCCTTCCCCCCATCCCTGAAGGAAAGTGAGCTCATCAAAAGAGCTCTCTAGAGCTTTTAGTTGAGGGCACAGAGGTCAAAAGGAGACCAAGAATTTGTACAAGCAGAAGTGAAGCTTAATTTTTTTCCTTTTTAACAGAAACTCTGAGCAGCTCTGTCTCCCCTAAGCACATCTGAACTGGGTAAGGAATGGCCAGGAGGCCTTTGTAGCTCTATGCTTGGCTTCTTGGCTCTGAGTCTCAATCAATAACCTACTCATGATCTATAAGACATAAAATCTCAAGGAGTGGCACACTTTCCTTCCTCAAAACAGTTCTTGGAATTCCCATGGTCTAGCAATGTGATGTCAGATTATGAGATAGGCCTGGGAGGCAAAGGCAACATTATTTATAGATGCCATCATGTGTAACGTCTTTGCATCTCTTAGAGTCTTGAAACCAATATGCTTGGCACAATTAGCTGGCTTTGGTTTGGGGCCCAGAGCTCTCAAACTAAAATCACTCCCAAGTTTACTAGAAGTAAGTCCATGCTAAATGAAGTACACTTCAGAAAAATTAAGGAATGTGGTAAAACAGGCCACTAAGATTTCTACAGGATGCTAAGCCAGCCATAGGATGAGTTTTTCTTGGTCAAAAAGAAGATGGCTTGGCTGGTGCCATGGCTCATGCCTATAATCCTGGCACTTTGGAAGGCTGAGGTGGAAGGATTGCTTGAGACCAGGAGTTTGAGACCAGACTGGGCAACAGAGTGAGACCCATCTCTATAAAAAATAAAACAACAAAAAAGAAGACCTCCTGCATCTTGAAAAGGCAGCCTTGAACAATGTCTTGACTGGCTCCTCTCTCAATGCCCTCACTGGATCTACCACACCCCGTACAGTGGGACAAATTGTAGCCCTTTTAGAATAGTTTTCTAACTTCATACTGATTCCACCTCTGTCACAGTGTTGTCAAAGCACCAGACAGACCTGGTGACTGGGGAAAAGCTTTCTGCTCTACAGACCTCAACTAAGCCCACCTGTGAAAGTGAAATAATTTCAGTGCCTTGGAGATTACTGTGAGAGTTAGGTATCTAAAGCACCTGGCACGATGCCTTGCATATAGTCATTGCTTCCCATTTCTCCTTCAGTTTTTCCCTCCCTCCAGCTTCTCAGTTCCTAATACCAGAAATCCCAGAAGACTGTCTGGGCTATCACTCTGATTCAGATGCATCCAGCTTCCTAGATGTTGAGGAATGGCCTGCCTACTGCCTTCCTTCTAGCTGTCATTGCAATTAATCTGTGCCAATTTCCTACCAACCCTAGCTCCAAGCACTGACACTGCAATCTCTCATTTGCTCGTGGTCTTCACTGTCTTGCTTGTCTGTCTTGGGCTAACAACTCCATCTGAACACTCTTGAATTGCATGACTGTTCCAGGAAGCCCTGTCCCTTCCCTGTGCAGTCCACCCTGTTCAGATCTGGGTGTGACTCTGCAAGGCTGCACCTCTATTTTGGGAATGATTTTTGCTATGACGGTTGATTCTATTTTTCACGTCCAATAAGTAATTATGAACCACGATGCAATGAATTGAATATTGAGTGTTCTTTCTATTCAGTCCTCATGCAGAAAAAAAAACTTCGTGAGTTCTCTGTATCTATCATGAAAAGAGAGTAGTTTTCTTTCTTTTAAGCTTCTCAAGTTAGGTTGGAGATTTAACTCAGTGATCTGATTCCTGATTCTAACTGTGTTAACACTTCTGAGTTTTGGGGGGATAGTATTATCATATATGTTTTCTGTTGTTTGTTTTTAGAAGCAGCATGCCATAGTGGAAGTAGAAAGGGTCCTTAAGATATTTGTAACATTTACCCCAGAAGATCGAGTCATGAGAATCTTTCCTAGAAACTAAACCTGAGAGGGAAGGAGAAAGAAGAAAAAAGGCTTTATGCTCAGAGATGTTCATAATCTTATTATAGGATTATAGAAAAAAAAATAGAAATGGCTTAAATCTTCAACAATAAGATAATGGTTAAGTAAAGAACATATAATCTCCAGAGAGAGAGAGAAAGTCAGATTGACATGAGGCTTTTTATAAATGACATGAAGACCATGTTAATGGAAATAAGGTCATAGGCTCAATTCTCACATTAAAGCATCAGCTTCTTGGCTTGCTTTTATCTCTAAGTATGTCCTTGTCCCCCAGCATTGTGAATGGCCTAGGATCAACACATTCCTATTTCTGGAACAGAACTAAAAGCATGTCTACAAGGGTCCTCCCCAGCAAGTTTGATGTATGCCCACTGCACTTAGTGCATATCTCCCAAGATGCCTGAAAACCTCTGCTTGGAGGCTTTTCATATGCTGCTCTCTCCATCTGGAATATGCTCCCTGTTTCTTCTTGAAGTCTCACTTTAGAAGTCTTTTCCTCCAGGAAATCCTCCTGGAACCTCCAAGCCTGTGACTTGTGTGTCTCCTCTGTGTTCACATAACACTTCGTGCTCCCCTATGGTGGGTCTTATCTACTCCCTGAATTATAATCATCTGTTTACTCACTTGTCTCTCTAACAAACTTATTTTTCATGGGGCCAAAGCCCTACACAAATTTTCTTACCAATAACTCAGTGTTGCTGAAATCAAAAGGCTGTGAAGAGGTAGGAGTCTCATGAAGGTGTTGTTGGGAAAAAGGATTGTTCAGATATGGATGAACCACCAAAAGGGGTCTTGATGGTTCATCTGAACATGGGCTGGGAACCTGAAGCAGATATAGAGAGCAAGATGACCGTGCTGGAATGATGAGGACAGAGAGGATGGGCAGAGTGGCTAGGGAGAAGGAGGTCTGGGATGAACATCTGAGACAGGAAATGCCCATCTGGTGGCTCACGTGTGTTCTCCTGATCACATGATCTGACCTGGCATGTCCCAGCCCATTCTCCTTATGAATGACACTCACTGGGAACCCCTACTAGGCACACACAACCCAGTCTGCAAGAGAGAGTGGTCCAAACCCCCCATCCTGGGCTGTGGTGCTTGGAAGATGCAACACACAGGCTGGCTAGGCTGGGGTCACTACATCTTTCTGGCTGGCTGGCTGGCTGGCTGGCTGGCTGGCAAGCAAAGTTCCCACTGCCTTTCTGCCCAGGCCCGACCCCATTATGACAATGGAGCTGTTGTTCAAACAGGGGCCATGAGGCAGCTGGGACTGGCCGACCCTATGCCAGCTCCTCACATCTCGGAAGCCAAGCCCTCAGACAGAGCAAGGAAAGTGGTGACATTCGGCAGGAAGCAGGAAAGAGTATTGGGGGTCCTGAGCCAGCTTCTTCCTCAGTTCTGTCTTGTGATGGGAATGAAAAATCACCCCAATTACAGAGCAAACTGAAGGAGACAAAACCACTTAACTAAATGAGGTGCTAAGGGAATGAAAGGTGGGAGCAGTCTGCAACGATTTTGGCAGAAAGTTCTGGGCCAGCTCCCCCAAAAGCTTATATTAAAACAAGCAATATGATTATCAGAGCTCCAAGTCAGTGGCCTCAGATACCTTTGGCAGTTTCTGAAAAAAAAAGAAAGAAAGAAAGAAAAAGAAGTCTGCTGCATAACTGTCATCTCCAGAATGTTTAGAAAAGTGAACGCTGGATTAAACTTAGTTGGAATCCAACTGTGATCTAATAAAGGCGTGATCAGAATATAGGGAGGTGTGCTGGAGTTAATCAGAGCCTGGGGGAAGTGTGGGGCTTGGATGTCTTCTTCCAACAACTCCTCAGGGATATAATTAGCTTCTACTGCTTGGGACACATGCCCTCTGCCTACTACAATAAGCCAATTCAGAGAAGTAAAACCATGACAAAGACCCAGGGCCAAAGGCCTGCCTAGCCCTCACCTGAGCCTGCTATTCTATGCTGTTCAGAGCTTGGGCTTCCATCTGGGCTCAGTTCAATTTGCTACTCCTTGTAAGTGGCCTGAGTCCAGTACACAGTGAAAAGTAAGACAAGACAACCAAGTCTGATATTAAACCAGAGAGGGACAGAGGCCCCTGCACTTGCCAAAAGGCCAGATGATCTTGAGTGAGCCAGAAAGTGAAGGATAGAAATCCAAATTCCCTTTGGCAAATGGGAGAAGTTTCTACAGTCCTCCTTCATTAGGTGTTCGTGTGTGGTTTAAAAAGGCCTTTCAGCTGGAGACATCACCCTACCTGACTTCAAACTATACTAAAAGGCAATCATAATCAAAACAGCATGGTACTGGAACTGAAATGGAGATATAGACCAATGGAACAGAACAGAGGCCTCAGAAATAACACTACACATCTACAACCATCTGATCTTTGACAAATCTGACAAAAACAAGCAATAGAGAAAGGATTCCCTATTTAATAAATGGTGTTGGGAAAACTGGCTAGCCATATGCAGAAAGCTGAAACTGGATACCTTCCTTACACTTTATACAAAAATTAACTCTCAGATGGATTAAAGATTTAAACATAAGACCTAACACCATAAAAATCCTAGAATAAAACCTAGGAAACACCATTCAGGACATAGGCATAGGCAAGGACTTCATGACTAAAACACCAAAAGCAATGGCAACAAAATAGACAAATGATATCTAATTAAACTTAAGAGCTTCTGCACAGCAAAAGAAACAATCATTAGAGTGAACTGGCAACGAACAGAATGGAAAAAAAATCTTTGCAATCTACCCATCTGACAAAAGGCTAATATCCAGAATCTACAAAGAACTTAAACAAATTTACAAGAAAAAAACAACCCCATCCAAAAGTGGGTGATGGATATGAACAGACACTTTTCAAAAGAAGGCATTTATGCAGCCAACAAACATATGAAAAAAGGCTCATCATCACTGGTCATTAGAGAAATGCAAATCAAAACACACTGAGATACCATCTCACACCAGTTAGAATGGTGATCATTAAAGAATCAGGAGACAACAGATGCTGGAGAGAATGTGGAGAAATAGGAATGCTTTTACATTGTTCGTGGGAGTGTAAATTAGTTCAGCCATTGTGGAAGACAGTGTGGCGATTCCTCAAGGACCTAGAAATAGATATACCATTTGACCCAGCAATCCCATTACTGAGTATACACCCAAAGGATTATGAATCATTCTACTATAAAGACACATGCACATGTATGTTTACTGCAGCACTATCTACCATACCGAAGACTTGGAAAAAATGCAAATGCCCATCAATGACAGACTGGATAAAGAAAATGTGGCACATATACACCATGGAATACTATGAAGCCATAAAAGGAAGAGTTCCTGTCCTTTGCAGGGACATGGATGAAGCTGGAAACCATCATTCTCAGCAAACTGATGCAAGAATAGAAAAACAAACACCACATGTTCTCACTCATAAGTGGGTATTGAACAATGAGAACACAGGGACACAGGGAGGGGAACATCACATACCATGGCCTGTTGGGGGTTGGGGGGCTAGAGGAGGGATAGCAGGCGGTGGGGGGACTGGGAAGGGATAACATTAGGAGAAATACCTAATGTAGATGATGTGGGGATGGATGCAGCAAACCACCATGGCACATGTATACCTATGTAACAAACCTGCACATTCTGCACATGTACCCCAGAACTTAAAGTATAATAATAATTTTTAAAAGCCTTTCAGACATTCGGCCCCTTTTTGGTTATTCCCTGTAAGGCGGCAGTTTGCTCTGGAATGGGAGAGCAGACCTGTGCCTTGGTCTGTTGAGGCTGCTGTAATAAAATACCTCACACTGGGTAGTTTGTAAACAACAGAAATTTAGTGCTTGCAGTTCTACAGGAACTGTGGCTGGAAAGTTCAAGATCAGGGCACCAGCAGAGTCCGTGTCTGGTGAGAGCCTGTTTCTTACAGATGGTGACTTCCTGCTGTGTCCTCACACTGTGGAAGGGGAAAAAGGGCTCCCTCAAGTGCCTTCATAAGGGTATGCATCTCATTCACCTCCCAATCCTCTCCTAAAGCCTCCACCTTGACTAGAGCTGTGGCTCACATCTGTGATCACAGTACTTTGAGAGGCAGAAGTGAGCAGATCATTTGAGGCCAGGAGTTTGAGACCAGCCTGGCCAACATGGTGAAAACTCTGCCTCTACCAAAAATACAAAAAATAAAAAATTAGCCAGCCATGGTTGTTTGCACCCATATGTAGTCCCAGCTATGCGGGAGGCTGAGGCAGAAGAATTGCTTGAACCTGGGAGGCAGAGGTTGCAGTGAGCTGAGATCGCACCACTGCACTCCAACCTGGTCAACAGAGTGAGACTGTCTCAAAACAAAACAAAACAAACAAAAAAAAGTCCTATCTCTTAATCTCACCACAATAGGGATTAGGTTTCAACGTGAATTTCAGAGGAACACACACATTCAGACTATAGCAGCATTCAGGGAGGTGGGTCCTTGTGGGGTCACCAGGAAGACCGTGGCCGGCCACTCACCCGGGGAATATTCCCATCTTGTCTCTCACCTCTGCAGTTCCTTGAAGCATTTCATTACACTGCAGTTGCTCTGCCTGACTTGAGATTCCCAAACCCAACCCCTCCACTTCAGTTCCTTCTTAGTACAGTCCTGAGCTGCTTAACAATGACAGGGATATGTTCTGAGAAATGCATCATTAGGTGATTTTATCATTTGCAGACATCAGAGTGTGTGCTTACAAAGCCTCGGTGGTACCACCTACCACACGCTTGGGCTATGTAGGACAGCCTACTGCTGCTACGCCACAAACCTGTACACTATGCAACTGTCCTGAATACTGTAGGCAACTGTAACACAGTGGTAAATGTTTGTGTATCGTATCTAAACAAAGAAAAGATATGGTAACGACGTAGCATAAATGATTACAAATGGCACACCTGGATAGGGCACTTAGCATGATTGGATCTCGCAGGACTGGAAGTTGCTCTGGGTGAGTCAGCGAGTGAGTGATGGGTGAATGTGAAGGCTTAGGACATTCCCGAACACTACTGTAGACTCTGTAAACATTGCACACTTATGCTACATCAAATTTACAAAAAACTATTTTTCTTTCTTCAACAATAAATTAACCTTAGCTTACTATAATGTTTTGGCTTTCTTTTATTATATTTTTTTATTTTTGCTTCTGTTTTTGAGACACAGTCTCTCTCTGTCACCCAGGCTGGCCCAATCTTGACTCACTGCAATCTCTGCCTCCTGGGTACAAGGGATTTTCCTGCCTCAGCCTCCTGAGTAGCTGGGACTACAGGCACCCCCTATCACACCCAGCTAATGTTTGCATTTTCAGTAGAGGTGGGGTTTCACCTTGTCGGCCAGGCTGGTCTCAAACTCCTGACCTTGTGATCCCCCTATGTTGGCTTCCCAAAGTGCTGAAATTACAGGTGTGGGCCACTGCACCCTTCTAACATTTTGGCTTTCTAAACTTTTCAATTAAAAAATAATGGCTTTTGTAGTAGCACTTAGCTTAAAACATGAACACATTGTACAGCTGTAGAAAAATATTATCTTTATATTCTTATTTTACAAGGTTCTTTCCGTTTTAAAAATTGTTTCTTATTTTTACTTTTTAAGGTTTTTTTGTTAAAAGCAAAGACATAAACACACACCTTAGCCCAGGCCGACACAAGGTTGGGATCATCAATATCACCATCTTCCATCTGCACAGCTTTTCCCACTGACAGGTTTTCAGGGGCAATGACACATGGAGCTGTCATCTCCTATGATAACAATGCCTTCTTCTGGATACCTCTTGAATGACCTGCCTGAGGCTGTTTTACAATTAACTTTTTTTTTTAATAAGTAGAAGGAGTACACTCGAAAATAATGATGAAAAGCATAGTATAATAAGTATATAAACCAGTAACATGTCATTCATTATTATAAAGTATTATTTACTGTACATCCTTGTATGTGCTGTGCTATTCCCTGCCTGGCAGAACAATAGGTTTGTTCACACCAGCATCACCACAAACACGTGCATCACGTGTCGCTCTGTGACATCACATCAATAGGTGATGAGGATTTTTCACCTCTTTTAGAATCTTACGGAATCACCGTCCCATCTATGGTCCATCATGGACTGAAATGCCGTTATGTGGCCCATGACTGTATTCCCAAATATGGCCAACAAGCCCACCTCCCATGCACCAAGCCCAGACTGATTACATTTGACCCCTGGCTCCTTAACCTTGAGCTCAGCCTCCATCTTAAGGTTGCATCAAGCTGCCCTTCACTATCCAGTTTATTGGAGATTTTCCAGCTAGACGCTGCTAGCCACAGTCTGACTCTGTTAACCCCAGCTCCCGGAGAGAAGCCAAGCTGACTTCTTTCCACTCTCTCTGCCCCTGCTGCTGTCTTTCACAACCATACCTTCCTTTCCTTTACCATCTCGCTTGGCTGGTGCTGAGCCACATTTAGCACCAGCCTCCAAGAGCAAGCATCCTATGCTAACTTTGGGTTAATGTCTCACAAGCTCCCACCCTGATCTTAGAAACCTGAAGCTCAGAAAATAGTTCCTACCCTTCCGAGCATTATATTCTTCAGAAGGCGGTTCCTTTTGCATTGTAGAAGGAGCACTAGACTGGGAGTTCAAAGACTTGGATCCACCCTTGATTGCCTCACTCAGGGCTGCCCCATTGCACAATAACAAAGGCCACCATCTTTGTAGAATAAATAGAAACAGAGCACCCTGAAGTTGTATAACCAAATGGGTTTTCCCAGCCAAATCTAGTGGCATGGCCTTGGGCAAGATCCTGAATGATCTTGGGCCTCAGTTTCCCTATCTTATTCCTAGTCCAGAGTCCTTCCTTCGGAACTTCAAGTTTAGGCAGGGTAGAGTAGTTGGGAAATGATATCTGAGCTTTGCTTTATGCCCTCCTATCACAGAGAAGTGGAAACTGATTTGGAGAAATAGCTTGAGGACTGGGAAGTGAAAATTTGTTTGCAGACCAGTCATGCTGTTTGATTGATTTTCCATGTGGCCTTAGGCAGGCCTTTCTTGACTGTCCTGGTACACTTGTGGGACCCAAGGAGAGGGTTCTGGCAGAAAGCTGACCAGCAGGCAGTAAAACAACCACCATAGAATTTACCTTGGCATCTGTTCATCCGCTGTGAGCCACAGCTCCCTGCCTGGTAAGACTCTACTTTGCTCTGTCCCCCTCTACTCGTCCCTACCTTCCTTCTCCCAGCAAGACCCTTGGGAAGGAAGAATGAGACCATTCTTGCTTGATTCTTCCTTAAGATATAATACCCCCTATTATGTATTATGTCAGAGAAAGGATATTCTATGTCTGGCTATTAATCCTCACCAGGTAAAAATCATTACTCCCATCTCAGAAGTGAGAAAATTAGCTGGCATGGTGGCTTATGCCTGTAATCTTAGCACTTTGGGAGGCCAAGGTTGGGGGGGGCGTAGATCATGAGGTCAGGGGTTCGAGACCATCCTAGCTAACATGGTGAAACCCCATCTCTACTAAAAACACAAAAATTATCTGGGCTTGGTGGTGCATATCTGTCATTCCAGCTACTCAGGAGGCTGAGGCAGAGGCAGAAGAATCACTTAAACCAGGGAGTTGGAGGTTGCAGTGAGCCAATATTTCACCACTGCTCTCCAGCCTGATGACAGAGCAAGACTCCATGTCAAAAAAAAAAAAAAAAAAAAAGTGAGAAAATTGAGGGTCAGAGAAGCTAAGCCACTTGCCTCAAGCCACACAGCAATTAGGTGGCAGAAGCTTAGTTGTCTTCATCTGTCAAGTAGAGACGAAGTGGTTCCTACCTCATTGGATTTAGAGCAGGGTCTGATAAAAAGTAAGTTCTACTCAGGCCAGGCATGGTGGCTCACGTCTGTAATTTCAGCACTTTGGGAGACTGAGGTGGACAGATCATTTGAGGTCAAGAGTTTTGAGACCAGCCTGGCCCACACAGTGAAACCCCATCTCTACTAAAAATACAAAAATTAGCCAGGTGTGGTGGTAGGCACCGGTAGTCCCAGCTACTCAGGAGGCAGAGGCAGAATTGTTTACACCTGGGAGGTGGAGGTTGCAGTGAGCCAAGATCACCCCATTGTACTCCAGCCTGTGTGACAATGCGAGACTCTGTCTCAAAAATAAATAAATAAAAATAAAATACAAAATAAAGTAAGTTCTACTGATTTTTAGTACTGTTTTCCCTCCCTCCCTTCCTTTCCTTTCTTGCTACTTGTCCTTGTCTTTTCTTCCCAGAATTTAGGAGTAATTACAAGAATATGTAAGATAAAATAAGAAGCATTTAAGTGACTTTCCCAAGGCTGCATACCAGCAAGCAGGTCACAGAAATAACAGAGTTGGAAAGTTAAAGAAATTCAATATTGTTCAAAAGGGTTAATATTCATCCTGGGTCATAGTGAAATGTAAAGGGGAAGACCTGCCAACTGTGGCCTCTTTGCTGACTCTTCTTAGGTGACACCAGGCAATGGGTCTCCACATGCAGTCCCATGCACATGCACACACACACACACTGATGGAGAGCTTTGTGCCCGAGAGACATCAGTCACTCATGTTCACTATCTCATTTCACCTTTATAATAACTCTGCGAGGTAAGTATATTTCCCCCATTTTGCAAATGAGAAAACTGAGGCTTTGAGAGCTTACCCAAGCTTTCCGGTTCACACAGTAGGAAATGGAGGGATCTCAAAGTCAGTTCCGGGTTTGTCTGATTCAAAATCCTTGCCCTTTTGCCTACACAATGCTGCCTCCCAAGACCATAAATATTTCTCCATGTAAATATTAGTTTCTCAGTATGAGCTTTGTAAATGGCTTTCAGTGGATCCTAAGATGTTTACCCAGAGTGAAGAAGTGTGTTTTGCTCATTGAATGTAACTGAGGCTAATGCCATAGTTATTTTTTTCCTCTCCAGTCTTCACAGAAGTGCATGCATGCTAAAGTGTGCTTATAGAGTCTTCTTTTTAGACCTTAAGTGTAAGGTGGCAGTAATTAAATGCAGGTTAAAAGACAATTTATATTTCATTTTTAAAGTCTTCCCTGTGCCTCAAGGCTCATGGCAGGGCTGAGTTGAGCTGTATCTAAGTACCATGTGGTAGGGGAACTAATTTATAATTTAATGCAGCCAGGGGGTTATGGAGACACAGACTATAATTTTAAAACAAGGGAGAGACTTGCCAGCGGACAGCAGGTTTGAGTTTTTATCAGCAACTGTGATTGCTATCAATGGATCTGTGCCCTTCCCTGCACACTCCACTGCCCTCTCTCATTATTAATCTCTCATGTCTTCCAAATGTTCTCAGCTGAATCTCAGTGTGCTCTGGGAAGCCCTCCTCAGAGCCCCTCAGGCCCTACATACCGCCAGCTGCCCCAAACCTTCCCTACCCAGGGGCCAAGTGAGTTCTTTGCTTTCACTGTTGCTTTTCCCTGATCTCTCAGCCTCTCTTCATCCTAGGGTATTTTCCCAGCACCTCCGTTGAAATGTATCCTATACAAGTCCCCTGTGTCTAAGAGGAGTCAGGGTTTATCTGATGCTACCGTCTAGCTCAGTTTCTGCATTCTTACCACGCCAACCTGGGTGCAGTTGCCCAGGTAGACTCTGCCTCCTCCGATCTCAGGACCCTTACACATGTTGCTTCCTGTATCTACACATCTCTTTCTGACTCTTCATCCAGGAAAGTACGTTTTGTCTTTGGATCTCAGCTCAATTGGCCTTCTTAAAGAAGTGGTCCCTGGCCACTCAAAGTCAAAGCCTCCTAGTCTCTGCTCTCTCTCTCAGCAGACTGGGTTTTTCTTCATTGCATGCATCACAACTGATACTGAAACATTCATTCGTGTGATTCCTTGGCTTATATCATTATGCCCCACCCTGCAGTTTGGTAGTTTCCAAAGTGGAGTAAACAAGATGATCCAATGAGAGCTAAGAAGATAAAATGAGAACTCTCATTGACATTTGTTTTTATCTAAAAACATAAAATTAAGCCTCACATATTTCATATACCCATTGACACTAGTGCCTCTACTCGGCCCACTGTCAGGCAGCCCCGTGTCACATATGGACCCTGGGCATCCAGGGAAGAGTGGGAAAAAGTCCAAGCAATGGACAGTTGACAGAGCAGAGCTCCCCTCTTCTTTAACTTGTAGATATATTGTGATGGATACAGTTCACGTGTTCCACAGAAGATGATTTTTACAACATATTATTGAGTTTTAGTTAAATCAACCCTTACAAAATAGACAAGTGGCTTCAAAAGATTCCTGCAAAGAAAACTGTGAGCTGAAAATGATGTGAGCAATGCAAACCAACGGTCTTCCTGGTGCCATCTCACCGTCAGCCAGATTTCTAGGTGAAAAACCACACTGATCTAATCAGGTCTGAAAAGAGAAAGCCCAAAAGGCTGCAATTGTTAAAATGACTATTTGAAATATCTAAGGGTATAACATCATTCATCATGTTTTGTTAATAAAAAAATTTAAGTGGATACTGTTTGGTTCATCTCTTCCTCATTGTTTGAAAGTTTCTATTTTGTGCATGTTTTATTATTTTTACAAACCATTGGAAATGCAGTCCATGTTTACAATTTCTGCATAAATGCATATACATATTTTGAGGTGTGGTCAAAATGATGTACTGATAGGGGTGTCAAATTCCAGTTCTGTAGACAATGGCACTATGATGTAAAGCCGCAGAGACCACAGACCATACCATTTACTTATCATTGGCACAGCGGGTAGGGTAGAAATGGCATGCCCATGTTGAGGGTCAGGGTTTAGGTTCTTCAGGGCTAGTGTTTCTACTTGAAACCATAGGACATATAGAAGCCAGATCTTGAATGAATTAACAATCTCCTAAGGAAAGCCAAGGTTTCAATGCAAAGCAAATGTGGCTGCCAACACTCTTGATTCAGACATCGATTGCAGTTAGGAAATCATCTTTCGTTGCTTAAGTGTGCTCTCAGAATCTCTCTTCACATGCCACACTGAAACAGATTATCCAAGTTTATTTTCCCAGACAAGTTCAGTGGTCTCTCCACAGAAGAAATTCTGGTGAATAAGATTTTCTCCATCTAATTGCACAGTGAATGGAGGAGGCAGAATTAAATATTCAGAGAGCTCAAGAGGAGGTTGGGAGAGGAAGCATCTCCCTGTGGCTGCATTCACCAAATCGACTTCCACTTCTCTCTCCAGAGACTGTTTGGGCCTCTCCACCTCAGCAAACCTTCCCTATGTGCCCGGGCTGGGTTAAGGGCCCATTCTCTGTGCACGCCAATGACTATTTCCTGGGCCCTACTAACCAGTGTGAGCTCCTGGCCTTCTTTACCATGTCTCTGGCACCTGATGTGACGATGAATGTCTAGTGCATGTTTCCAAAACATCAGAACCATCGTGTCATTCACTCATTGTTCCCCCACATAACCAAATTGTTGTTTCCTGGCTTGATTCTAAGCTCCTGAGGGACAGACTTTTGTCTCTACTACTGGGATGAACATATGTTTTATACACTGTAGGCATTCAATAACTACTGCTTGTTGATTGATTGACAGATCACTATCGGACTGAATTCCCAACCACCAGTACAATGGCTGGCAGAAAAGGAAAAGTTAAAGACAAAATGAAGAAATGGGCAGAGTTGGGAGAGATGCTGAGTGTGTGGGTGGCAGAGGCTATTTTTAGGTTGGCATCACAGTGCAGCAGACAGGGCACCAAAGCACAGATATTCTAGAACTGGGGTTCTACACCACAGGCAGTCTACTACTGTGAGAGCCATGAGGACAAAGCCCACAGAGGGCAACTCATTCTCCCAGCCCTCCGCCTCCTCCTGCCTGTCCAGGTCAGTTTGATCATCCCATTACCAGAACTGCTGGAAGAATCATCTGGAAGGCTGGAAGTGACTGGGGGGCATCTGCTAGGTTGCAAGGGCTGCTTGGAGGATCCCTTGTCTGTCCCAGCCTGCCTCCTCCACCCACCTTACACAGTCACCCCCTTCCCAGAACTGCATCTCTGTTCAGCTCGTCCACACAGAAGGAGCAGAGAGCATCCCATCTCTGCGCTGGCCTGGAATGGACTCCCCAGCATGGTTCCCGGAGGTTGTTAAAGGCCGCTGCCCCAGAATCATGTTCCTGCTAGTTTGCTGTGGGTTGGGTTGCCAGATAAAGTGCAAGATGCCCAGTTAAATTTGACCTTCAGATCAATAAAGAGTAATTATTTAGTATAAGAACATCACATACAATATGTGAGACATCCTTATACTAAAATATGATTTGTTGTTTATCTGATATTTAAATTTAACTGGGTGCCCTGTTTTCTATTTGCTGAATCTGGCGCTCCTTGTTGTGGCTTAAACAGGCAGCCTATGGGACCTAGTCAGAAAGTGAAATCATTTAAAGTGGGTAAGATGGCATGTCACTGATGAGATAAGGATGCTTCTAAATCTCAGCCAGAGACCACCTCCTGGATGCACAGTGGTACGCCTGTGTGCATCTGGCAGCTTGGAAATTCTACCATGCCCTCGTCAAAGGCATGCTCAGACAAAGGTGTGTTTGGCACGGGTCCTAGAGAGTGCATGGTTAGGTGCTTCTAGCAGCATGGGAGAGGAAGAGGGAGGAAGAACAGGAGGAATAGAGTACACACATGTGCTTTGTGGTCATTAAGTAAGCAGAAACACCCACACAATGGAAGTGCATAAAACACAAGGCTATTAACCTTGTACACATATTTTCTCTCTTTGTCCTTCTGATTTTCTTCCTTTCCACTAATGCTCTTTCTTTCCTTGCTTTTCTTACTCACTTACACAGTCAATAATGGTGGTAAAATGGCCACGTTGCCTAATGCAGAAGAGCATGGGCTTCGGAAACAGATAGCTTAGGTTTTGATCCCAGGTCTTCCAGCCACACTGCTAGGGGCCTGCTAAGGTGTCTTCTAACGCAGAGAAAATGCTCAAGCCTGAGCCTGTTATGTTAAATAGGAATGCTGAGTCTTCAGGAGCAAGAACGTTTAAAATAAGGAATCACCATTTTAAATGAGAAGAAAAAGTGAGAATTGCAAGCAACGACAAAAACAAACAAAAACAAAGCGTGGCCACCCTTCTCAATGGTAACAAAGGCTTCCTGGAACAGCAGAACTTGCAGCAGGCAATGCCATTCTGAGCTCCATCCCTGGCTATCTCCTCCGATCAGGCAATGAACTACTGACGCTACTTTTAGATTAGATGTGCAGCCCCCTGATGCCCCCTCTAATCCATCAATCTCATCTTTCGGAAATGCAAACTTGAGCACACTTTTCTTCCTTTTAAAACGCTTCCCCAAGTTTCCATCCATCATCAACAATGGTGTTTCTCAGACTTGGTACACAGGCTCCAGGATTGTATGCCAGGAAAACCCACAGGTAAACGTACACCATTGTCCTAGAGTTCATTCATCCATTTCATTTTTACATTGGTAGATATAAAAGGGTAGAACGCAAACTTAGCATAAGTTTTAAAGATAAAATATGAGACTCCCTCCAAATGTCAAGCCTGGAAAATGCTATTTTGGGCTTTGCCTCTGGAGCTGTCAGATTCCCTGTTCCCTCATCTATGCTTTTAAGAGATGAAAAGTTTAAAGAACCCATGGGACAAAAATCTAAATTCCATGGGAGTGCTGAAAGATACCCTTTATGCTTTACCTTGTATCTGTATCTGCAGCTCCTTTATTGATTACTCTATGATCCAACTTGCTCTTTAGGATAGAAACTCAAAGACTTCCTATTTCAAATGGCTGTCCCATTTGCTCACATCCCAAGCCATCCTTGACCTCCTTTCTTAGTCTCACATGGCATTCTGTGCTAATTGCTCCCCCTCCAACACACGCACACGTGTATGTGCACACATGTGCACACACGCACGCCCAGCATAGCGTTTAAAATCCTCTGGGTAATAATCAGAAAAATAACACCTGCAATAACAAAGACTAACACACACAGGATTGATTATGTGCCTGCAATAGTTCCAAACACAACATCTTATTAGCTCTGCCCCACAACCATGATTGTGCTCCCACTGGGTGGTAAACTGTTCACTAGACGTTGAATCAGTGAAAGCAGTTCTCTATGACTGGCCGCCAGAATGGGATGGGGTATGGGAAAGATGAAGAAGAAGGGAGAGGTGGACTACTTAGTGTGCTTCTAGGGCAACCTTTGTTCAGACCTTGTATCATTGAGACACAAAGATCCAGGTTTCTCGGCCTGCACGACATCCAGCTGGGAGTGTCCAAAGCTCTTGGGAAGGCTACAATTAGTAAGTACATCTTTATGAGTCAAATCACATTGCTGGGGGGTAAAGTCCAGATTAGATCTCAGCGACTCTATGGCCTGGTCTGGGTCCTGAGCCGCGAGATGCACCACTTCATGCTTTTATTAGGAAGCTGATAAATGGAACCACCTACCTTTTTATTCTCGTTCTTTAACGCTAATGAAACAGAGGTCAGGCTTGGGACCTTGAACCTTATTTATTGACTAATTCCAGCCACTTTCTGTGATCATTACTTGTGTTGCTCCCTGCTTTAAATCAATTGAAATTGGACTCTTGTTGCAAATTAGAATCATGTCAGTTCACTTTTCTCCCCGATTCATTTGAAGGTTTGAAAAGCCAAAAAAAAAAAAAAAAAAAAAAAAAAATTCCCAGAATAAAAGAAGTATATGGGATCTATCTCTGCACAGATGAAAAATAAACCTCCTGGTTCTTAACCCTTGGCAGTCATTTTTCTTATACCTAGTCCCAAAAGGCCAGTTTCACACACTCCATTAATGCTGGCTGCCACTGGGACAATTACAGACAGACAGCTTTTCCCATCAGAGCAACTTCTTGATTTAAAAGCAACTGTGCGGGAAGACAGGAGGCATGAGTCTGCTCTACCACGGGCCTTGTAAAAGGAGGTTCTGCTATGCTATTATCTCCTCCTCCCCATGCCTACTTTTCCTACCATGCACAAGAGCTGAAATAAAAGTTGCATTTCACTTGTGTTGGGGCTGTTATTTTATTTTACACCCTTGCTTAAAAAAAAAAAAAAAAAAAAAAAAAAAAAAAGAAGTCTTCACTTAAAAAAAAAAAATACATCATCCAAACGTGTCTGAGATTTTTTGCAAGGCTTGGGTCTAAACCCAGTGCTTTTTAACGGAGGCATTTTTCTTAGCCTGCTGTGGCTGAGGATGGGCATGGTTGGATTTCACTGGCTCAGACTAGGATGGACATGGTCTTAATATTTTGTTTCTTAATGAGTCTTCCAATTTTTAAGTGTCCCAAGAGATGGCTTTGACTTTCCACCCCAGCCTGCTGATGTTATCTTCCTAGGAACTGCTATGTCTTTTAATACAGATTTTCACGTTCTCCTTATAGGACCTGAGAAATTCAACTGGCAGCATTTAGGATTACCAGGAATCTTCAGTCTGGCGCTGAGAAGAGATGCCTGTAGAAACGACTGGAACATACAGCAGAGCCTCTGTGGGCAAGTCACCCAACCACTCCAGAGCTCACTTTCTCTATCTATAAAGTGGGAAGAGCCATAATATCAATATCATAGACTTGTAAAATGGGTCAATAAGATAAAGCGTGCCACACATGTTACATAATGCGCAGCACGTAGCAAGCTCCCGTGAAAGTGAGTGGGGAGTAATCACAGTGATAATGGTGTAAAGCCTGGCATGGGAGACATAAAGAAGAGGACTTTCTCCATTTGAGAGAAATCCGGGACTACTTCATAGAGGAGGCAGCATTACAAAGCCCTGTGGGGTTTGACAGGCTCAGGTGCAGGTGCAGGGAAGTGCAGGAGGCCGTGAAGGTTAAAGGAAGAGAAACTGAGGATGGGATGGCAACAGGCTTCAGGGAAGAGAGAGGAGGTTATTTCATTTTAACTGAAGCATAAAGGAGATGAGAAGGGCAGAGGAGGTGAGGGCTGCCTCCAAGAGGAGTCCTGGTCCCAGGGCAAAGGGCTCGGGCTTTCTCTTTGGGTGAGAAGAAGTTATAGCAGACATGGAGCAGATTTCTCTTGAAGCTCACACTATTTTATCTAATAGGCTTCCTTCCAGAGCAGCAATGTCTGTGTTAAGGTCATATAATATCAGAGCCGAAAGGCATCTAAAGAATCATCTGATGCAAACCCCTTTTTAAAGATGGGGAAAGAGGCTCAAAGGGAGGAGTGATGTTCAGGCAAAGGCTCCAGGACCACATGTCACCAGGGAGCAGGACAGGATTCCTACATTGGGGATGAAGAACATGTCCTCTGTGTCCCTTTCATTTTATGGCTTCTGAGCTCCTCTCCCAGTCCCCTGCACCCACAGTGATAGCAAAACCCTCTCAGGGAGAAACAGGGGTCCTGGGAGCCCTCATCTTCAGGGAATTAAACCCTATGCATATTCCAATATCTAAAGAAGTGTGGCTCCCTGAACTTAGCTTAGTGTCAGAATCATTCATGAAGCTTTGTAAAGATGCAGGCAAGTGAGCCCCATCCTTGGAGCTGGGGATTCTGTAGGTCTGGGCTCAAGTCTGTGCATCAGTGTCTTTAGCAAATCATTTATTTCAGAGGCTCAGCGCCCCAAGAAGGTGCCCTTCATTTCTCCCACCAGTGGGGAGTCCCCTCCTCTTTCCCAGTATATTACAGTTCCTTTGCAATGACTCTTCTCCCTGCTTCCAGAAAATATATCTGAGTTACCTTTGAAATTCACCTCCATTCATTCCCTTGGCGCCTAGGACAATGTTTGTTGTTTGTTTACATGACAGATACTAAATGAAAAAATGTTTGGTGAATGACTGAAGGAATGAATGCAATACTGTGAAAATCAATGAATAATGGTAATAGTAGAAGCTACCATGTTTAGTACTTGTTCTGTGCCAGACATGGCTAAATATTTTGCATGTGTGTGTCATTTAAAACTTGTGTCCCTATGAACAAAATGCTATTTTCTTCACTTTATGCAAATGGTAACTAAATTCGGGGAGATGACTTGATCTGTCCAAGTTCGAACAACTTGTAAGTTATGGAATAAATAATTTTTTAATGGGGAATACATGAATCCATGCTGCTCCTCCTGTGATACCCAGGGTGCTAGTGCTCTCTCTGGCGGGCCTGAAAAAGGAGCAATGTTGCTCTCTTCTGCTCTCTGCTGGTCGAATGTAGTGTAGCACAAAGAGCTCAGAAGTCTGTCGTGTTTTTTTTTTTTTTTCTTTTTTCTTTTTTTTTCACACACCAGGGCCTGTCGGGGGCTGGGGGGTTAGCGGAGGGATAGCAGGAGCTGGGGAATTGGGGAGGGATAATATTAGAAGAAATATCTAATGCAGATGACAGGGGAATGGATGCAGCAAACCACCATGGCACATGTATACCTATGCAACAAACCTGCACGTTCTGCACATGTACCCCGGAACTTAAAGTATATATATATATGAAAAAGAAGAAGAAGTCTGTCTTTCTTAAGCCCTGCATTCATGTCTGAGTCCAGAACCTGGGGAATTGTGTGACCTCGAGTGACTCACTTCACCTTTCTGAGCCTCTTGTTTCTTTGTCGTAAAGATGAGAATGACAATCTCATCCATCAAAACTACTCAGGGATTTGGGGGAAACCCGATCAGATAAACAAAGGTGAGCACTTTGCAAGCTTTGAACACAATAGCTACACAAATAAAAGCATCTGCCTTCTGGTGTTGTGAAGATTAATGACTTAATTCTTGTGAAGTGGTTAGACCGGTACTAGGCACATAAACGTTAGTACTCAGTATTAACTAATGTTATCATCATTATTTTCCTTTAACGCTTTAGTGACTTCTTCTTAAGTCTCTTTTCACCCGTCATTCTCCTTCTACCTGAAATCTTCCTCTTGTCTGACACATCACCCCTCCGGCTGGATTTGGGCATAGGCTCAGGGTGGCGGCAGTGTGTTGTGGGAATGTGAGAGGAGCCAGGATGTCCTGTCTACTCTGACATCAGGAATTCCCAAGGGATATCTCTGCCCTTGGGCTCAGCATGGACTCCATAGTCAGCTCCACACCTGTTTGTTCCAAGGAATCATGAGTTTAAACAGAGTTTGGAAGTATTTGAAAGAGCCTGTGACCTGGGGTTCTTGCCTTGGGGTCCACAGATGAGCTTTAGGGCATCCCACATTTGCTTGCTTGGGTTTATAGGTACACCTCATTTTATTCTTTTTTAAATTAAAAAAAAAATAGTGACAGGGTCTCTCTGTGTCGCCCAGTCTGGAGTGCAGTAGTGCAATTGTGGCTCACTGCAACCTCTGCCTCCTGGGTTCAAGCAATCCTTTCACCTCAAGCAATCCTTCCAGCTATCTTCTACCTCCCAAGTAGCTGGACTACAGGCATGTACCACCACAACTGGTTAATTTCTGTATTTTTCATAGAGATAGGGTTTCACCATGTTGCCCAGACTTGTCTTGAACTCCTGGGATCAAGTGATCCATCTGCCTCAACCTCCCAAAAGGCTGGGATTACATGTGTGAGCAACTGCACCTGGTTTAGCCTCATTTTATTGCACTTTGCTTTATGTTAATGCATTTTTTACAACTTAAAAGTTTGTGGCAACCCAGCGTCAAGGAAGACTGTAGGTGCCATTTTTCCAACAGCCGTCTCTATGTCACATTTTTGCAATTCTTGCAATATTTCAAACTTTCTTCTTACTGTATCTGATATGATGACCTATGATAAGTGATCTTTGATGTTACTGTTGTAATCTGGGGCAACATGAACCACGTTCATATTAAACAACAAATTTGATTGATGAATGCCGCATGTGTTCTGAATGCTTCATCTCTTTCCCTTCCTTCGGGCCTCCTATTCCCTGAGATACAAAAATATTAAAATTAGGCCAATTACTAACCCTACGGTGGCCTCTAAGTATTCAAGTGGAAGAAAGAGTCACACATCTCTCACCTTAAACCAAAAGCTAGAAATGGTTAGTCTTACTGAGAAAGGCATGTGGAAAGCTGAGACTGGCCTAAAGCTATGTTCTCCTGCGCTAAACAGCCAGATTGTGAATGCAGAGGAAAAGTTCTTGAAGGAAATTAAAGTTACTACTTGTGAACACACTAATGATAAGAAAGTGAAAGCCTTCTTGCTGATACAGAGAATGTTTCAGTAGTCTGGACAGAAGATCAAACAAGCTCAAACTCTCTTAAACCGAAGCCTATTCCAGAGCAGGCCTCTAACCCACTTCAATTCTCTAAAGGAGGAGAGAGGTGAGGAAGCTGCAGAAGTGAAGTTTGAAGCTAGCAGAGAGAGGCTGGTTCATGAGGTTTAAAGAATGAAGCCGTCTCCCTAACACAAAAGTGTAAGGTGAAGCAGCCAGTGTTGATGTAGTCTCGGGTATTTCTTTACAGCAATGCAAGAACAGCCTAATATAGGTGACTATACGAAACAACGTTTTCAACGTAGACGTAACAGTCTTATATTGGAAGAAGATGCCCGCTAGGACTTTCGTAGCTAGAGAGAAGTCAATATCTGGCTTCTGAGCTTCAAAGAACAGGGTGACTCTGCTGTTAGGGGCCAGTGTAGGAGGTGACTTAAGTTGAAGCCAATGCTCATTTACCATTTTGAAAATCCTGGCGCTCTTAAGAACATCTATTCTGCACCCATGGATCAAGAAATAATTTTGACTTTTAAGTCTTATTATTCAAGAAATATATTTTATAAAGCTATAGCTGCCATAGATAGTGATTCCTCTGATGAATCTGGGCAAAGTAAATTGAGAACCTTCTGGAAAGGATTCACCATTCCAGGTGCCATTAAGAACATTTGTGACTCATGAGAGAAGATCAAAATATTAAGTTTAGTTTGAAAGAGATGATTCCAACTCTCGTGGGTGGCTTTGAGGGGCAGAAGCCTTCGGGAGGAAGTCACTGCAGATGGGGTGGAAGTAACAAAAGGACTACGTTAGAAGTGGAGGCTGAAGATGTGACTGAATTGCTGCAATCTCATGAAAAAACTTGAATGGATGAAGTTCGAAGTCAGAGTTGTTTTTTATGGGTGAACAAACAAAGTGGTTTATTGAGATGGAATCTACTCCTGTGAAGATGCTGTGAACACTATTGAAATAACAAACAATTGAGAATATTACATAAACTTAGTTGTTAAAGCAGCAGCAGGGTTTGAGAAGATTGACTCCAATTTTGAAAGACGTTTGACTGTGGGTAAAATGCTACCAAAGAGAATTGGATGCTACCTGTTAAATCCTTTGTAAAAAGAAGAGTCAATCTACATGGCAAATTCATTGTTTTATTTTTAAAAATTGCCACAGTCCCCCAGCCTTCAGCAATCACCACCCTGATCAGTAAGTAGCCATCATTACTGAGGCAAGACCCTCCACTAGCAAAAAGATTATAGCTCACCAAAGGCTCAGATGATCATTAGCACTCTTTAGCAATAAAGTATTTTTTAATTAAGGACTGTACTTTTTTTTAGACATACTGCTATTGCACACTTAGTAGACCACAGTATAGTGTAAACACAATTTTTATATACACTGGGAAACCAAAGAATTGGTGTGGCTCACTTTATATTCACTGTATTGTGGTGATCTGGAACCGAACTTGGAATATCTCTGAGTTATGCCTTCATATCTATTCTCTGTGGGTAGGGGAGAGTTTTCATTAACATCTCCAAGTTCTGAACTATGGCGCTGGGTTTACACACTCACACTCACACACACACACACACACACACACATACACACACACACACACACACACACACACACACACACACACTGTAGAGGTGAGGGTATCACAGCCCAGAGAAGGATTGGCCTAAAGTTGCTAGGGTTGTCAGTGGGACTTTACTGCAGCCCTTAACACCCAGTCCACAGCCAACCCCTACCACATTCTCCTGAGACTGACTCTCCTTTGCAAAAAGAGGCAGACCTTTTGATCAAGACTGCCCTATGTCAGAGGTTGAGTGCAGAGTTTGGCTATGTACCAGAGGCACAGAAGCAGCTGCATCCAGCTGGTCCCTCAGAGCTGGAAACAAATGAGAATGGCCACATGCCAGGAAGCATTGGTAAGCAGGCATTCCAAGGGCTTCTCTTCACTTCAGAAACCCTCTCTTGCGATTTACTGCCACCCTGGGAGACAAATGGAGCAAGTGAATATCTCTCCATTTAACAGATGGGAAAACTGAGGCCCTGAGAGAGGAAGTGCGTTCTGTCTCAGCTCTGTGCATTTTGTCTACCTTCGAGGTAACTCTGGGTTTAGTATGTTCATGTTTCAGCAAGAATGTAAGTTTGGGGTCAGACATATGTTACCTCTGTGGAATGGCAGCTTTGCAATCAGTCTTTGCATAAAACATCCAGAACAAGACTAGAACAAGGTGGTACAGAAACAAACAACACGTGTTACAGTGACATACGAGCCTGGACTACCTCCTTTCATGCAAAGGTTTAGGGTCTTTCACTAGCACTAACCCGCTGGCCCCACCTACTGTTTCTTCCCATCACCCCCATTGCTTTTCTTTCCTAACAGGTGGTGATGAAATAAAAGATACAAATACACTTTTGAGAGTAATTAAGAGAGGAAGCACAGCTTATTAACTGCCCATTGGTATCCCAAGGAGGTGGGCTTCCATCGTCTCATTGTTTTATTCATTCATTAATCCAAACACTCATTCGGCAGGAACTTCTTGGGGGCCTACCTTGTGCTGGGCTCTGTGGTCCTGGGAGGCAGCAGGGAATAGAGTCACAGGCTCGCACTCATGGAGAGAACCTTCTAGCTGGGGTGACAGACAACAGTGACGAAAACACAGCACTAGGAAGGGAGCCAGTAAGATTTCAGGTAAAGAGTAATGGGAGATGGGAACCTATGTAAACTGGAGAGACCCAGGAAAGCCTCCTGCGAAGGTGCTTTAAGATGAGCTGTGAAGGCAAGGAAGAGCAGGCCAGGTGAAGGGCAGAAGGGACGGCCTTCCAGTGAGTGAAAACAGCAAGTTCAAAAGCCTTGAGGCTGGGCGGGGCTTGTGCATTTTGGGAGCAGAGAGAAGACCACAGGAAAAAACAGCGAGACACCTGCAGAGTGGCCCAGGGCTGAAAAGGGAGAGGCCGGAGTGGGGCTCGTAGCCTCTAGAAAACAGTCTGGGTTTTAGTTTTTGTAATACCTGTGAGGTCAGTAGTATTATTCCTGCTTTCACTTTACAGTTACAGAAACAGAGGGCAGCATATAATACTGGGGGGTACTGGGATGGGGTGCATTACTGATTGATGGGGGACCTTTGATGGTCAGAAATGGAGAGAGGCTGGTGGAGTTCCCCCTTGACTTCACCTGAATGTCAGAGCAAAGCCAGGAACATGCAGGAGCCTTAAAGATTGGGAGCCCCTATTCCTGGGCCTTCTCTGCATTCTTTCTGGAGCAATTGGAAGAGGCCCATGGGAGGGAGGTGACTACCATGACATCCCCCACCATGGATCAGGAGGGAAGGGCTGGAGGGTCACTGGGCCTGGTGCTGTGGCACCTGCAGGCCCCACAGTGAGGGCATGCTGACAGCTGGCTCTGGGAAGAAGCTCATGGAAAGGCGGGCGAACTTCTTGTTAGACTATGCAGGCTTTCAGAAGCGCATTCCATACAGAGTGGGACTTCCTCCCCAAGGATGAGCAGAGGGTGGCCACAGGGCCATGCTACAGCTGCTAAAGACCACCTTTATCCCTCTCAAGTTCTCCCAGGGCCCCCAGTGTCTGCCTCCACTAGAGGACGTTTCCAGAGGATTTTCCTTTCCCCAGGATGAAGAATGAGGCCACACTGCCAAAGTGAGATCTCGTGCCGCGTGTGATTGAATCTCCTGCTGGGTGCCAAGCAAGAAATCTCATCATTTCCCCACAGGCCCTGAGAGCACACAGGCCTCAGCCCCACACCGCCACTGTGCAGCGCACTCACTGAAGCGCCAATGAGGCCTGAGCTCGGGGCCGGGGCCTGCCTGTGTCTGCATGACCGCTTCCATCTGCGGTACTTGTTAGTTTATTTTAAATGTGTGATTTGTTTGGATGTATTTTCTCCTTCTAAATATACAGTAGTTTTTGCATGTAATTATGTATTTTTTAAGAAGTGCTCCCAAATGGTGCAAGCTTCAGGCTTCACAAAACTGGATGGGTCCCTGCCATCTATCAGGAAAAAGGCAACTGGTCTGTGAAGTGCTGGCCTGGCCGCTCCTCCCCAGGAAGCAACAGGATCAGGACTTTCACAGGTGAAGCTCCGTGGTCTCTTGTCCCTGTCCACAAGGAGGACCTGGCCTGCATCCAGCCTACCTTTCTCCTTCCTGGTTGAATGCATTTTGTTCAGGCATCTGTTGTCATGCAGACCTCCGAAGAAACTGACTCCTTTCCCTGACCCAAGGGGGCATCTGGTTGGCCTGTGGTCATTCCACTTCCCTTATTAATAATTGGTTAAGGGCCGAGTTTCTCAATCTCAGCACACATGTACACTGGGGGCTGGATAATTCTTTGCTGTGGGGCTGTTCCGTGTATTATAGAATATTTAACGGCATCCCTGGCCTCTACTTACTAGATGCCAACAGCACTTTCCAAACTGTGACAGCCAAAGACTACCCAAGTCATTTCCAAATGTCCCCTGTAGGGCAAAATCCCACCACAATGTGTAGGTTGGGGACAACCAGTTTAGGGTGGCCCTATTCTGGCCTAGGAGGCTTGAAAGAAACTCTGCAAGGCCCTTCCCAGCGCATTTCAAAGATTCCCCATAACTTTCCAGTGATGCCCAAGCTCCTTGCAGCAGTGAGTAAGGCCCTGCACAGCTGCAGGGCTGGCCTGTATCTCGGCTTTGGGCTGTTACACCGTTCCTGCTTCCTGAAATCCCCTTCCTTCACCTGGTCAGCTCTGGTTCTCCTGCCAGGTTCAGAACACAAAGTCTCTCCTCTGTGTTGTTGTGAGAGATGGGAAAGTTCTTTTTCAAAGTTTATATCTTAGACTATATTACATGGAGTTAAAATCTCTTGCTCTATGACCATTATCCACTATTAGCATAAACATATACCCAGGTATATATATTCTCTAAATCAGCTACTTCTTTAATCAGCTCCTTGACTCACTCTGGCATGTCTGAATAGGACTGGGCAAGCCCCAAACCCTGGTACATGCCATTCCTTATTCGGAAACCCTCCTGACCTTGTCCTGACTAGCTTCCTCTTCTTCCTTGTCTTCTTCCTCATCTTCTTTCCCCTCATCTATTCAGTAAATTTCCAAGTTCTTTAGCTAATCGGGCCAAGCATAGAATTTGAGGTCCCGTCCTGGCCAATTGAAACTGGACACAGCAGTAGGGCGATTGCGTCAGGTTATGAAAGTTATAAATGTCTCTGTCTCCTTCTTCAGCTGTGCTCTTGTGGCAAGACTGCCAGCAAATTGCACCCTTTTTGCAAGAAGTAAACTAGCCTTGCTGAGTGATCCACTGTGTCAGTGTGGATTTTTCCTGATGTTACAAACTTGTTTCCAGCAGTGATTCTGGTGTCCTGCACATATGCTTGTCACTGCATTTATTACAGTGAGTGGAATTATTAATCACTGTCCTCTGTCCCCTACTAGACCATAAGATCCTTGAGGGCAGGAGACACAACTCCTGCTGACATCTCTAGTGTCATCTCAGCAGCTGGAACATGGTGAAGCCTCCACAAATGATATTTAACCCATATTAACTTTCTGCCCCTTGCTTTCTCATCTGTAGGAGGCACTCGTACAAGGTGACCTTTGTAAAACTCTGTGACTCCATAGTCAGGGCCCAGTTCCACACAGTATGGCATCATTGACATCTTTTAGGACTACATTTTTGTAAGCAAGCAGCCTAGGAGAGGATAAGCTTCATTTTCCCATTTTCTATTCTCCCCACGTCCAAAAGACCTGCGTGTGGCCTCTAGAAATCACATTAAATCTATCAATTAGAAATAACAATAATGTTAGAATAATCTTCATGTTTTAGTCCTGATGGTTCAAAAAAGTTAATCTCTTGCATCCACTCCTGGCTTAATGCCATAGTCAAATTAGATTTATGAATTTAGCATGATTGGAAGTGAACAGATAGCTGCATGTTCTGCTGAGCCAGTGCAAACCTTTAATGTTTAATTAAGAAGTGGAATTAGGAGTTAAGTATGCCTTGCTTGGGATATTAAAAAATAATAATAAGAAATAGCTTTAAGTCTTCCAATCACAGCCAACTTCCAGCCTCTCCAGCCTGCCAAGATTATTCTCAGCTGAGATAACTTCGGAGCATGCCGCCTCCCAGTACTAAGGTAATGGTGTCTTTATTTTAACAGTGAATGAAGTAAGCAATACAAGCAAGCTGAAGCCCTTCAACATCTGCCCACAGCTCCCATCCATTGCAAGAGATATCATTGTCAGTGTATTCGTTTGCTAGGGTTACACTACACATTGAGTGGCTTAAACAACAGAAATTTACTGTCTCACAGTTACGGAGGCTGGAAGTCTGAGATCAAGGTGTCAGCAGGCCATATTGCCCCAGAAGGTGCTAGAGAAGGATGTGTTCCAGGACTTTCTCCCAGATTCTGGATTCTGGTAATTCCTTGGCCTATAGCAGCATAATTCCAATCTTCACATGGTGTTCTCCCTGTGTACACGTTTCTGTGTCCAAATTTCCTCTTTTAAATTAGTTTTAATTTTAATTCTAAATTATTCTAGAGACAAGTTCTTGCTCTGTCACCCAGGCTGGTGCGATCATGGCTCACTGCAGCCTTGACCTCCCTGGCTCAAACAATCCTCCCACCTCAGCCTTCCAAGTATGGTGATGACAGGCACGTGCCATCATGCCTAGCTAGTTTAAAAAAAGTCTGTAGAGACAGGGTCTTGCTCTGCTGCCTAGGTTGGAGGACAGTGGTACAATCATAGCTCATTGTAACTTTGAACTCCTAGGCTCAAGTGATCCTCCTGCTTCAGCCTCCCAAGTAGTTGAAAATACAGGTGCATGCCACCAGGTTTGGGTAATGTTTTTGTTTTTTATAGAGACAGGGGTCTTGCTATGTTGCCCAGGCTGGTCTCAAACTCCCGGGCTCAAGCAATTCTCCCACAGTGAGATTCCCACTGTGCCCAATCTCCCCTTTTTAGAAGAATACAGTCACACTGGATTAGAAGCCATTCTTTTCATTTGCTGATTACATCTGCAACAACCCTATGCACAAATAAGGTCACCTTCAGAGATACTGGGGGCTAGAACACTCTAACATATGAATTTAGGGTGAGGCATACAATTTAACCCCTAACAGTCAGCTTGATAGAAAAACATTTGAATATTCAGACATTTGCATGTAGTTTTGCTCTTAGTTCTTTACACAAATTTAGCTGTTTTTGGTATACTTCTGCTGCTAATAATTCTTCATGTTCTTTCTTTTTTTGACTTCTAAGGATCTGCCATAAAATGTTCTAGGCTAGAGCCTCGTCTACAAATTATACACTCTGGCATCTTCAAAAGCAAAATGCTGCCTGTATCTCCTGAAAATGCAGGAATGTCAGAAAAGCTGCCGAAGTGGTGGCTGCCAGGAGTTCCAGGGGCCCAGCCCCCCACCCCCTGACCCTGGGTTGTGGGGGGTGTTCTTCAGAGGGGCTCATTTTAGAGCTGACTTCTCAAGCGCAGAAGAAACAACTTTTTAAATACATCAGGTAGCAGAGCAGCTAGATATTATGGCTCTTCTTTGTAGAACATCATGAAATATTGATATGTTAAGCTAAAACGAATGTAATAAATGTATGATTGCCTGCTAAATTGGTCATTATCTTTTTTAGATTCTGGCTTTGACAGAAAGTAGCAGGTCCCAATGGTTTAAGAAAGAAAGAAAAAGAATCTTAAAATTGAGGAAATCATATCCACGTCTTTTTTTTTTTAATTGTTGAAAAGATGTCCACAATCAGATTTCAGAGGAAGAACAAATTGGTTCAAGTGAGGAGCACCGTCTTATGGGAATATTGCGTTCTGTACAGAGCTGGGAAAATACGTAACAGCAGGATCCTGTCGTGAAACCAGATATTATGTGGAAGTCTAGGCCTGAGACAGATTAATTGGAGCTGTCATATCGAAGCGGAAATAGCAGCCCTCTGGACTGTCTGCCCCTCCAGCCTTTATCCTATACACACAGATGGAGGTCAGGATTGCCTCCTCCCAAACCCTGCTGAAGGCAGCAGGTGCATTTGTTGCTTTCCAGATGGGTATAAACCAATCCTTCACTCCTGAAGTGGTCCTGAGTGGGCTCCTGATCTACCATGCCCCGTTCCCACACCTGGTGTGAAGATGAGTGGCTTCTCCCCAGCCCACCCCCTCCTCCTCTATCCCTCACTGCTGAGTGTGTGGCCCTTGACAGCCAGATGGCTACTGTCTCCACTTCTTCAGCGACTCTCCTGCCTTCCCCAGCCCATGCTCCAGTGGCCCCCTCCACCACCCTGCTCCCACCTGAGCTCCAAATTACCCTTACAGTTAGTCCTTCATAGGGGATGACTGGGGATCCTGTTTCCAATCAAGAGGTGACTAGCTGTGAAATCCCAGACTCCAAAGTACCTGCTGTCTCCTGGAAAACAAGGAATGGACCTAGCCAGCCTGATAGGGATTGTTTGAATGTTGAGAGGAAGGAGGTCAGCAGGCTTGGTCTTTTTTTTTTTTTTTTTTTTTTTTTTTTTTGAGACGGAGTTTCGCTCTTGTTACCCAGGCTGGAGTGCAATGGCACAATCTCGGCTCACCGCAACCTCCGCCTCCTGGGTTCAGGCAATTCTCCTGCCTCAGCCTCCTGAGTAGCTGGGATTACAGGCACGCACCACCATGCCCAGCTGATTTTTTGTATTTTTTGTAGAGACGGGGTTTCACCATGTTGACCAGGATGGTCTTGATCTCTTGACCTTGTGATCCACCCACCTCGGCCCCCCAAAGTGCTGGTATTACAGGCAGGAGCCACCGTGCCCAGCCCAGACTTGGTCTTTTAACTTATTTGAAGAGAGTTTGTCAATCCTTAGTTTCACTGCACCCCTTCAGGTCATTTGTTTCTTAGCTGATCCTCTCAAACTTCTAGATGGCAGAGTCCACCAGCTGAGAATCAAACAAGATTCTCGACAGAATACGACATGATGCCCGTATCTCTGCCTTAGCTAAGTCAAAAAGGACCAGTTCGTTAGGGGTTTGTGCTGAAGGGCCTGTTCTCAGCTGAGTGGTCGCTGTTGTCAGTCATGAGGGGTCAGCACGTGGGGGACCAGGAACTCACACACGCTTTGCTTTGGGAATCGGCCTCCTGCATGAGCCTGGGTCAAGGCTGTTTCCCCACTGATGACAGTGTTCATCTTGCTCGCACCTCGGAAGTGGGAGATCGGAATCCTCAGCTTCAGCAGGAGGAAGGGAGTGGGCTGGGGTGGGTTTCTGAGTTCTTAGCAGCTGCAGCAGGGAATCCTACCATGGCCGGAGGAGTAAGGCAACGCTGAAGCCAGGCAGGATTATCCAGGTGCAAATGCCGGCACAGGGAGCCAGAAAGATGGCCAAAGAGCACATTATTCTCGATAAAAATCACACCGAATGGGGGTGTGGAGGCTGCAAAGAACCTAGGATGCTTCAGATGGAGAACTTACAGGAGTGTCCTGTGTCCTCTGCGGGTGAGGGCGTAAGGGTGCCTCCTGCTAGGGTGGTGTGGAACGCCAACCAGTCTCTTATCCCATTCAGTATGTAATTCTGCAGAAAGTATCTGATTGGCCAAGTCTTGGTCCATGTGGTTTTAAGCCCCACCTGTGCTTACGTTCTGTCTCCCTCTCCCTCTCCCCACCCAACCTTTCCTCTGACTGGTTCAGGTCTGTGGGCAGCTACTCTGCTGGTCCTCAATGCACCCCTGGAAGAGTGAAGAGAGATCTCTTGGCATTCCTGCAACAACCTCATGTAGGAAGAGCCCAGCTCTGGCCTTGTGGTCAGAATGCCTGGCCTGATGCTGGGATCACCTCCCAACCAGCTCGGCGTATCGGCCTGGTCCTGCCCTACTCTCCAGTTTGCATGTGAGAGTTTCACTCCCTGAATTTCCATCCTGACTTCTGGGAAACAGGTCTGAGGAGGTCAGCTCCCAGCTATCAATTGGGCTTGGGGAGCCAGAGACCCAGGACATCAATTGAATTGAGGGTGAAAATGGCGACAAGACTGGGGTGATGCCAGTGGAGTTACATCAGGGAGGGGTCAGGGTTGGGAAAATAAACCTAAATGCAGTCTATCCAAAAACAGTTTAGCTGAGGCCATGAATGACCAAAGGAACCTATGCAGGCTTTGGGATTTAAATCTTGTTTTTTCTACTGACTGTGTGTCCTTGGGTGAGCTGCTTAGCATCACTGGGCCTCAGTTTTTTTCATGTATAGCAAAGGCAAGAGGAATGGTTTCTTTATAGGGTTGTGAAAATCGAATGGAATAACACTTAAAACATCTAGAACTGTATGAGGCATATCGTAAGTGCCTGATGTGAATTCTTTCTTCACCTTCCCTACATTCTGCAGTTCATAGAGTGGTGTTGGTACCAGGGAGTTGTAGCAGAGCCCTAGGGAGCTGGAATCTGGGGGATAAGTTCAGATGGGATCTGGGTTACCCCTTAGGAGAGAGACAAGAAGGAATATCCAAGCAAGAGAAGGAACAGAGATGGCAAGCCACCATGGGCTGCCACCTAGTGTGATACTTCTCATGCATCAGGATAGATTCTTCCAACACTGAGTCCTGCTGTCTCCACCTTATTGCCTGGGAAGGTCCAGCCCCTCCCTTTCCCTGCCACAATGGATGGAAGTCCCTGATATTGTGGAAGAGGAGAAGATGGGGGCTCTTAGAAGAACCTCCTCTCCATCCCATCATGACCCAGCCCACTCATCTCTCTGCCCCGTCAACATGGCTCTGGGTAGCAGGTGCCAAAAGATGAATCCAGATCATTTATAGGCCATCTCCTCTGCAGCCAGAGAATAAGAGAGGGTAATTACCCATTGGATTTAGTTTACTACATTTGGTTGCAGGTCCTGTGCTCAGGGATGGTCACAGCCTAAGCCTTTCTAATGACCTTGAGAGCAGAGAAAAGGATGCTATTATTCTGTTTATGGAGAATTAAGATAAATCTGGATAGAGGAGAAGCCATCCGCTATTTGGCTCTTCCCAAAAGCAATCACCTATAATTTTGCTGCTTCAGGAAAGAGAGTCACTAGTATTTGAGGGACCAAAACCATTACACGCAACCTGAGAAGGCTCAGAGGGGATTAATTTCTCAGTGCCACATCAACCTCACTTCCTCTCAATTTGGGTTCAATTTACAGGCTACTCAGTTCCCCACAGATGCAGGGAGTGGGGAATGTGTGTGTTGGGGGAGGCATGAGGGTTAATTGGAACATTTTGCAAACCACCTTTATCAAAGCAGAGGCAGCCTGCTGGCCTAATAGTTCAAATGGTTTCATCTTGTCCAGCTGAGAGGTGTATTGGGTCTGGAAATGTATTGTTGGTTTTGTGTAGTTGTGTGCTTTTAGATTAAAGATCCTAATGTAATGGAGCAGCTGTTCTTAACTGCCCTGTTGCAGCCCACTGGTGCATTGGGATCAATTGCAAGATGTGTTGCAAGTCAGTTTTACTACTAACAGTAAAAGTACAGAGGTTTTTAAATAATTTACCTGAAAAATAGATTCCGATAGAATGAATGTTATCCTAACAATATTAGCATACTCACTCACCTGTGATTTACTTAATGGAGTGGGAGAGAACAGGCTACCATCAGCGCTGTCATGGAAATGACCTAGAACCCACAGCCTGTCTCAGCCACGCCACATGTTCCAGCAGGGAACAAAGCTACTGTGGTTATTATTTATAGTTACTTATCTGAAAATAAAATGTTTGTGGATTGGATAAATTTGAATGGATATCTTGTTTCCTTTACCCCACCTCACTAGTGGCAACAGCTGTTCTATATGAATCTGGGTACATTTCTGTGACAATATTCCACAGCATTCTATGCAAATCATCTCCCAAAAATTGCCATGGGGTCATTATCTCCAGTTCTTAACTAGAGAAACTGAGGTTCTGGAAGTCCCTATGAATGGCCAACACTTCTCCAGGTGTCCCTGCAGGAAGCAATGTGGACAGCCACAGCAGTTGGAAGGTCAGTGACTGACCTAATGGAGTTCGGGACACTATGACTGTTGGCACCTGATGTGTACAGCTGCTCCCATCTGCGCAGAGATAATATAAAGGCGGTGGTGCTGAAACATCTGCTGCTTTCACTCACCATCAAGATGGAACTGACGGTACATGCAAGCAGAATTTTAATGAAGAGAGTGATCTTGGAGTGCAAAGAGCAGTAGTTTCTCCTTGACACTAGGAAGGAACCTGGCCAAGACCCTCTGCTGAAAGACAATATCAAATAAATCCAAAATCTAAATATCCATGTGCTTGTGTACTTTTTCCCCCCTAGAAAATGGACTGTAGCCATTGCATATTTATTTGTTTTACTTTTAGTAGAGATGAAGTCTCACTCTGCTTCCCAGGCTGGTCTCAAACTCCTGGGTTCAATGGATCCTCCTGCCTCAGCCTCTCAAGTACTGGGATTATTGGCATGAGCCACAGCACCTGGGCTAGCCTCATGGTATATTTAAAAAATCCCTAATCTCTACACTCTAGATGACAGCAGTATTCCTCCAGTGATGTAAATAAAAAATGTCTGAGAGACACAGACTCAGAAATACGTATTCCTCTTTCCTCTAAACTTCAGTCATTCAATCTTCACTTCTACCCCGGCCCTGGAGGCAACTAATCTGTACCAATTTTTTGGGGTATCTTTTCTACAGAAATAGTAGATTGAATAGTGCCCCCTGACCTCAAACAATATGCCATGTTCAGATCTCTGCAGCTAGTACATATTACCTTATTTGGAAAAAAGTGTCCTCACAGATGTACTTAAGTTACAGGTTTTGAGATGATATCACATCCTGGATTACCCTGGTGAGCTCTCAGTCAAGTGACCACTGTCCTCTAAAGAGACAGAAGAGAAGACCCAGACACACAGAGCAGAAGGCTTTGTGATCAAATTGGAGTGAGGTGGCCACAAGCCAAGGAAGCTAAGCTATGCTGACAACCACGAGAAGCTGGAAAGGCAAGGAAGATTTTGATCCTGGAACCTTCAGAGGGTGCAGCCCTCCTGACAACTTGATTTCAAATTTTTGGACTCCGGAAATGTGAGTCCAGAAATTTTTGTTATTTCTGATATTTTAAGCTTCCCAGTTTGTGGTAACTTGTTATAGCAGTTCTAGGAAACTAACTCTCTCTACAAATAGAGGTGCATATATTTTTCCCACAAACTCACCATGATAAGACACATTGTTCTGCACCTTGCTTTTTTAACTTAAGACTTTATTATAGAAATCTCTTCATATCAATATTGTTTCATTTATCTAGTATTATATATAAAGCCACTCAAAAACTTAGTGACTTCAAACAATAACAATTATTTGTTAGCTCATGGTTCTGCAAAGTGGGCAGGGCTCATCTGGGATGGCTCATCTTTGTCCCCTAGGGCACCAGCTGAAGCTGGAATTTCCAAGGCTGTTTTTTTCACTGACATTTCTCAGCTGATGCCTCAGCTAGGATGGCTAGGACAGTCGTGGGCTTTGGGCATCTTTTGCTCTTCATGTGGTTTCTTCATGTAGAAGCATAGGCTTCTTCCTGGTATGATGGCTGGGTTGTAAGAAGTGTTCCCAAGAGAGAAAGTTCCAATATGCAAGCTATTATAAAGCCTCCACTAGCATCATGCTTTCAATGCCAAAAACTAGTCACATACCCAAGCCCAGAAACAATGTGGGAGGGAACAATACAAGAGTGTAAGTTTTGAGAGGTATGGTTTGTTGGGGTCTGTCAAAGTAAGTCTACCACAAGTACATACAAACTTGCATCTTAGTCACCAAAATTTACTTGAGGCATGTAATCTAGACAGTTGCTCTTCATTCTTAGCAGCTAAATAGCATTTCATTATCTGAATGGACTGTAATTTATTTAGTAATCATATGCTAATGGATATTTGTACTACTTCCAAACTTATGTTATTAAAAATGATGTAGCAAAAACAATGTTTTATGTGAGAATATCAGTGTGCTGAACACCTAGCAAAATTGCTGGTTAAAACAGCATGTGCACATATAATTCTGATGGAAATTGATTGACTAATTGCCCCACATAGAGGTTGTACCAGATTACATTCCTATCAGAAATACATAAAAGTGACTATTTTCCCACACTCCAATCATCCCAGGCATCAGACATTTTTTGCTTTGCAAAAAATGACAGGCAAAACATAGTATTTCTTTTTGTTTTCATTTCTATTTCTCTTCTGATTGAGATAAATCGTGTTTGCACATTTGTAAGAACTATCTATATTTTCTTTCTATGAGCTGTGATTATTTCCTTTGCCCATTTTTGAGGATTATTGGTCTTTTTCTCATTAATTTTAAGGAGCTACTTATATATGAAAGTGATTGTGCCTTTGACCATAATATTAATTGAAGATTTTTTTTCTGATTTTAAAGCATGATTTTGTTGGTGGTGGGATTTTTGTTCTATGCAGAGATTGGATTTTATATACCCAAATTACTCTCTTCTCCTATGGCTTCCAGATATTGTCATATTTAGGAAAATTTTCTACATTAACAGATTGTGTGTGTGTGTGTGTGTGTGTGTGCGCGTGCGCGCATGTGTGTGTGTGTGTACGTATACAACCATGAGTCGCTTAAAAACAGGGATAGATTCTGAGAAACACATCACTAGGTGATTTTGTCATTGTGATCACATCATAGATTGCACTGACATGAACCCAGATGGTACAGACCACCACGGACCTGTGCTATATGGCAAAGCTCATTGCTTCTAGACTACAAATCTGTCCAGCATGTTACTGCACTAAATATTACAGGCAGTTGTAATAAACTCTAGACATAAACTCTTATTTGTAGAATGATAGAAATTGAACCTAATCCTAAGAATTCAAAATTCTTTTTGCTACCCAATACACTATATTCTATAGTAAGGTCAGCTAAACAAGCAATTAATATCAGACCTGCACCCTCAAAATGTTGGTTTGTATCCTTTCTGTGCTAATTGACACCTCAATTTCTTTTGTTATCCTCTTTACCCTCTTCACAGGAACTACAATCGCAGTATTTATCTTGCACTGATTACTAGTCTGGATAGGGCTGAAAGTATATATACTATCCATTATTCTTATCTTAATTAAAAAAGCAAATCCCCACTCACAGAAGCCACTACTAAATACTTCTTTATACAGGCAGCTGCATCCATAGTCCTAACAGTAGCTGTGATTATTAACATAATGTACTCTGGACAATAAACAGTTATAAAAGTCTAGAACCAAACAGTATACACAAATAAAATTTGTATACCTAAAGCTATCTAAACATTGAAAAGGTACAGTGAAAACACAATATAAAAGATTTTTTTTTAACTGTTATACCTGTATAGGGTACTTATCATGAATAAAGCTTGCAGAACCAGAAGTTGCTCTAGGTGAGCCACTGAGTGAGTGACTATGAAGGCCTAGGGTATTGCTGTGCACGTTTATATGACTGGCAGTGCAATATATTTGTTTACACCAGTATTTATCACTACAAACACATGAAGAATGTGTTGACTATGACGATACAACAGCTGTGACACCACTAGGCAACAGAAAATTTTTAGCTCCATTATAATCTGATGGGCCATCCTCATATATTGTTCATAATTGTATATGTTTGTATATGTAAATCAATCCCATATTTTAAATATTTATGTATTTGTTTTTGCATTAAATTCGTTACTTTGTCTGAAATTCTTTTTGGTGTAGGTTGTGAGGTAGGGATTCAACTTTATTATTTTCTGGAGGCTCAGTTGCCTCAATATTTATCACATAATCCACTTTTTATCTATTAATTTTAAGTGCTATCATTTTCATATGCTAACTTCTCTCATGTATTTGGTTTGATCTGTAGGTTGGCTATTCTGTCCCAGTGATCTGTCTGTCCATTCATATCCAGTAACATAGCTTTAAAATATATCCTAACATAATACTATTTTCTAAAGTCCAGCTCTTCTTGTTTCAAAAATAATCTGTTGTTGCATTAAATTTGTAGATGAACTTAGGGAGAATCCTCCTGATTTTTGAATTTTGTTTTTGGCCCAGTCTTTTCCTTGGCCTGATCTTGGTTACTCAAATTAACCTGTCACATCTAGGTCTGTTGATGTCACACCTCTGGTAGGAGCATCCTGGGGCACATTGCCTGTAGCTGTCTGGGTGGAGCAAGCTAAACTAGAGCTCAGGTACCTTAGAGACTAGATGGAAGCAGATAAAATTAATACTAGTTATGTAGTCAGGGGGAGAAACAGGATCATCTCAAGGTGCCAAAAGAATCTGGGTAGACTATTCTGTGAACCAAGTCTGAGGAGGTCAAAGGAATGTTGAGAACCAGGAGAATAAAGAGAAGAGGGGTGTCAAATGACAGGAAGTGAACAGACAGTATGTCCCCCTATTGCAGCTTACTGGGGTCTGCTTTGAGAGGCTATAAAGAGCCATCGAAGACTTGATATAGGTCAAGGTGAACTTTCTGTGGGTGAAAGGACTGTGAGTACAATGTGCCTGGTAGAGAGTCTGTTTTGAGAGATAGTACAGTGATAGGAAAGGGCTCTAGAACAGATGCCAGATCATTATTCTTTTAGTTCCAGTGTCACGACCAATTTGTTGAAGAATGGTGGGATCAATCACATTTGCATGTTTTTAAGAACCATCTATATTTTCTTCCTATGAACTGTGATTATTTCCTTTGCCTATGTTACTTGCCTGCATTACTTGCTCGCTCGTCTATAAAATCAAGTTGAGCTAGACTATCTCTAAGATTCTTTCCCAGTGCAGTGTTTTATGGCTGTATGATTACTTTCCAGAGTGTGAGAAAGATTCATGGCCTCAGGCTACGGGTAATATTTCCCAGTCATCTGAAGTTCCAGCCAAGGCCACGGGGTTTAAAACGTTTAAAACTTCAACCTGGTGTTTGCACATTTACAAAGTCTGGGGAACTTGAGTCCCTCATATGAAAATGTGTTCCATCCAATGGCTCCTCCACCGTCAACAGAATAAAGCGCTGATGTCTTACCCTGGGATGAAAGCACCAGCGTGATCTAGCCTAGCACTCCTTTTCAGCTGCACCACCCATCCTCTCTTTCAGGAATTCTACATTCCAGTCAAGCTGAACTTCTTGTGATTTCCCCATAAGTGTTAATGCTTTCTTGCCTCTGTGTTTTTATTCGTGTTGTTACCAGTACCTGAGCATTCCCATAGCCATTACCTTCCATTAGCATACCATTACCTTCTTCTTCACATAGCCAAATCCAAGCCACAATTAAGTGCCAACCTCAGATTTTACCTCTTCTCTGTTGCTCCCTGTTCTACTTGAGAATTGGGGGTTATAAGGAGAAGAGATGCAGTCACGCTAGCTCAAGAAAAAGGAAATTTATCACAAAGCTCCAATGGATAATATCATATATAGCCAGAGAGAGAACAGGGGGTGAGATACAGGTCAGGTGGAGTGAAGGAGGACTCTAAATGGGACCTGGGATGTCATAATGGATGCTTCTGTCTCCATCTCTTGGAGTCAGTGGGATTCCCTTCATCACCAGTCACCTCTGCTTTTCCTCTGTTCATGTCTTCTCTTTCACTGTCTTCTTGTTCCCCATCTCACTCAGGAAATAGAATGGCTGCCCCACACTGCCTACATGATTTCCTCTGCACCCACTACTGACTGATGTGTCACTTTGTTTAAATTCTTAACAGAGAGAATATAGTTAGTAATTTTTTAAAGGTAGCTATTAACCTAAGAAAACAGAAATTGTGTGGGAAAGAAAATATATCACAAAAAAGTTTTTTTGTTTAGTAGTGAACAGTATTTATAGAGCTATAATGTAAACACTGACTTGGTTTAGTAAAAAATTGAAATCAAATGGTACTGAGAGAATAGGAGAAGGATCAGGGAGGCGGTAGATATAAATTAAATACTCTTCTCTCACAACAGCAAGTTCATGCCTAACGTTGAAAAGCCAGAAAGAGCAAAATAAACAAATCGTTTAAAAATATGGCAGTAAATCCAGAAGCAACTAGAAATGTAGAAAGAGGCCACTGCTATGAGGTTGATGTATTTATTATAAGGCTTTCTGTAGTTTTAAAAAAGTATTTTAAAATACATATGCATGCATTACTTTTAACATTGCTCTTTTAAAATTTATAAAATAATGTAAATAATTTAACTTTTTTTTTAGGCTTTAGTTCTTAATGAGATGCACTCTCAGAAATCTGGCAAGCTGAGCTATACAGAAGGTCCCATTTCCTGGGGCTTCCCAAGAGTGCTGTTTTCACTGGACAATTAAGCCGATGAAAAGTTTTGTTTGTTTTTGTATCAGGCAGATTTTAGTTACACATAGGCACACACACATGCACACAACATAACCTCACAGATAAAAACATATGTCCTCTATTCCAGTCCTTTAAACTCTACCCCTGAAGCAATTAGGAACATAAGTTTAATGTCATTCTTCCTAGTCTATATTTTTTAAAATATTTTTACTACAATACATACACATATAGAAGACATCTACAAACATATCTGTAAAAAAATACTAATTTACTTATTATGTTTTGAAATTTTTACTTAAATGTCATGATGTATGTATTATTCTGGTACTTGCTTGACTCATTTAATATGTTGACACCTATCTATATTCACATATGGATCTAGTGCCTTCATTTTATTTCGTCATATGAGTATAGCAGAATTTATTTTGCCTGCCAACTTTTTTACTCTTACAATCAATGTGGCAGTGAATATCCTTATGCAATCCTCATGCCAACACATGCAAGAATGTCTCCTGCATGTATACCTAGACATGGAATTGCTGGGTTATATGGGAGGAACATTTTTCATTTTACTAGGTCACTGGGTCAGCATCGTTTTTAAACACAATTGAATCGTGGTTTTGGCAGATCCTGGCTCCTGGGTGACAGGCTTATACAGACTGGTCCAGCTGGGCGTGGAGGCCGTATCTGAAATACCATCTGTGTTGCTGTCACAACAGTGCTGGAGGCTCTCTCTTCAGAGGTAGTAGTTTAGGACCAGAGCAAAGAGACACATTTATTCATGTTCCTTCTAACAAGCTGCTGTTTGACACTTAAAGGTCTATAAGGGTCTTTTTTTTTTTTACACACATGCAGGGAAAGCAGTAGATAACATACAATGAAGAAGACTGAGGGAGGATGAGCAAAGTAGAATAGAAAACACATGATGTACACAAAGAAAGCCCCCATGGGTAGGACTGGTGTGTATATTTTTCCATTCATTCATTAGATCAATACAGTTGATGCCCCCCAAATTTAACAGCCTATTGCTGGCCAGAAGCCAAACTCATAACATACACAGTCATTTAACATGTATTTTGTGTGTTACATGTACTATATGCTGTATCCTTACAATAGAGCAAGCTAGAGAGAGAAACGTTTTTAAGCAAATCCTAAGGAAGAGAAAATATATTTACTATTTGTTAAGTGGAAGTGGGTTGGTATAGTTTGAATGTGTGTCCCTGCCCAAATCTCATATTGAAATGTAATCCCTAATACAGGAGGTGGGGCCTGCAGGAGGTGATTGGATCATGAGGATGGATTGTCATGAATGGTTTTGGCACCATCCCTCTTGGTACTGTCCTCGTGATAGTGAGTTCTCTTGAGATCTGGTCATTTAAAAGTGTGTGGCACCTTCCTTTCTCCCCACTCCTGCTCTCACCATGTGCTGTGCCGCACCCCCTTTGCCTTCCACCATTATTGTAAGTTTCCTGAGGCCTTCCCAGATGCTGAGCAGATGCCAGCATCACACTTCCTATACAGCCTGCAGAACGATAAGCCAATTAAGCCTCTTTTCTCTATAAATTACCCAGTCGCAGGTATTTCTTTACAGCAACGTGAGAACACACTAATGCACAGATCATCATAAAGATCTTCAGCTCATCATCTTTACTTTGAGTAGGCTAAGGAGGAGAAGGAAGCATGCTGGTCTTGCTGTCTCAGGGGTGGCAGAGGCAGGAGAAAATCCACATAGAAGTCAACTCTTGCAGTTTGAACTCATGTTGAAGGGTGTCAGGCTTGGAACTGGACTCTGGGGTGGAAAGCACCATAAGAAAGGGACAGTTCCCTTTTGACTGATGTGGGAGATGAGATTTGGAAAGCTACTTCATTCACATTCCTTTCCAAAGAAACAGCCCCTGGTCACGGGCTACCACCTTTCTCCAAACCATGGCAGTAGCTGCCCTCACTTATCACTCTTGAAAACTGTCAGCTGTTTAGACCAGACAGTATCACTTGACTAAGGACTATTGATCCTAAAGCCACCCAATGACCTATGATTCACACCCCACATCAAGAAGATGTCACCAACTATATATATATATATATATAATCAAATCTTGTTTTATATATATATAATCAAATCTTATTATATATATACACAGATATATATAGCTATATATTCATGAACTGAATTCATGAATTCATGTGTGAAATGCTTAGAACAGTGCCTGGCACATGGGAAGCTTCCAAATCTTATATATATGTCAAATATATAAATATATATATTTGACATATATATCATATATATATATATATATGTATATATTTGATATATATATATAGTGATACCGTGAAAAGAATTCTGTCAGTGACAAGTCTGGGGCCCAGAGTATATTAATGAACTGAGTAGAACTTTTGCAGTGGGTGTCTTGAGGTGGCTTGATTGTTTTGGGTATACTGCACATTGTAGCTAGATGCACATAGTAAGTGTTAAATTAATATTTGTTGATTAAGACCGTTGAGTAGCGTTCAATGCTTGTTTAGATGTGATAGGTTGGAAAGTGGATTTTATTAATCACAAAATTAGAACTACTTTATGTTCACAAAATTCTTTGTTTTCAGAGGGCTTTCATGCATATTGTGTGTTTTAATTTTCACAGGGAGTTATAATACCAGCATGATAGTTGTTATTATACAGGTGGTTATCATTTAAACTAAATCCCTAGAGTGTAGCAGTTGAGTGTGGATACAGTTGCCAATCCTACTTTCCATCCCAGTTCTATCTCTTATGGGCTTTATACATCTCTGTACTTAAGATTCTTCATCTGCACAATGGGGAGAAAAGCAGCATCTACTTCATAGTGTTGTCATGAATTGAATGCATGAATTCATGTGTGTGAAATGCTTGGAACAGTGCCTGACACATGGGAAGCTTTCAAATCTTATTATTAGCTGTCATTTTTTTCAACCAAGGTGGAAGCTGAGACTCAAGAGGATCAGTTTCATCCTAGGCCACCCTGCTGGTAAGTAGCCTCATCTGAATTAGAAAAAGCTATCAATAAAAGGAAAGGGGAGAAACTGTGAGACACAGATTTTAGTTTCCACTGCAAAAAAAAAATGCTGATAACTAAGTTGGTGTGTGAATAAGTAATTTGCCAGCCTGACACATGGGGTGTTGATGAGATTTCAACAAACTGATGGGTATGCAAAGTCTTTGAAAACTGGAGTACAATGGTGTGGCTGTATTGCTCTGCTGGGGAGGAAAGGGCAGGGGCTGGGGTATGGTGAAGCTGAATGGAGTTGTGGCTTTGGGGAAAGAAAGGAAAGATGAAGACCCGCAGCTCATTTCCTGGCAACATGGGAAGGCAACAGTTTGCATTCATCACAGAGCCCCCAAGCAGGTGATGAGAAAACGCAGATGCCCACCCCCCTTCTGCTCCTTGAGCATCTCATGTTATTCAGCATTGTCCATATATTTGTGCAAAATGCTGTCTCCCCACTGGGAGACTTCATCAGCTCCCTGTGCTACTGGCAGGAGACTAGGAGTTTCCTAAAGGGGTCTGCTCAGAAGTGAAACTCATAAATGTACTCCTAATTGAGAGGGAACAACTGGTGCCTTAGCCAATTAAAATCACCTAAATGAGTAGCCCTAAAATCACCTACAATGACAAGCTCTGAGTCTGTAACGCTGGTTCTCTCCTCACAAGAACTCTGTAAGTAATGTGAAGAGATGTTTGATTTTGCCCAGCAGGTGGACACACGGGCCAAAAGAAGAGAAGCAGGGCACCCAGGATCACATGGCCCATCCTGAGCATGGAGCTTCCGGCTCCTGGTGACATTGCTCTCAGCCACACATGGGGTGCCTCTAAACAGAGCCCCTCATATCTCCTTCCCCACTACTGTCACAGGATGCCAGTCACAGGCACCAGAGTCGGAGAAGCAACCGTACTCTCGGATGTCTCTGGGAATCCATTAGTGTAGGATTTGATGCATTTCCTAGGAAAGCAAACAATCTCTGCATGACTTTCATAGTCACATGTCTGTAGGATAGCAACAATAATATTATAATCTCTTATCTGTTCCTTTTCTACCTTTCTTCTTATGGACAATGGTTACAGCTCATACATGTCTCCCTCTCTCCCAAGTTCAACAGCAGGGACCTCACAGGTTTCTGGTTGGGAAACCATGGTCTACCACAGGTACAGTATCCCAACAAGGCTGTAAAGAAGGGGGTTGATGATTAAGAATGTGGGCTTGCTGGCAAAGCAGAATTAGGTGTGAATACAATTTTGCTATTTCTTAGCATCTATTTTATGGTTTCAAAATTTCTGTGTTCTTCTCTGTAAAATAGAGATAATAATAGTGCCCATGTCATGAACTCATGGGATGAGAGAAGTATATATACACTTACTACAAGACTTTCATTTTCAGCAAGTTAGCAAATTACATAGTCTTCTGGATGAAGTATCATAAATATATTTTTAATGGCATGCCTATGCTTAATGGAAAAAAAAAAAAAACCGTGAAAACCAGAGGTTAAGGAAGACCTAATATTTTGGATACATTTTCTCACCTAGCTTGAATTTTTAGCAGCCACTTGGACATAGAATACAAGTCCTTAAGCTCACATTAGGCAAAGAATTGGAACTGAGATCCCAGACTAAGTCGGGATTTTCAAAGGGTTGGGACCCTTGGTAAATGGTTAGAATAGAAAGAAATCTTCATGCCCACTCAGGGAAACAGCAAGAAACTTTGCCTTCCTCTGGACTCTGGGGAAGTGAAAAAGAAAGTTTTCTGTTGATAGTTTGTAACCGTGACCCTGACCTCACTTGGGTTTGGTATTTACATTTATTGTATCTGTTCAGAAAATTAACACAAAGAGATCCCTAGCTGGAATACCCCTAGAGCTTCCAGAAAAATAAAATGAAATTCTGTCCTGCCAAATACAAGCTCCATTACAAAATACACAGAGAAGCAAGACACTGTGAGTGAGTGAGGCAACAGACAGCATCCATGGAAAGGCAAGAGTCCCCAGTGCCTCAGAGAACAGAATCATCAGAATGGAGAAGTAAGATACATTTGAAACAAGTAAAGACAGATGGGAAAAGGGTAAGATGCCAGGAATAAAGCCTTCACAGAAAGGTGGCATGGAGTAAGCAAGTAATAGATGTTAGCTATTATTCAGATTCGTGTTAGGGTTCTGTTTTCATGGAGGAAAGAAATACAAATCTGAAAGGCAATCCCTGTGTTGATCACCAGTTTCCTTCAGGCACAGAGTTTTGCAGGCTGAGGAGCATAATACCAGGACTGGAGAGATGGGAGGTTCCATGGATGAAGGTCTGGAGGTAAAGCCTCTTTGGTCCCCATCCTGACTAATCCCCACGTGATCATGAAGAAATCAATCCCCTTTGCAATAGATCTGACCTCCCAAGGCTGAAGCCGAGAATAGGATGTGGGGAGCACTCTAAGGCTTACTGTAAAAATTAATCACAACACAATAATAATTTTAAAAAGCAGCTGCCAGAGGGAGAGAGGCATAAAGTCACTGAGGAGGTCACAGTATCAAGCTATCATTTTGATGTACAGTTCCCAAAGAGATCAGTCTACTCCGACTTAGAATGTATTATTTGTGATAAAATTACAACATATCAGGGATAGCAAAGAACCTTCAGGAAAGAAACCTGGGATGCAGATGGACAGCCTAGGGTACTCTGAGACATATGTTGTGTGTGGTGGGTGGAGGTGGCATATGAGGACTGTCCTTGCTGGAGTGGAATGGAATACCAATCTCTTGTCCCTCTGTTCAATATTTAATTCTGTACAAAGTGTATGATTGGCAAACCCTTGGATCATATCATTTACAGTCATACTTGACTACAGTCAATAAGTAAGTAGCTTGCTAAAAATCAATAAATAAGGAAATAATTGTCTTCTATAGGATTCAACATAAAAAAAAATAACATAATTTTTGTTGCATTCCTCAGCCCAATTCACTCTTAACACAAGGGACAGAAAGTAGGTCTGAGTCTATCTCCAGCAATAGGCTGAATTCCAAAGGATGTTGGTCCCAGAGTCTGTCCTGGTTTGAAATGAGTTGAAGGCAGGGTTTGAGCACCTTGACACAGTATAGATTCCCTCCAAGGCAGGGTCAGCCATTGGCATTCTATGCTGAGACAGTCTTTGCCATGCTGCCTTGGATAATACATTCTTAACAACTTGATCATTAGAGATCAAGTCATGAGGTATTTGCAAGTCACTTAATCGGCCAGAAAGCCTTCAGATAAAGATGGCAATCAGGCTTCTCCCATCAATGTCTTTTTGCAAAGAACAGTCCAGCCTGCCTCTGCACATCAATCTGTATTAGTCTAAGGATCATTCTAAGATGTATATATTTCACTGTCAGTACTTCTGATCCGATAAACAATTTGTCTAAGTGACAGCTAGAGTTCTGCAGACATAGAAGCTGGTGGAGTTGAGCTCGGCTGTGCCAGCTGGGTGGGGAAGGTATCACTTCGGCATGGTGGATAACAGGGCTCATTCCTGAAAGTGGTAACTTCTTCCTTTTATTCCTATCCAACATGACATCATAGACAATGCCCTGGTTTAGGCATTTTCAGGATGATGTGAGTTTATGTCTTGTCTTCGAAGCACATTCGCTTCAGTACTTACCTCAGTTCCTTCATCCATAAAATGGTGATACTCATCTCTCGCAATTATTGTAAGGATCAAGTAATTTAGCACAGTGCTAGGCATATAGTAGGTACTCATAGTTTATTTTTCCTCCCTGGGGTTGGGGGTGATGTCACTGATTTAACCAAGAAACACACCTAGAGACAAGGTTTTAAGGCAGGAGGAGGCATCCTATGAAGAAAGAAAGGATAAAAACCTGCAATCTCTTAGTTCTCAGCTTGGATAGTTCATAAGAACTTGAAATCTGGGCAACCCAGCTTTCTCTGAGTTTCCATCAAGGGAGCAAGCCAGAGTCACACCTTGAACTTCTATGACAGCCAACACACCGTTATACTTTAACTTGTATCCAAAAGGAAAAAAGCCCTCGTCCTGAGGGAGGAATTAGGGAGATCCCTATGAGCAAGGTGACCCACACAATGACAGCCCAGGGACATCAAAGATCCAGCAGGGTTGGGAACTGGGGAGTTGGGACACAGAACAAGCATCTTCATAACTGTGATCTCCTTGTTATAAATATCACAATAACCACATTTGTTCAGCTACTCAATCAATGAAGTTAGCTATGTAAGTGTCATATGTTGCCTTCCCTGGAAATGAATCTAGGAGATTTAGTGATTCATTCACTCAACAAATATTTATTGAGCATCCTCTGTATGCCAGCCAATGTACCAGGAGCTAGGGGCATTAGGTTCCTGCTTTCATGAAGCAGAGAGACCAAACAAATAATACCAGATAGTGGTAAGTTCCATGGAGAAAATAAACAGAGTTATGGATTGTGCCCAGGATAAGTGGAGGGATCATTTTAACAGTGGCCTGGGAAGGCCTCTGGGATGGTTATATTAGAAGGAGAAATGAAGAACACAAAGGAGGTAAGCACGAAAAAAAATCTGGAAAAAATATTCCAGGCAGATGGAAAAGCAAGTGCAAAGTCTCTGAGGCAGAAATGACCTTGGTTTGTTTGAAGAATGGAAAGAACCTGAGGATACATGCACAACTCGAACAGAGTGAGCAAGGGACAAAATGCTAAGAGTTGAGGCTGAAGAGGTGGGAGCTATAGTTTGTATCGTGGCCAAATGTTTGGATTTTAATTAATTAAAATAGAGACTCTGTGGTAGTTTCTCTCTCTCTCTCTCTCTCTCTCTCTCTCTCTCTCTCTCTCTCTCTCTCTCGTGGTTGTAGTTGTTGAGAAGACAAGGTCTGGCTCTGTCACCCAGGCTGGAGTGCAGTGACATGATCTCGGCTTACTGCAACCTCTGCCTCCTGGGCTCAAGTGATCCTTCCAACCCAGCCTCCCGAATAGCAAAGACTACAGGCACATGCCGTCCTGTCCAGCTAATTTTTGTATTTTTTTGTAGAGATGGGGTTTCACCAAGTTGCCCAGGTTGGTCTCGAATGCCTGAGCTCAAGCGATCCACCCACCTTGGCCTCCTGAAGTGCTAGGATTACAGGTGTCAGCCACCACGCGCATCATATGTCATATAATATGAATATATAATCTCTTTGGTAGGTTTTAAGCAGGAGAAGGTACATTCAGGGGAGAGAACCTGGGGCCTTTAGCCTGTCCATTCCCTCAATTCTGTAAGCTCCCCTGTTCTGCTCCTGGACTCGGCATGCCTCTAGGTCCACATGATTGTTAGACTGCCCTCCTGTCCTCCTGCTTTGCCAGGAGGGCCAGGCCAAAGCTCCTAAGCTATGACCTTTAGCCACCAACGCCATCCATCCTTCTGGCCTGAGGCTTTGGCTTTCACAATCCCATGCATCATTCAGACCCAGGTTGTAGTACTCCCGACTTTCCCACCCCTTTTTCTATCTTATTCTGAGCTCTAGACACTGTTCCCCTACTTCCTGAACTTTGTCTGTGCCTGGACTCCCTAAATCATGGAGAAACTGAGGCAGGATGGGGAGTCAAGGAAGTGACCATGTTCTTGGGACCCAGCAACCTTGATGACCATTCAGTCAACACACTAAGCTTCAGCATTTGCAATTATTCAAAGCTGTCTTCATTAGGGAATTTTTCCTGAAGAAAGCATGCAACGTTTTGATTTTTACCTGTCCTCAAACTGACCCTTTGATCATTATAATGTAAAAAACACACCCCTGGGTGGAGATTCAAGGTGCTAATGAGACACTATATATGAACAAGCATGTATAGCTACTGCACATGTGCACCCAGAGAGCCACCCAGAATACACGTACCAGTAGCATCCCTTTCCACCGCCTTATGAATAATCTTGTATGGCTCCCGTAAAGGAAGTCTCCCTAGTGCCAGTCTTTGCTGTCTCATCCTTACCAGTAGCCTACCCTGAATTCTGTCTCTCTCAGGGTGTACTGTCTATTCTGCACCTAACTTATAAAACTTTTTTCTTTTGCAATAAATTACTCTACATTGCGCTTCTTTTGCTGTGTATCTCTGATTTAAATTCTTTTAAACTAAGAGGATAAGAACTGAGGTGTCACAACAGCTGTCAACAAAACAAGGGGCAGAGTTCTTGGACCACGGACTAGTATCAGGAGTCATGTTCTTCCTCTGCTACCTTGGGAATCATTGCTTCACCCCCGTGGTCCTCTCTGGAACCTCTAAACTGTACTGTGTTGGAGTTGGATGCAATGGTCATTAAGGTCCTTTTCAACTTGGATGTCCTAACCTGGGGTTCGGCCAATTTAAAAAAAAAATAGAAAAAAAACTAACAGGTAAGAAGTAGAGATACTCTGTTTTTTAGAGCAAATGACTCCCTGTATTGGGTTTAAAAGCACTCTTTAATTTTGAAACCCCACAAAACCCCTCTCCAGCCCCTGAGCTCTTGGCTTCCCGTAGGCGTATGTTTGTAACACACATATGTCTTCCAGGGAACAACATGAATGTCAGTGTCATTTAACTGGAGACTTGCCTGGTGTTTGTATTTAAAACGAAAGTCTTGGAACTAGTTAGCCTCAAGTGTAGATTAGCCAAAGCATGAAATTTTTCTTCCTCACTCCTTTTTTCTCACAAATTTACATTTTACATGAGTAATATATGTTCATTATTCAAGAACCCTATGGAGATAGAGAACATAGAATTGAAAGTCTCCCAGAATTTTCTTATTGGTCAGCACAGTAAAAACTGATACATATTCTTTTCATTAATTAATCAACTAAGTAATTTATCCCATGTAAATGTACTAAAAATACTTTTTTAATGTTTGTGGTTGGCTTAGTAGCCCCCAAAGATATATCCACATCTCGATCTCAAGGTAAGAGTGTTAACTTATTTGGAAAAAGAATCTTTGCATATGTGACAAAATTAAGAGTCTTAAGTTGAAGAGATTTTGAATTATTCAGGTGTGCCCTAAAGGTAATCGCACATATGATTACAAAAGGAAGGCAGACAGAGATTTTAACAGAGAGAGGGCCGTATGAAGACACAGTGGAGAGAAATTTGAAGATGCTGGCCTTGAAGATTAGAGTGACGCAGTCACAGGCCAAGGAATGCCACCAGCTACCAGAGGCTGGAAAAGGCAAGAAATGGGTTTTCCCTTAGAGCCTCTATGGGGAGCACAGCCCTGCCGACACCTAGGTTTTGGCTCAGTGAAACCTATTTCGGAGTGACTTCCAGAACTGTAGAATAAACTTCTGTTGTTTTAAGCCGCGAAGTTTGTGGTAATGTGTTACAATAGCTGCAGAAAACTGATGCTACTATGTTCAAGGCCTAAAATGGAAAACAGCAGTCCTCCACTTCACCCACTTCCAGGCCCCTGGTTTTATTTCCCAGAGGCAAATATTTTAAATATTGGAACAGTTACTTCAGAAAATCTTCTCCATATTTCTAGTTGAAGGGCATATATATGTGTTATATGTATGCCCATTGACTTTGTGTTTTTGTTTAAAAAAATGTTTAGAAACTCTTATACCTCCTAAACATATGCATATATATGCACATGTATGCATATATACACTCTTCCCTTAATCACACTCTCAACTTCCAAAATAATTATAATACAACTTTTGGCTGAATCTGTAGTCAGATATATATATAAAGAGAGAGACAGAGTCTGGCTCTGTCACTCAGGCTGGAGTGCAGTGGCACATTCTCAGCTCACTGCAACCTTCACCTCCCAGTTTCAAGCCATCCTCCCACCTCAGCCTCCCCAGTAGCTGCGATTACAGGTGTGTACCACCATGAATGGCTTTTTTTTTTTTTTTGTAGAGGCAGGGTTTCACTATGTTGGCCAGGCTGGTCTTGAACTTCTGAGATCAAGCAATCCACCTGCCTTGGCCTCCCAAAGTGCTGAGATTACAGGTATCAACCACTGCGACCAGCCTGTAGTCATATTTTTATGTCATTTTGTTACAATAATATATATTATACTCATAGCTTTTCTGTGTGGTATGCTATGTTTACATTTTCTCTCTTGAACAACTTTTTTTTTTCCTGTAGTAATTGCCTCAAGTTTTTATTTACCTGATCCCTTTATGCACATAACACCTTAACTCCATCCTCAAGCTCTCCGCCAGAAATGGAAAATCTCTTTCAATATATTCAAGAATATGAGATAGTCTGTGATTTTCATTCTGCCCCCACCTGAAAAACACCTTTCCTAGATATCCTCATCTTGTTGGTTCAATAAGAATTGGTTGATTTTCAGTATTTGTAACTGTGCTGTCATTCTGAAATTCATTTCTCTCTTTCTGCTAGAGTGGAAGCTTTCTGTATTCTGTCTCTCTTTCTTCATTTTGCCTCATTAAAATGAAGATTCGAAATTCTAATGGCTTCTGAAGAAAGGGTGAATGCTGTGAAAATTCTTTGATTTATTGCCTATCTTTATCTTGACTATACATAGAAATCTAGGAAAGTCATTTTACCTCAGAGTTTTGAAGACATTTTCTTACTGTCTTCTAGCTTCTGATAGTGCTATTGATAATTTTAATGCTTTTGTTATTTCCGATCTCATGTATGTGATCTCTCTCTGAGAGCTTTTGGGATTTTAATTTTACTCCATTGCTCTGATTTTTTATAATATTTTATTCATCATGCTGGGCATAAAGTAAGCTTTAAAATATGAAAACCTATAACCTTTAATTATAGAAAATTTTCTCATTCTAGTTCTTGGATAATTTTCTTGATTCTAATTTCTTCATTTCCTGGAACTTTTCTCAGCAACGTTTTGAACCTTCTGACTACTTTTTAAACACATTTATCTTTTCCTTACTTTTTTCCATGAATTTGTCTTTTAATTCTACTATCTAGATTTCTTTTCAAATATATATATACACATTTGTCCATTCTATAAAACTTTGTATTTTAATCTCTAGGATAAATTTTATTTGTTATTTTTGAAGCTCCTTTTAAAAATCATGTAATTCTTGTTTCATGGATTTGATATTTTTTACCTCTGTGAGAATATAAATTGTAGTGTTTCCCCTGATAGTTTTCCTTTCTCTGATTTCTACATTCTATTTGTTTTATCCAGGCTTCTATACTCTGTTTATCTGCTTTTTAGTTAGAGGTGTTACTCAACTGTTTTAATATCTGGTATCCTTTCACATTTAAAAGTGAGCCATTGCAGAGATTAGCAGCTTCATGGGCACACACTTGACTTCCATTGGGATGCTCATGCAGGCATTGAGCCATTTTGTTAAGGGCAGATGGATTGACAGTAACTGCAAGACTCTTCTCTCTGTTGGGTCAGCTTGACTACCCTCCAATCTTCTGTAAAGGGCTAGAGATCTTCTATTTCCTAATTCCCAGTTTTTGGTACGGTAATCTGTACCTCCCACTCTGCCCAAGCTGTGCAGGATATTCTTGAGTTATAAGTTCCTCTGGAACAACTTCTTCAAAGAGCAAACCTCCAGTCTCCTGCTGTGTAGGGAAGGAAGAGCTGCCTGGTTGCCTGAGGTAAAGACGGGAATGCAGGGGTCTAATTATTTCTTTTATGGAGTTTCAACCAATTCTTTACTTTTAAGCTCCATCCACACCTTAACTTTGGAAGACATCTATTGCCTTAAATTCTGAAGTGTTTACAGTGTTCCAGAATGGAAATTGGTTGGCTTCTTGTTTTACCCACCCAGCAACCTTATGGACATTTTATTTTGGCTTTCTCTGGTATGCAAAGTTAAATTTTAGTTATCCATCTGTTTTCTAACATCCGAAGTTATCTTGACATTTCTCTGTTTTTTTCTTTCTTGATCTTCGTCTTCATAAGTACATGCCTTTAACAAAATTCTTTACATTCATTCTAGTGGGGTCTTGGAGCAGAGCAGGAAAAACACCTTGACCACATTTTACAAGAGCCTACCTCCTTCTTTTTTCTCTTCCAGCTCTGAAGCCAAGATCTCCTCCTCTGAATTAGTAGCTGCAAAACTTCTGGTCTGAACAAAGTCTTAAAATAAAAGACCATCAGTTAAGGGATTTGATTTACAGTAGCTTTTGCATTGGGGGAAATGGATAATATAATGGGGATAAAGAATCCTTGATATTCAGAGACAGAACAAGTTCAAGCCACTTACTTTGTGCCTTTAAACAAACTACCTAACAGTTTTAAGCATCGATTCCCTTCTCTGTCCCCTGACGATTCTCTATGTGGACATTTCCAGTGACATGGATGCTCAAGTCTTTATGGACAACCCCTTTTATCACTGCAGCATTTGTACCCCGTTTTTTGTTTTTGCATTGACCTCGTTATCTTTTTTCCACTTCCCTAACATCTGTCTCCACACATGCCATGAATTATCTCTGCCTCCAAGCTCCCGAGATTGACAGAGCAGAAAGGAGATGAGATTTCTCCTAATGGGTTTACATGGATCCTGAGATCTAATGTTCTGCACCACTGTCCATTCTCCTTTAACCACATTATGCCACTGCCACCAGCAAGCCATGTGGCAAGAGAGACACAACTGCCTAGTCTGTTTCCCTAGAAAGCACAATTCCCAGCACAGGTAAAGAAGCTCCGTTTATTCATTTATCCATCTAGTCACTCTTTTATTCAACAGATAGTTACTGAGCATCTATCATGCATCAAGCAGTCTGTTAGATCCTGCACACACCAAGAAATAAGACAAAATCCAGTCTTTGAAGTGCCGCAAGGAGCTGACTGCATAACAGAGGAAACAGATCCAGAAATCAACAACCACTCTGTAGGAGCTATGATCAACAGAAGTGTGCCTGGATCATGGCACCTGGGTACCTGGGTCAGGTCTGCAATCTGGTGAGGTCATGGGAGGCTTCCCAGAAGAGGTAATATCTGAGTTTTGAAGAATGAGAAGAAATAAGCCTCACAGCTTTACTTTTACTTTGTTTCTGGACTTCCTGATTCTTTTAACAGGGAATGATAAAATACAATTGGTGAAGAGGCCTTTAAAGATTACATAAGCTAATCCTCTGATTTTACAAAACGAAATTGAGGGAGAAGAGAGGTTATGGTGCATCCAGGCATATCGGTAGGAATGCTTGAGGAAGTCCTGCTAGAGCAGTCTGGGTCCTTGTGGCAAAAGTTACCATGTTATGAGGCTTTTTCCTGGATCACCAAATTTATCCAGAGATTAGTTGAAGCCTGCAGACTCTTGGTTATAAATGAGATGATACTATTTTGTTAAAAAGCAGTAGTTTGAGTGGGGGCACAGTGCTGGTTTTTTATCTTAATCTAATATTTTTGAGACAGGGTCTTGCTTTGTTATCCAGGCTGTAGTACAAGGACATGATCATGGCTCACTGCAGCCTCCTGGCCTCAAGCAATCCTACCACCTCAGCCTCCCAAAGTGCTGAGATGACAGGTGTGAGCCAACACCGTACCATGCTGGTTTGGACTGTAAGAGTGGTGTTGTGTTTGGGTAACATGATTTGAAGGTGCAGTGGGGCACCTGTGCCTGGAACCCATTCTTGTCTCTTTAGGAACAGCTGGCAAAGCAAGTCACCCATTTTGGTCTGTGATGTGCTTTTCTACCTGCTGAAATGTCCCTGTTCTCTCCCAGTACTCATCAGGGATCCATGAGCTTCTCCCAAATTCCCTTTCCCACCAATCTTGAGGGGATATAATTGCCACAGTTATACCCACCTGGGCCAGAGTCAGGGAGCCTCACCCTCCTCCACTGGGGTTAAAGGGTGGCAGAGGGGAGCAAAGAATCTCACGTTTATTTTCCCTAGGTCTGGTCAGTCTGTGACTGTATTACTCCATTCTCACACTGCCATAAAGAACTACCTGAAACTGAGTAATTTATAAAGTAAAGAGGTTTAATTGATGCATAGTTCTACATGGCTGGGGAGGCCTGAGGAAATTTACGATCATGGTAGAAGGTAAAAGGGAAGCAAGCACGTCTTACCATGGAAAAGCAGAAGAGAGAGAGTGAAGCGGGAAGTAACCGCTTTTAAGCTGTCAGGTCTTGTGAGAACTCACTATCACGAGAACAGCATGGGGGAAATCCACCCCATGATCCAATCACCTCTGAGCAGGCCCCTCTGCTGATACGTGGGGATTACAATTCGACATGAGATTCAGGTGGGGACACAGAACCAAAGCATATTAGTGTTCTTTGTGTAAGAACCCTCTGTAAGTTTCACCTTCAGAACCAGGAAATTAGTCTCTGGCCTTTCTAAAACCCCAAGGTCACTGAGGTAATGAATGACAGATAATATCATAAATGAGGCCTCCTGACTGAATCCAATCATCATCCCCCTTTTCTCCATACCACCCGCAATGTAACACTAGATAGAGAAAGGAATTCCCAGGAGTAAATATAGGAAAACCTTTGGAGAAGTTACTGAGTCTAAAACAGACTGTAAAGCGCTAATCCCCGTCTTCTTTCAGGGGAGTTCCACTGAACCACGTGACCTCCTGGGATGACTGCTTCAGTCTCAGTTTGGAGCAGCTGCCTTCTGTGCAGGCAACAGCAATGTGCACACAATGTAGAGGCTGGAAGTTTGCAAGCCACTGTAGCTTTTCTAAATCACTGTTCTGGCCCCGCAGCACACAACACACACTGAGCTGCAGGAGGGCTCCGACACAGGCTCCCTGAGGTCTTGGTTCCCAAGCATCTGCTTTGAACTGCTCTTTGCATCTGTTACTTACCTGTTGCTACATAACAAATTGCCCCAAAACTTGAAGGCTTAAAGCAAAGGATATATTCTTTCATAGTTTCTGTGGGTAAAGAATTCGGGCATGATTTAGCATGTCTTCTGCCGCTGGAGTCTCCCATGGTGCAACTAAGGTGATGGCTGGAACTGTAATCATCTCAAGGCTCAACTGGATGTAAGGGTGGAGATCTACATCCAAGCTCACTCATGTGGCTTTTAGCAGGATTCAGATCCTTGTCTGAAGACCTTCCTCAGTTCCTTGCTATGTGAGCTTCTCTATGGATAGTATAATATAATGCTATCAGCTATCAGAGCAAGTGAAGGGCAAGAAAGAGCCATTCAGATGGAATTCGGTTTTTATAACCTGATTGTGGAAATGACACCCCATCATGCTTGCTCCATTTATTACGAACAGGTCACTGGGCCAGTCCACAGAAGAAGGCAGGCGATTACATTAAGTTGTGAATACTAGCAGGCCGGTTGCTGGAGGCCATCTTGGAAAGCTGCTATATTAGTTTCCCAGGGCTTGCCGTATGTCAAACTGGGTGGCTCAAAACAACAGAAATGGTTTCTCTCACAGTTCTAGATGCTGCAAGTCCAAAATGGAAGTTTCAACAGGATCACAATGTCTCTGAGGGCTGGAGGGGAGGATCCTTCTTTGCCTCTTCCTAACATCTGGTGGTTGCAGCAATTCTTGGTGTTCCATGCAGCTGCACGAGTCCAATCTCTTCTCCATCCTCACGTGGTATTCTCCCTGTGCATCTCCATCCTCACAGGGCATTCTCCTCTTTGTGAGTGTGTGTGTCTCTTTGTCCACAGTTCTCTCCTCTTGTAGGGTCGCTGGTCATATTGAATTTAGAGCCCACTCTAATTCAGTATGATTTTATCTTCACTTGATTACATCTGCAGACCCCATTTCTAAATAGTCACATTCACAGGTTCCTGATAGACGTGAATTTGGGGGCAATACTGTTCAATGCAGGATAGCTGCCGACTGGTGCCTCTCGGCAAGTCAGTGCAAGTTTAGGGTCATCCTAACCCAGCACTGCTCCAGGGATTTTTAGTAGCAAAGTAATTAATGCATTTGTCCCCTGTAATCTTCCAGGATCTAGACAATATTTCTGTTGAGAACAAGACTTTGAGGGATTGGTAGGTAGGGCAAAGACATCAAAGCAAACTAGTTATGTCTTTTTGATCTCAAAGTCAATTATTTTCAATCTCCTTTCTCTTTCACCTGAACCTGGGACACATTTCCTTACAAAGTTGTGGCTCACTAAGCAGTGCTTCTCAAGTAGTGGGGGGCGGGGGTATGCCTTCTTGGTAGGGAGAAGTGGCTGGTGTCAAAATACATAAAAATTTCCTGGTAGGTGCATGTTGTTTGAATGTAACTCTTATATTGTCTGCTTCACCCCACGCCCCATGAGGTGATATTTGGTAATATGTAAAACAATTTAAAATGGACACCCTCATTAAGCCATCAATTCACAGCAATTTCACCCATACATATACAGTGCATTTAACATACTCAATCAGTCCTAGAGAAACTTACATGAACGCATGCAATGAAGCATGTAAAAGAATGTTCATCGCAACATTCATTGTGTGTAATGACAACAAATTGGAAGCAACGAAAGTCTCCTTCAGTAGGGGAATGGCTAACTAACTGGGGGTATGTTCCTAAAATGAAACATTATACGGCAATTAAATGGACTAGATCTCTATGAATGTGTAAAAATTGATCTTGAAAACCATGAAGATTCAAAAAAAAGCAAATCGCAAAACATTACATACTGAATGATGCTATTTATGTTAAATAAAAACACACCAAACAATACTACATTACATTTATAGACATGTATATGTGGCAGTAAAGGTTTAAAAACCGTGAACAGGAAGGAAGTCAACCAAATTCATGGATCTTGATTGCCTAAAGTAGGCTTGGAGGGAGGACAATGGGACTGAAAAGGGGAACAAGGAGGAGGATTTTGACTGTGTCTAGAGCATCCTATTTTTTTTTTACACATATCTGTTTAGAAACCTAAAACAAAACAACCAAATGTTGTTTCGACGGTATTTGTTGTATTAGGTAATTTTGTGACTTAAAGATTTTTTGAGACAAGGTCTCAGTCTGTAACCCAGGTTGGAGAGCAGTGGCACAATCATAGCTCACTGCTGCAGCCTTGAATTTCTGGCCTCCAGCAATCCTCCCCCCTCAGCCTCCTGAGTAGCTGGGACTACAGGCACATACCACCATGCCAGCTTAATTTATTATCATTATTATTATTTTGTGTCAGGGTTCTCTCTCTGTCACTGAGGCTGATGGGCAGTGGCAGGATCACAGCTCACTACAACCTTGAAATCTTGGGCTCCAGTGATCCTCCTGCCTCAGCCTCCTGAGTAACCAGGACTACAAGAAGATGCTGCTGCACTTGGCTAATGTTAATTTTCTTTTTATAGAGAAAGGGTCTCATTGTGTTGCCCAGGCTGGTCTCCAACTCATGGCCTCAAGTGACCCTCACACCACAGCCTCCCAAAATGCTAGGATTACAGGCATGAACCACAGTGCATAGCCCATTTTTAAACTTTTAAAAATAAGAAAGAAGAATGAAGAGGCTGGGTGAGGTGGCTCACGTCTGTAATCCCAGTACTTTGGGAGGCAGAGGCAGGCAGATCACAAGGTCAAGAGATCGAGACCATCCTGGCCAACATGGTGAAACCCCGTCTCTACTAAAAATACAAAAATTAGCTGGGTGTGGTGGTGGGTGCCTGTAGTTCCAGCTACTCTGGAGGCTGAGGAGAATTGCTTGAACCCAGGAGGTAGAAGTTGTAGTGAGCTGAGCTTGTGCCACTGCACTCCAGCCTGGCAACAGAGCAAGACTCTGTCTCAAAAAAAAAAAAAAAAAAATAGCTAGGCATGGTGGCACACTCCTGTAGTACCAGCTAGTTGGGAGGCTGAGGCAGAAAAATCACTTGAACCCAGAAGACAAAGGTTGCAGTGAGCCCAGATAGCACCACTGCACCCCAGCCTAGCACCAGAACGAGACTTTGTCTTAAAATAAAATAAATTAAAATAAAAATAAAAATGAAAATAAGGCCCTGATTTGCAGTGACTAAATTTCTACAGGAAACATGGCCCACTGGAATGTAAGGCCCCACTCGTGTGCTCATGGGCAGGACTGGGACGCCCTGGCTGCTGAGACAACCACAAAGAGGAGGGATAGAGCTGTGTGGAGCGAAGCGCACACCCTAGGTTTTAACTGGGTTATAGAATCCCCAGGTATTCACTGTTTGTTAGACCATTCACTAAATTTCTTCTGTGGCATTGTAATGGCAGAGCATCCTGAGATCTGTAGCAAGAGGGAAGGAGTGGCTTTAATTCTTGATGTCTTTCTCATTCTGATTTACATAAAGGCTGTCTGCATTCCAGTCACTGTTTTGGATTTCTGTGAGATGTCACTGTCCCCTTCCAATGGTATCTTTTCCATCTCTTTCAGCAATCAACTCTAGGAGGGAGCATCTCCCTGTAGTCAACATGGCCATGTCCAAAATAAGTGCATGTCCCTAGAGGTCAGTGTCAGAAGAGCCAAACCACTTTGCTAAAATTGTAGAGACGTCATCTATATACAGAGAAAGTGGCACGGAGGGCCTAGAATTCGTGACCTGAACTCATGACCTCCTCTAATCACACCACCAACTGCTTGATTGCTCAATCCAGACATCCCAGAATCATGATTAGCATCTCTTTCTCCATTGCCACATATAGCTAATCAATCGATTGATAAATACTGCCCAATCTTCCTTCTCAGCACCTATCAGAGCCACCCATTTGTCTCATCCCTCTTGCTCCCCTCACAGTACAGGCCTAGACAACTTATTTACCTATAGGAACAGCCTTCTATCTGGTTCATCCTGACACCCCCCTACTTTCAATGTCATCTCCATAATAGCCAGAGAGATCTTTCACAAACAAATCTGATCATGTCCTTCCATTCCTTAAAGCCTTCAATGGTTTCTTTAGCTCTTACAGATAAAGACTCAAATCTGCAGTGATTTATGATGTCTTTCCTGATGACCCTTGACTACCTCTTCACCACTATCCCTGTGTTCCAACCACCCGGTAGCTAATACACCCCTTTGGAAGAGTCTGCAATGAAGAGGACATTTTGCTAAGCGCCTGATCCTGCACTCTGACGCTAGGTACTGAGAGCGGGGTTCAAACTGGGAGCTATTTCCAAACTCAGGCTTTAATTACTTCTCCTTGAACTCGAAATGGGCTCACTGTCATCAAATCTCCATCTGTGCCACCCTTCAAGATCCAGATCAAATGCCACCTCCTGAAGACACCTCCCATGACTACATCTCCAGTCCTCAACATGCACACTCAGAATAATTCTCTATATGTCTGTGTTTGAATATCATTTTATGGATTCTTTTATGGATTTGAGTCTTTATCTGTAAGAGCCAAATAAACCATTGAAGGCTTTAAGGATTGGAGGGACATGAGCAGATTTGTTTGTGAAAGATTGCTCTGGCCATTATGGAGATGACATTGAAAGTAGGGGGATGTCAGGATGAACCAGTTAGAAGGCTGTTCCTACAGGTAAATAAGTTGTCTAAGCCTGGATTGTGAGGGGAGCAAGAGGGATGAAGACAAATGGGTGGCTCTGATAGGTGCTGAGAGGAAGATTCAGCAGCATTTAGCGATCAATTGATTAGCTATATGTGGCAATGGAGAAAGAGATGCTAATCATGATTCTGGGATGTCTAGACTGATCAATCAAGCAGTTGGTGGTGTGATTAGAGAAGGTCATGAGTTCAGGTCACGAATTCTAGGCCCTCCGTGCCACTTTCTCTCTGTATGTAGATGACGTCTGTACAATGTTAGCAAAGTGGTTTGGCTCTTCTTCTGACACTGACCTCTAAGAACATATTCTTATTTTGGACATGGCCATGTTGACTACAGGGAGATGTTACCCCCTAGAGCTCTCTGTCTGTCTTTCCTTCTACAACCCTGAGGGCAGGTATGATGCCTCGCTCTGACTCTAACCTAACAAGGCACTTTAACATAGCATGTGCTCGGTAAAGATGAATTGAGTTTAATAGCATTGATGGGCTGGAAAAAATGCAGGGTGTGAAGGAATGAAGGCTTATTAAAGATGCTGGGCTCTCCAACTTTCTAAAGAAGCTCCGTAGCTCACCTTTAAATTCCTCTAAACTTAAAAACTTCTGCCAGCTATTTCCCTTGAATCATTTGGACAGATGCACTAATAATGATGATTTAAAGTGAGACTTTGATGTCAGCACCTCATTCACACTTCAAAAAATATGTATTCAGAGGCACACAAAAAGGTTGTAATTACCATTTCAGGAAAATATGTTAATTTGATGCAATGCATTACTGCTCTGACAGCTTTCAGTTTTTGCACCAAATGGTTGTAAAATGGATATTACAGGAAAAATAGTTTTCTTTCGCTCAAAATATGGGTAGGGAGCAAAGGCAAATAGATCGAGGGCCCTCTGAATGGGGCAGGGAGTGGGGCAGGGCAAATGGACTGTTAGCATGAGGTCTGACGGTTAGCTGGCGAGGGTGCTGGTGCTGATAACATTTCTGGTGTGGAGGTGCCTGTCTGGGCCTCCTCACTCACTGAGAGTGCCAAAAATCCAATTTAAAGTGGGAGTAATGGGAGGTCATCATGTTGGCTCTGCTCTGGGAAGACCCAACCATCTAGTCCAGGCTGGAACTGGGGTTCTCTGATTGGATCCCACTGGCTGCTATGACTCCTGGCTTCCTCTGACTGAGAGCTCCCTTTATGGACATATGAGATGTGGTTTCCAACCTCTGCTAGCAGAGAAAAGCCACCCCCTACCCAAGCCTCAGTGAACTGTCCAAAAGTTCTGTCTGAGTTGAGAGGGCATTAGATCTCCCTGCATCACAGGGGCCTCCTCTCTAGGATGTGGGTAATTTCTCCTACCTCAAAGGGATGGCGTGAGAATTAAATGAGGGCAATGGATATAAAATGCTGAACTTTACAGATACTTAATAAACGGTAATTCTTCTTACAGTTATTATTACATTATCATGTTATTATCCTAGGGAATAAGCTGATTAAAAATAATTCTCAAAAGGAGTGGTGGAGTGACCCAGACCTTAAGAAACCCAGAGTGTAAAGCTGTTTCTACCATTTTAGGGGGGTCTTTGAGGGCTGTCCCTCAACATGTACCAGGGATTGGTTCCAGGACAGCCCCTTTCCCTGTGCCAAAATCTGCGAATGCTCAAGTGCCTTATACAAAATGGTACAGGATTTGCACATAACCTCCACACATCCTCCTGCATGCTTTAATCATCTCTGGTTTACTCATACCTCACACAATGTAAATGCTAAGTAAATAGTTGTTAGACCATTTTAAACATTTTTTGTTGTTGTATTTTTTCCAAATATTTCTGATCCAAGATTATTTGAATCCACAGATACATTAAGATGAGTTAGTTGAACCCATGGATATAGAGGGCTGACTGGCTTTACAGAAAGGGTGTTTTACATATGCACCTCTCTAGGCCCCAGGGTGAAAGGGGCCAGAGAGAACCCAAGAGAGGTGATTGCTCTCCCTCACCTGCTAGGTGTCTGGGTGATCTGAGTGTGACAAGATGCCCTTGTAGTTGGTCCTGACTCCCACACCCCAATAATTTCAGGATGTATACAAATTCCTGTTCCACTCCCACAGGGTGCAGAGATGGAAGACAGGGGTAACTTAGATTAAATCAGCTAGAAATGTCCTTGCGAGCAGATGTCTGTGCTCAGTCCCATCTTCCTAACATGCCTCTGCAGAGAGAAGGGGCAAAGGAAGCCTTGGGACTCCTGTTCTAACACCAAAGAGGTGGGAGGTTGGGGAGGAGGAAGCAGTCGGAGAACATTGGTTTCTTCTCGGCAAATGCAACCCTGGAGGCTCATTCCCCTCTCTTTTCCTGCCTTATGGAAGCATCTGCTGGAGGAGTCAGCTGGCAGCTGGCAGGTGGTGAGAAGGGTCAATGAGAGCCAGAAGCAGGCATGCCTAGGCATGCTACCAGCAGCTCGTAGCTTCCATTACAAAGATCTGGGTCACAACCCAGAGGCAGATGCCTGTCAGGCAATGGTCCTGACAAGCCTGCTCAGGGTCACCCAGGACAGAGCACTTGTTGATCGACAGTGCAAAGCCTTGACTGCCTGGCAGCGTTGGGGATGAGCTGAGTCCACCAATGGGACATGCTACACATCGGGGGAGGAGCCCTCAATATGCACGCAGTATTGCTACCAGAGTGGAAATCAGGCTCTTATCTGGGTGGGAGGGAACAAGGCAGGGTGATGGACTGGCCCTCATGCCTTCAGTTTGCATCTGAAATATTAGGGACAAGGGACGTGTGCATGGAGGAGAGCAGAGAGGGCTTGGTGACCAGGAGCACAGGGGAGAGCCTGGTGAGCCAGGACCCAGGAGGCTTAGGAGGGATCTGATTAGGCGCTGCCCTGCAGGTGCCCTGTGCAACCTGTTTCATACCCTTGATCTCCTACCAAGCTTCATGGCTGCTGCTAGCACAGAGCTCCTGCCTGAAGATTAGAAGGAGGCTCCCTTCTCAAGGTGCCTGCTTTGCATCTGTCAGGAACTTGTCATAATATACTCATTTTGTTAGAATAAGACATTTTGCTGCCATCTGCTAGAAAATTGTCCTAACAGATACACACAACTAAGATGTCAGTAACGTGAGAGGTGGCCTTGTACAGCACACACACCGCAATGGGGCATGGAGCCTTCAGTACACTTTGAAGTTGGACTTAGCTGGGGACTGCAATAAGATGCTGAGTCTTGCCTTGAGTTGGGTGTGAGGCAAGAGGACTGGTTCTTCAAGTGAGCCGGCAGTTTGGACGGGGCTGGGGAACTTCAGTGCTATTGCCCTTCCTATCCCAAATTCCAGACTTATCCCTTCAAAGGAGCTTGGCTGCACAGCCAAAATGAATGTGTGTCATCCAGGCGGGCCAAGGGAGACTTCTATTTTTATTCTTTTAGAAAGAGAATGTCATTCTGTCACCCAGATTGGTGCAGTGTAGTGATGCAATCTTGGCTCACTGCAGCCTCAAAACTTCTGGGCTCAAGTGATACTCCTGCCTCAGCCTCCTGAGTATCTGGGAATACAGGTGTGCACTCCGTGCCTGTTTTTTGTTTGTTTGTTTGTTTGTTTTTTTGTTTTTTAATTTTTAGTAGAGATGAAGTCTTGTTATCTTGCCCAGGCTGGCCTCAAACTCCTGGCCTCAAGGCATCCTCCCACCTCAGCTCCCGCAAAGCGTTAGGATAATAGATGTGAGCCACTAAGCCTGGCAAGGAAAACTTTTAGAAAGAGAATGCTTGCCTGGCCTGGTTTGTATTGTTACTGTTACTTAAGGAATCTAAAGAAAATAAGTGGGATCTCCAGAAGCAGAATTAAGAAAGCAGAAGGCTTTGAGTTTTCTTTGATGTCTATAAACACGGTTACAAAGCAACAATCGATTTCTTTCTCTCTACAGTTTCCAAATACTTTAACAGTTAACATATCATTTTATTTACCGAATACGTCTGTAAAAAGCAGAGATAGTATGATCCTTATTTTGCAAAGGAAGAAATGGCAAGGCAGCGTTTTATATGACTTAAGGCATGCACTGACTCAGAGATTCATGAACACATGTCTTGATTTACTATATAAAGGGTTCAGTTCTAGTTACTTGAGGAATGGGGCATATTGTGAGTACTCAAGAGTAGCCTACTGAATGAAAAAAGGAAGAAATATAAATGAATGGACAGAGTCGTTAGGTGATAGCATTGGTGAGGTGACTAGACTGGCCAGGTTGACCTCATTTGGGATCACTTAGAGGTCACAGGGATTCAGTAAACATCCAATACAGAGCAACACAGAAATAATGCTTGTGACTTCAACCATAATCTAAGAGGAGAGATAAGAGACAGGAGATCACAGAGTAATGCACTTGCTTGGATCATTGTCTATAACTCTTCACACTGTAGAAAGGGAAGGTGCTTTAGAGTCCATCAAAGTCTGATCCAGTCAGCCATGAGGCCTTGGACCAATTATTTCATCTCTCTGGATCTTAGTTGACCCAACTGTTTAAATGGAGCAAATACTGTCTATTTTAGCAATCCATGTAAAACACTAAGTGCATTGTCCTGGAAAATAACAAAAATGGAGCAAGGAAAACATTCATTGTGATTCCTCTACTCCTTAGAACATCGTAAAAGGCATTATTCAGTCCAAACACTTCTCAGTGGAAGACTATGCTGGTCCCCTGGTTCTGTGTGGAACTCAAGAAATGAGAAGAGCAAGTAACAGGCCGCACAGTCTCTGCACAACCTGACCCCATCTCTTGGTGTCTGTCTCCTGAATGCATGCATGCATTCATTCATTCAGGTATTTGGGCATTCACTCATGCTTTCATTCATTGTGCTCACCAGGATTTCAATTCTCCTCTCTTTCCAAGCATGCACCATTTGAAGCCATGACCATCTGCCTTGCCTTGGACAATGAAATATAAACAGAGATGTTGTGTGTGACTTCTGGGTGAGATAATTCAACAGTCAGTGCCCTATTCTCCATGTTCTCTTTCCCTGCCTAAGCAAACCCCCAGGTCTGTGCTTGAGAAGGTAGCCTCATAAAATGATGGCTCCTCTGCCAACCTGGGTCCCTGAGTAATTACAATGAACAGAACTCCCCCTCCAGCCCACATTAGGCAAACAGCAGGACTGAGAAATAAACCTTTAACATTTTAAACACTGATCCTCCTGTGTCAGCCTCCTGAGTATCTGAGATTGCAGGCATGTGCCACTGGACCCAGAAGGGGAAGACCATTTTGGAAGCAGTGGTTAGAGAAGACCCTTTGAAAAGATGCTATTTAAATAGAGGCCGGGATAAAGTAGGAGAGTAAGCAATCCAGATATTTGGAACAGGAACATTCCAGAGAGGGAAGAGTGAACACAAAGGTGTTAATGTCAGCTCATGCTTTGCATGTGGCAGGAGCTGCAAGAAGGCCAGTGTGGCTGGGTCAAAGTGAGTGACAAGGTAAGAGATGAGGTCACATCAAAATAGGTGGTTCAGAAAGTGAAGAAGTAAACCACAGCACCAGAAGGAAACATTTATAATCATATCTAACAAAGAACTCATATCCAGAATATGAAAAGAACTACACATCAGTAAGGGATATAGTTTGGCTCTGTGTCTCCACCCAAATCTCACCTTGATTTGTAAAATCTCCATGTGTCTTGGGAGGGACACAGTGGGAGGTAATTGAATCGTGGGGGTGGGATTTGCCCATGCTGTTCTCATGGTAGTGAATAGTCTCATTAGATATGATGCCTTTATAAAGGCAAGCTCCTCTGTACATGCCCTCTTGTCTGCCACCATGTAAGACAAGACTTTGCTCCTCATTCTCCTTCTGCCATGATTATGAGGCTCCCTAGCCATGTGGAACTGTGAGTCAATTAAACCTCTTTCCTTCATAAGTTACCCAGTCTCAGGTATGTCCTTATTAGCAGCATGAGAAAAGATTAATGCAATTAGAAAAAGACAAACAACCTAAAGTTTAAAAATGGGCAAAAGATTTCCATAGGCAATTTATGGAAAAGGAGATCCAGACTGGGTGTGGTGGCTCATGCCTATACTCCCAGCATTTTGGGAGGTCAAGGTGGAAGGATTACTTGAAGCCAAGAGTTAGAGACCTGGGCAACACAGTAAGACCCTGTATCTACAAAAAAGGAAATAAAATAGCCAGGCCTGGTGGCACATGCCTTAGATACTTGGGAGGCTGAGGCAGGAGGATACTCTAAGCCCAGAAGTTTGAGGCTGCAGTGAGCTATGATTGTGCCATTGCACTGCAGCCTGGGTGACAGGGTGAGGCTCTTGTCTCTAATAAAACAACAGTGACAACAACAGCAACAAAATCCAAACTACCAATAAGCCAGTGAAAAAGTGGTCAATCTCATTATGCCTCAGGAAAGTGAAATTTTGAACCAAAATGTAATACCACTATAAACTTCGAGAATGGTTAAAAAGGCTGGAAAATACCATATATTCACAAGAACATGAATCCAATGAAAGTCATTTTTTGCCAGAAAGGAGTAAAACTACACTGGAAAACTGGCAATTCTAACAAAGGTAAGACTATGCCAATCTTATTAAGCAGAAATTCCATTCCTAAGGATACACCCAGGAGAAATGGGAAGACAAATGCACATAGCCCAAAGCTGAAAAGAAGACAAGTAGCCATCAACAGAAAGACACATAACTCTATTGTGATCTAGTCAGATAATGAAATAAAATACCTCATAGCAATAGAAAAGAACAAAGTAGTGATAAAGAAGGTGAAGCATAGAAGCTATATCGAATGAAAAAATCCAAACACATGATTTCATTCCAAACACACTCTATGATTCCATTTATCTACTTTTTAAAATATTTAATTTTATTTTATTTTATGGAGACAGAGTCTTGCTCTGTCACCTAGGCTGGAGTGCAGTGGTGTGATCTTGGCTCACAGCAACCTCCTATTCCCAGGTTCAAGAGATTCTCATGCCTCTGCCTCCCAAGTAGGTGGGATTATAGATGCATGCTACCATGCCTGGCTAATTTTTGTATTTTTAGTAGAGACATAGTTTCACCCTGTTGTCCAGGCTTGTCTCAAACTCCCGGCCTCAAGTGATTTGTCTGCCTCGGCCTCCCAAAGTGCTGAGATTACAGGCACGAGCCACTGTGCCCAGTCCTATTATTCCATTTAAATGAAGGTTAAACACAGGCAGAATGAATCCACAGAGATGAACATCAGATTAGTGGTGACCCGAGGTGGAGGCGGGCATTAGCTGGGAAGGGACATAAGAAAGCTTTGTGGGTGATGGATGTATTCTGTTCTTTGGCCTGGGTGGTGGTTCTCTGAATGTTTACCCAGATGAAACCCTATCAAGCTGCACTCTTAAGATTCATACATTTTATGATGTGTAAATTTTACCTCAGTTGAAAAGATCGACAAAAATAAAAAAGTTTTCCTGGCAGAGGAGCTTGAAATCATGCAGGACTTTAAAGGAATAGTCAGCGATGTGGTTTGGCTGTGTCCTCACCCAAATCTCATCTTGAATTATAGCTCCCACAATACTCATGTGTCATGGGAGGGACCCAGTGGGAGATAATTGAATCATGGGGGCAGGTCTTTCCCCTGCTGTTCTCATGATAGTAAGTCTCACGAGATCTGATGGTTTGTTAAGGGGAAACCCCTTTCGCTCGGCTCTCATTCTCTCTCTTGCCCGCTGCCATGTAAGACATGACTTTCACCTTGCACCATGATTGTGAGGCCTCCCCAGTCAAGTGGAACTGTGAATCCATTAAACCTCTTTTTCTTTATGAATCACTGAGACTTGGGTATGTCTTTATCAGCAACACGAAAACAAACTGATACAGTCAGGATTTTAGATGTCCTTCTAAAAAAGATGAGAAACCCATTGGAAGGTTCTGAGCAAACCTCTTTTTCTTTATGAATCACTGAGACTTGGGTATGTCTTTATCAGCAACACGAAAACAAACGAATACAGTCAGGATTTTAGATGTCCTTCTAAAAAAGATGAGAACCCCATTGGAAGGTTCTGAGCCAACTTATGTCTGGAAAGAATGATTTTGTCTGCTGCATGAAGAGCAGACATTGGTGAGATCCGAGTCGGTGGGGAAAAGGGTGTAAGTGAGATACCCGGGATAGCTGAAGGTGACAGAGTCCAGGTGTGAAGGAGCAGAGGAGAGGCCCTGTGTAAATGCTGGAAGTGGAGAAGAAGGGATGCCAGGACCACGAGGAATGAGGAGCCGAAGGGAGGGGCTTTGGCCTGTGCACCTGGCAGAATGTGGCAGCCAGTTACTGGGATGGGAAGGACCAAAGGAGCAGCAGTTGGGGAGTAGTGGGGAGAAATCAAGAATCTGATTTTGAACAGGTAAGTTTGATGCCCATTGAACACCCAATAAAATGTTCAAGAGGTGGTTGACTAATTCAGTTTGTATTAATAAATAGTACGTATCAATACCCTCCACCCCAACACACACACACACACACACACACACACACACACACACAGACACACAGGCTGAAATAAGACTGCTTCCCCTTCATTTTCTTCTTAAAAAAGGGGAGAACCAAATCTTAAAGGTGTCTTTCATCTATCTTGCAGTAAGGGCACTCACTAGCAGTTACTGAACTGAACATGCAGCTGCTGGTCTGGAAGCCACAGCCAAGATCTGAAAGGCAGGTTGGCAGCTGGCACTTGTCACGATGCCCCTTCTGGATCCTCTCTCTGCCCTCTGTCACAGGCTCAGCGCAACGTGGGGCATCCCCCTGCAGTGCCCTCTACTTCAGCTGCTCTCAAGGCCCCTCTGCTCCCCACAGCCTATCACTGGGGGACCCAGCTGGGCCTGCAGGTGGACGACTGTCAGAACAAATAGCCTCTGTGTCCCATATTGATTAAACACATCATTAGAGAGCCGGGGAAGATATGCGGAGGGAAGGGAAAATATCATATTGGTAAAGACCTCAGCTTAAAGGAAGAAAAGCCATAATGACAACATTAAATATTTAGGTCTCAGAACAATCAGGAGTTTTTATGCAGGGCAGGGACTTAGTCTGAGTTGTCCGTTCTGTGGGATGCAGGAAGAGGGTGCCTGCCATGGTGGATGTTAGGGTCAGAAAGGCCTGATTGTCCGTCCTAGCTCTGTTACTTAAGTATGGTCTTTCAGAAGTTAATTCCAGCTGTAAGAGCCCATGTCTGCATTTTAAAATAGGCTTAGGAATAAGTTAGAGGAGGTCAAGATCAACTGAAATACAGCGCACCTTCCATCATCCATGGCTACAGCTAACATTCATGGGATCCTACATTCTCTTCTGTATATAGCATATACAGGGAGTATATGCTGTAATGAGAAATATCTGGTTCTAAAACAAAAACAGAGCTATCTAACAGAATGGTTGTCAATGTGTGCATTCAACTTACAGAGTTAAACTGATACCAAGTTTCCTCAGCATATGGATGCAATTGCATCACATTACTATTAAGAAACTACTTTTTTTTTTGCTTTTGTTTTTGCTCTTGCTGTTACTTTCTTATCTTGGGCCCCTGCCAACATCTCCCCACTCTGAGAAGTCCATGGGATTCCAAAGTGGGTCTCTTGTGGCTCACAAACCACAGCACAAGTTTCTGCGCTGACTCCGGAGCCACACGAGGGCAGCACGTCACCAGTGTTACCACGTCCTGGTCCAGGAGCTGACCCTGGAATACCCCAGAGTGCCTTCTTAGGGAGTTCCCAATTCGAACACCTGTGTGATGCCAGGGGGCTGTGTGTCCATGCCAAGATGTCCCCATTGAGCTGCATCTCCCAGGGCTCTTTCCTTTCCACACAGAAGGCAGACTGGCCCTGGGCGGAAGGTAGAGGTTGCACCATTTCACAGCTTTCCATTTGAATTTTGTGCTTTTTGGGACTCTAGAGCACCATGTCAGAAAACTGCCAAGGCTTCTGGAGAGATCACATGAACAGGCCTTGAAATTTAGAGAGAGAGAGAGAGAGAGAGAGAGAGAGAGAGAGAGAGATTGATTGATTGAGATTCAGGGGTCCTAGCATCCCGGTTCAGCCTCTAGGTGTCTCCAGCCCCAGTTGCCATCTGACCACGCCTGTATGAGAGACCAGAGCAAAACCAGCAGAAGAACTGTCCAGCTGAAACCAGTCAGCTCACAGAACCATGAAAGAGGATAAAATGGTAGTTGTTTTAAGGCAGCAATAGAGAAGTGAAGCAGGTAGTTCGTGTTTCCTTGCATGTTCAGCTTGAAACATCTCTGCAGTCCATGAAAGAGCGGGGACAAAGCCCCGTTTTTACAGCATCATAAGGCAGCCTGCACCCCTCCTTTCCTGTCTCCAGCTTTGATAAGTTTCATGAATCCAGGCTAGGGAGCAGGGATAGACACAGACTCTAGGCTCTCCGCCTTTTTGCTTTTCCTCAGGATTCCTCTCAAAAGATCTGTTCCTTCTTCTCCCTCAGCTGAAAAACCCACAGACAATTTAACATCTGCAGTCTGTTCCATCCATTCCTTAGGCATCCGTGGGCCAAACTCAAGCCAGGAATCTCTGCTTTGATTAAAAGATTAAATGAGAGAAATCCAAGTGTGAAGTTGCTTGTTCTTTGTTAAAATTATTTGGAAAGGTGTGACCCCCTTCTGATCTAATTATAGACACCTCAGGGCAGAAAGAAGGCTTAGAGACACTTGGTCTTGTGGTTATCCTCAAATGTACCAAAAATTTTTGGTAGTATAAGTAAATATTACATCATGCTTTCCTGCCTGCTGACTGGAAAATTAGTATAAATATTCTAAATCATAAAATGCAAATTTATCTAAAAGAATCATTGAATCTCCTAGAAGCTTCTGGTCATTACACATTCTTTCAAACAATGAATACCAAAACCAACTACAGAGGTAAGCCTATAATACACTTTGTACTCCTAAATGGAACTCTACTCAAAAATAGGAAAAAGTCTTATTTTATTGATGAAGAAACTGCAGCTAAAAAAAAAAGAAGAAGTGGCTCACAAGAGGTTGGAGATTTTTCAGGAAAGTTACAAGTTGAAATTTCTCAGCCTTGAAGATGGCAACACAGGATCCCACGTCTATATGCAGGAACCTCCAGGACACAAAATGTGCCTTTAAAACCTCAGTTTTAAAGCAACAATTATGAGCAGAAATAAGTATAAATGGTCTGATTTTTTTTAAAATGTTCAATTTGCAGGGTGATGTGGCTTGGACCTGCATCCCTGCCCAAATCTCATGTAAAATTGTAATCCCCAATGTTGGAGGGGGCCTGATGATTGGATCATGGAGGCAGATTTTGCCCCCCTTGCTGTGACGGTGAGTGACTGCTCTCACAAGATCTGGTTCTTTAAAAGTGTTAGCACCTCCCCCATCTCTCTCGTTCCTGCTCTGGCCATGTAAGAAAAGCCTGCTTCCCCTATGACTTCTACCATGACTGTAAGTTTCCTGAGGCCTTCCCGGAAGCCAGCAGATGGCCTATAGTCTATGGAACCGTGAGCCAAATAAACTTATTTTCTTCATAAATTACCCAGTCTCAGGGTTATTTTTCATAGCAATGTGGGAGTGGGCTAATAGAGAGGAGCTTCTCTCCTTTGGAGAAGGAAGCTTCTTCCAGTTAAGCTACATGTCAGTGTTCCATGGGTCTTTCATCCTTTGTTCATATTGTCTATCCACCAGCAAATACTTACTGAACATCTACTTTGCTTGGGCACCTTTGGGTTTAAAGTCTTTGCCTTCTAAGGGCCTACAGGCTAGTTAGGGAGAAGGTGAGTGCCATTAAATGCAGCAGGAGATGTGCTATGGTAGAGACAGCAGGTGCTCTGCCTGGATTCCCTCCCATCCCCACTGCCAATTCTGTACATCTAGTCCATCCTTCTGCAGGCTTTGCTCCTGCTGGCTCACATCTGCAACGTTCTTTTGAAGACTCTAACAGGGCTACTGAAGACACAAAGAGAAGAGCCGCCATGCAAAGACCCAAAGTCGTAAGTTCATGTGGCTCCAGGAGCCCAAAGCCACTGGTGGGCTTGGCTCTAGCTGGAACACATTCTGCAGGGTAAAGGACCTCCAGACCTCACCACAGAATCGGGCTGAGGCTGAGACTTTCCCTAAAATCATACCCTGATTTGACTTTCCCCTCTCCCCCATCCTGCTCTTTTAATGGTTGGCTTCTGTGACCTTGCTTTAACAGGGCACAGAGAAAGCACAAGTTAGGAGACCCCTAGCTCCCTCTTAGCAGATAATGTACTGTTTGGGACAACATGTTTTCCTCCCTTACAGTTATTTCTCTCTCTGACCTTTCCTTAGAGACCTTATCACAGAAAGAAATTGGTTTTCTCTGGGAGTACCTATGATTTAAACTCTGAATTCACAGGCTGTGATGGGGTCTGTTTGACAGAGTACAGGGTCTCTCTAACTGTTGAGGGTCTGGGGACCCAGGAAATGTCACCAAAGTGAATCAGGGAAATAAGTTATAGCTGTGGAGATGTGAGTTATAGGAGGGGAATGAGTTTTCTGGGTAGATTGAGTTGGAAAGGCAGAGGAAGAGTTATCCATGAGCCAGGCCAACCAGAACTGTAGCACCCATGCCCAGTGGCATACAGATCTACAGAGGAGCCAGGGTGGGGCACGTTGTGTGTGCATCCAAATGGCCCAGAATGACTGCAAATGTAGTGCTCCCACCAGCAGGCTGCACCCTGGCACTCCCAGTCTTTTCTGGGCCCCATCACCCTCAACAACATAAGCAAACTGCACAGATTCGAGTTCATTGGTCACAATCCAGAGAAGCAGAAAAAAAGGAAAATTACCTGTTTAAGTCCTTTTGTGTGTCACCATAAAGAAATACCTGAGGTTGGGTAATTTATAAAGAAAAGAAGTTTAATTGGCTTATTGCTCTGCAGAGTGTACAGGAAGTGTGGTGCCAGCATCTGCTTCTAGGGAGGGTCTCAGGAATCTTGCAATCCTGGCACAAGGAGAAGGGAGAGCAGGCGCATCCCTTCTGAGAGAGGGAGCAGAAGAGACAGGAGGAAGCTGCCACATTTTTTTTTTAAACAAAACAGATCTTGTGCAAACTGAGAGCAAGAACTCATTCATCACTTCTAGGATGGCACCAAGCTGGTGCCTTCTATAAAGGACCATCCACATGATCCAAATACCTCCCACCAGGACTCACCTCCAACACTGGGGATTACATTTCAACATGAGATTTGGAGGGGACGAATACCCAAACTATATCATTAACTAATGTTGGATTGTTAGGTAGTATACTCCCAATGAGATTCTAGATTCTTCTCCGCAGTTAATGTAAGAGGCAGTCCAGGGTAACTGTTATAACTACAGAATCTAAAGCCAGATTCTAGAGGGCTGAATCCAGGGTCACTTTCCAAGCAATGTGATCTGGGCAAATTCCTTAACCTGCTTTTGCCTTAATTTCCCCATCCATAAAACAAGGCTAACTAAACAACCCTCACAGGGTTGCAGTGAGGAGTCAGTGAGTTTATCTGCGTAAAGCATCTGGAATAATGCCTGTTGTTATAGCAGTGTTGATATATTAATGATCCTTAAAATCCTCAGTAGTATTAGTTTAGTTTCATAGGTAAGAAAACTGAGACTCAATGAAGTTAAGAAGTTAACCCTAATTATTCAGGTGGTTCTTTTCAGAAATATTGCTAAATGCTTACTATTTACTTGCTAGAAAAAAAAACAATAAAGCTGGCATTTAAATGGAGAGCCCATTATTACTATTATTATTATTTTGAAATGGAGTCTCACACTGTCACCCAGGCTGGAGTGCAATGGCGCAATCTTGGCTCACTGCAACCTTCATCTCCCAGGTTCATGTGATTCTCCTGCCTCAGCCTCTAGAGTAGTTAAGATTACAGGCACCAACCACCAAACCTGCCTAATTTTTTTTTATTATTATTTTTAGTAGAGATGGGGTTTCACTATGTTGATCAGACTGGTCTCGAACTCCTGACCTTGTGATCTACTCGCCTTGGCCTCCAAAAGTGCTTAGATTACAGGCGTGAGCCATCACGCCTGGCACATGATCTTAGCACACCTCACTGCCTCATGTTAGCAAGATGTCTGGGATATTTTATTTTAATGATTTTATTATATTAAGGGATATTAGGTGCTTTCAGGTGATCTAACAAAGATTCAAATACAGGTCCAGCAGGGACAGACTTTACGAGTTCAAAAGAATGACTTTTAATTAGCCCCTCTATAGTTTACCTGTGAATGGATGACTAAAAATGTGTAAAACAATGCTTTCCTACCTTTTTTGATAGGTTAAATATTTCCTTTGAAACTGAGTCTCTTCTATTAATTTGCTTAATGGACTCCTGCCTTTGATTCTGAGCATAGGGGGAGGTAAATCAGAACAGGCGTTGCTTCGGGGACTACAGATCTCACATTCCTGGGATGACAGTGAAGCTCACTAATGAGGACTAATTGTGGGAGGAGGCGGCTGAGTTACTGAGAAGTCAGAACTGAAAATCTACCGCACCGCTTTGTCATTTTGAAATCATACAATAATTCAAACCTGGCTCGTACAACTCTTTTTTCCATTTATTCATTCAACAGTCCTTAGCTTTCAGGAATAGATATGAGTGATCTAAAATTAACGTATTGACTACTTGAATATAAATGAACAGTTCTAAAATGCTTGAGGGGGCTGAAAAAATGAGTACTTCTAGATGTTGGAAACATTTCTCTCCCAAGTCTTGCTTACTTTGTTAACCTGTTTTACACACTCTTTCTTGAGATGCTGCAAGAACTTCAAGTTGGATTTGAACTCAGTTCTCTGTGTCTCCACAGTTCCCTATTTTCCTCTCTTCAAGTCTTTAGCCACATGAGTTCCTTGCACATAGGTTTCTATGTGGTTACTGCTGATTGAAGGGCACTCCAAGATTAAGAAATGAGGATCAAGTATCAAAGCTGAAAATCACATCCCCCTGTTTCCTTTCAGAGACCTGAAATTGATCCCACTCTTCTATGGATGGTGTCTGTTCACAATGATGGCAATGAAGGCAGGTTCCTGCATCTTCGGCATTTATCTTGTTTATATTATACTCTCCTCTCCCTGCACGTACTCCACCTCAGACTGGATGCTCAGACACTCCATGGAAGTGAGCTGAGCGGGTGAGTGAGTGAATGGACAAGGGTCAGAATAAATGAACTCATAGCTTAAGGGCACAGGTACCCCATTTATATTTCTGCACCTCAAAAGACCATCAATCATGCTACAGGTGTGGGGAAATGTTTAGCAGATTTACTGGGGAGTCAAAAAACCACCTGTTGCTCCTTTGTCAGATGTTTTTTGAGAAGTAGTCATTGGAAGTTTCTGGGATCACTTGCTTTAAGACAGACATTGCTACAGGAGTGCTATATGTTGGGGGGCAGGTCAGAACATCATTTGGAACTCCCGCATTAGAATGGAATCAAATGTTGGAGGGAGACTTGAGAAGCAGAAAGGGTAGAAAAATAGAATTTGGGGCAAATTTGTTGAGTCACAGTTTGCAAAGTTTGAATCAAATGTCTTTCAGCTGGAGGTCCAGAAAGAAATCTCCTTGCTGCCTCCATCTATGCTACCTAGACTTCTCCTGGGGCTAATCAATAAGTAATTAGAAAGAGCTAGAAATTTAATATACAGAGAGATTGATGGGAGGAATCTATATAGTGGTAAATGAAACACTAAACCCCCTTGGGACTTTGGGGGAAAAGTTCCTGGGAAAGGCTGAGCTAAGTGAAGGTCTTCAGGTATTCCTGACTCATCCCTAAATAATAAGTGTCTCAGTGTAGGCCCTTTCCTCTGCCCTTGGCCATTCCAGGAATCCTGGATACCTGGATGTATCTCCTCTCCAATGTGCCCACAGAGGCCTTTGGGAACTGGTCTCAGAGCAGAGACAGTGCTCAGAACAACCAAAACAAAGATAGTCACAAACTGGGGTGGGATTGGGGGAGCTGTTGTCATATGTGTATCCAACAGGGGAGGGCTGGAGGAACAGAACACTAGAACATAACTTAACATCAAAGAAAAAAAATGATGATTCATAAAATGTATTATGAATGCATGAGGCAAATAATAAAATTGTTGAAAATTTATATAGGTATAATTTGGCCATCTCCACCAAAATTAAAAATATACATACCCTTGATTCAGCAATTCCACTTCTAGGAATTTATTCTACAGATAGGCTCACACACATATGAAGCAGCAGATGCATAGGGTTATTCATTGTGGTATTAATTATAAGATCAGGCCAGGCGCAGTGGCTCACACCTGTAATCCCAGCATTTCGGCTGCAATTTTGGGATTACAGGTGTGGGCCATCACTCCTGGAGAGGGCGGGCGGATCACCTGAGGTTGGGAGTTCGAGACCAGTCTGACCAACGTGTAGAAACCGTATCTCTACTAAAAATGCAAAATTAGCTGGGCCTGGTGGTGCATGCCTGTAATCCCAGCTCCTCGGGGAGACTGAGGCAGGAGGACTGCTTAAACGGAGGTGGAGGTTGCAGTGAGCCGAGATTGTGCCATTGCCTTCCAGACTGGGCAAAAAGAGCAAAACTCTGTCTCAAAAAAAAAAAAAAAAAGAAAGAAAGAAAGAAAGAAAGATTATAAGATAAAAAGTGTAGCAACAATATGAACACATAAAAGGGTGCAATTAAATGCATCATGGCATGTGTGTTCAATGGAAGGCCAGGAAGAACAAAGGAGTCATTCAGTATTTTCCTAATTCTACCTTCATGTCAGGCGCTGTTCTAGGTGCTGAAGATATAATGGTGAGCAAAACAGTCAAAAATCCCTGCCCTGCAGAACTTAACATTGTGATGGGAGATGCTTCTCTTTTTATATTGGTAGAGACTGATCTTCGTGTTCTTCTCCTACATAAAAAGAGTAAGATGCAGGCTGTAACATCGACTTTTGTTTTTGTTTTTGTTTTTTTGAGATGGGCTCTTGCTCTTGTCACCCAGGCTGGAGTGTGATCTCAGCTCACTGCAACTTCTGTTTCCCAGGTTCAAGTGATTCTCCTGCCTCAGCCTCCAGAGTAGCTGGGATTACAGGCGTGCACCACCATGTCTGGCTAATTTTTGTGTTTTTAGTAGAGACGGGGTTTCACCATGTTGGCCAGTCTCGAACTCCTGACCTCAAGTGATCCACCCACCTTGGCCTTCCAAAGTGCTGAGATTACAGGTGTGAGCCACTGCATTCAGCCCTCTAATGTCAGTGTTGATGTTTGCATTAAGCGTCTTTGAAAGGACCTACAAGAAACTGATAGCATGGCAGCCTCTGGCTGGAGGACAGGAGATGTTCCCTGTTACTCCCTTGATTGTTGAGCCACTTGGAAGTTACTTACTTTAAAGAAAACAACTTTTTTTGTTTGTAAAAAGATAGATAGAATCTAATTATTGACCCTAACCCTGTCCCTGCACTTCTGACTTCAACCTCGGCAGGAAAGAGAATGGTTCAGTGCAAGAGAGAGGAATGCTGCAGAGGATATTCTTATAGGAAGAGGGTGCTCTTAACTAAAAGCAGTCCTTTCTCCGTGTGTGTGTGTGTTTGTGTGTGTGTGTGTGTGTGTGTGTGTGTGTGTGTTGATAACCTATCAACCTTGTTTGCCTAGGACTTTCTTCATTTTCCTACTACAAGTTCCATGTCCTGAAAAATCCTCAGTCCTGGACAACTAGGAGAGTTGACCACCCTGCTGATGTCCCTGAAAGGGAGGAGATGGAGAGGGTGAGGGAGAGCAGGTGGAGACATCAATCATATACACACTTCCCTCTCTGAGTTTCTAACCTTCCTGGCACTTATATTCTAAAGTCCCCAGAACATGGCTCTTCTACTGAGTAGATACATAACTTAACTCTTTGAGCCTAGGTTTATTTGTCAATAAAAGAGGCTAATTATCTTTCCTGCCTGCCACTGCTAAGAACCCAACATCCTTTCCCTCTCCCAGCCTCACGCCGTCATGGCCCTTCTTATCATGCCAAGCTTCGGTGGACTACCACCGTAGTTACCCTCACTCCCGTTCAGCCAGTTGCCTGGCTAAATCCCGAACTGGCTGGATACAGTTATCGTCCTACTCTTTCCCTGAACCCGAAAAGAGAATGCAGTTGGAGAAAACTACACTCTCACACTGATGGGTCTCACTTTAAACTGTGACCACAAGTATCTGGAGGGCCCTTGGCACTGCTGAACAGCACCATGGTGTTTCCCAGATCTTATGCTCTGAGATGACTACTTCACACCCTTTCCTCTCCTCTTAGGCCTCTGGCACAACAGTCTTAGTTGATAGCCCTGCATCTGATTTCATTGAGAAAATAGAAGCAACTAGAAAAGAAATGTGTTATCCCCTCACCCCAGAGGCACAGCCTGCATCTGCACCAGGCTCTCTGCCCTCCCTCCTGTGCTCCTGTGTGAGGCCAGACCTTCCTCCCATGTTCCCATGTGAGGCCAGACCTTCCTCCCATGTTCCCATGTGAGGCCAGACCTTCCTCCCATGCTCCCGTGTGAGGCCAGCCCTCCCTCCTGTGCTCCCATGTGAGACCAGTTCTTCCTCCTGTCCTCTGGCTTTCACCTATCTTACCAGCTCCACACCATGGCCCCTGTGAAAGTCACTTCTCTCTCTATATTATTCCTTACTGCCCCTCATGTCCTTCCCATACCCCGCTCTCACTTCTGGATTGCTGCCAACTGTTTACAGAGAAGCTATCAATCTCATCTCATTTCCTGCATACCCCTGTTCTCTCAGTCACGACTAAATTGTGTTCCCCACAAATGCGTATGTCGAAGCCCTCGCCCTCATTGTGACTGTATTTGGAAACAAAGCCTTTAGAGATGTAATTAAGGTTAAATGAGGTGATAAGGATGGGATCCCAATCCAGTAATGGTGCTCTTATAAGAAGAGGAGGAGACACCGCAGTGCCTCCTCTCTCTGTGCACACAGAGAAAAGGCCTTTGAGGGCACAGTGAAGAACTGGTCTGCCAACCGAGGAGAGAGGTCTCACCCAAAAACCAGCCTGCTGGCATGTTGATTTTAGACTTCCAGTCTCCAGAACTATGAGAACATACATTTCTGTTGTTTAACCCATCCACTTGGTGTTCTTGTATTATGGCAACTCAAGTAGAGAATATGCTGTGTTCTGGGCACACTGACTTTCTTGCTATTTCTCAAAAAATTCCAAGCATTTTTCTGTTCAGAGACTGCAATCAGCTGTTCTCATTGTTTAGAACGCTCTTCTCTGAGATTCCTATATGGGTGTCTCCTCTTAGTCTCAGCTCCTGTAGCAGTTCCTCTCACTGTCATATCCAAATACTGTCCCCATCCCCAAACTCTTCACCCTCATACTCTGCCTTACTTTTCCTCCTACTGTTTGCCTCTGCCTGTCATTGTGTTTGCTTATTTTCTATCTTCTTCACTAGGACAAGAGCCCCTCCATGGAGATACGGTGTTCCCTTCTCTAGTCCTTGTGCGGGGAACAGAGCCTGGCCATGGCAGGTGCTTGATGAGCCTTTCTTGAATGCATAAGTGGGCAGTATTAAGGGCTACATGCTTTGCCTGGTATAGGCCATCAGTAAAGGTTCACTATATTATTCCTGACTGTTCCTCTGGGTAGTGACCAAAGAAAATGACCTAGGTGACTTCAGATATAGCAGGTTCCTTTCGAATGGAATCAAGATACACATGTTAGAGGTGGAGAAATGAGAGTAAGCCATAGCTTGAAGTCACATACTGGGGATGGAGAGTTGGCTGGGAAGTGTCACAGGGCTGGCCTTAATCAGGTAAAGACCCAGTAGACCCTAGAGTATTGTAGCTGCAAGGGCTTCTAATGGTATCTGGCGAAGCCCCCATTAGAGAGCCAAATACCTTTGGCAAAGTCCTCAACAGCAGCCTCCCACCTCCAATGAGCACTCACTGGGAGCACTCACCATGCTTTAGGGTGTGAGTCAATTCTAATGATTAGATGGGTCTCCCTCCATGTCCCAGTCCTGCTCTCAAGAGCCACAGTTAATAAGCCTTACTTTTCTTCCATTGGAAACTTCACCGTTCTCTTTTCATCTCTAAGCTCAAGAACTCTGTTTTCGAATTTTCCTTTGGCATGAATGAATGAGTGAATAAATGAATGATTACAAGATCTTCACAGTCCTAGTCACCCTCCCAGTCTCTGCTTGTTCAGCGACTTCACTTTGAAGTGTGTTGTCCAGAACATTCCTTGAAATTCTTTAATCTTTAGTGCCCGATACAAGCAAAATAATAAAGGTAGGAAAATAGTGCTCAATAAATATTTGCCAGCTGAATAAACAGACAAAACCCTATTCTCAATGGGTCCACTGGGCTGGGGCTATAGGGAGGCCACCTGGGGAATTTATTTTTCCTCCCACAATGAGAGAAAAGATTATGAAATAGAAAATCATCCTGCTGTCGCTGAGGAAAGTGGGGTCTTGGTGGGTCAGCACAATGCCGGAGGCAGTGATAAAAGCTGAGCCTGCTAATAATTCCTACTCTATGAATTTATGAAAATCCCGTATTTTATCATGGAGACATTTTGGAAGGGAAATACATTTTCTATTACCACGGACCTTTATGTTCTCTTCCTAAACTCAGGCCACCCCATCTGCTGCTGTGTGCTTAGCAGACGGGGCAAAGTAACCCCTGCCTCAGTGTCTCCTGCTGCCCCTGGGGTCAGTGAAGACCTCAGGCATTTGTTTCCTTTGAGACAGAAGATTGCAGTTGGCTCAGTAGACCAGCTATGCCTCCGTGATGATTCACTAACTCTTTTCTTTTTTTATGGTGTTCTTTAAAATTACAAAAGCAATACAAGCTTATAAAAAGTCAAGTAACAGAGAATTATATAAAGAAACGTTTAATTGTCTTCTTATTTTTCCTACCAATTGTATCCTCCTATCCAAGATCATTAGGGAATGACCTTTCGCCCTTTCCCCACACTAACATAGACAATTACGTGGAAACATGTACAACTGTGCCCCAATTTTTGATGCCCCAAATCAAATTATACCATGCATTTTACATTGAAATTTACTTTTATTCACTATTTATCATGGGGAGCTTTTTGGCTAATTACATATGGATCTAACTAATATGGTCTCTTTTTTAAACAGCTTTATCGAGGCATGACTGAGAGATAGTAAACTGCACATATTTAAAGCATATGATATGCTATGTTTTGGCATCTGTAATGCAGTCTTTTTAATGCTGCATAACATAATATTTTGTTGTTTGGAGACACCACAATCTATCCATCTATTCCTCTGTTGGTAGACATTGAAATTGTTTTTAATTTTTGCTAAAAAAAACAAAACAAACAAACAAACAAAAAACAGCAAATAGCAAAATGCTGCAACTCTCGCTGTTCCACACCTCCACATTTACCCTTATAAATGGAGACTTTGTTTTTATGGGGCAGATTACTATTAGTAGAATTGCTGAACAAAAACTACACTAATTTTACATTTTAATAATCAGTCTCATCAGATTGGTTTCTAAATCCACAGCCTTCTCTGTTATGGGCAGGAGGTGTTCCTGGTTTGGCTTCTTGAACACAGGACCATGACCTCGAACCACACTGTGACTCCCTAAATATACATGTCCCTGCTCCAACATTTTTTGTACGACCTCCTGTCTCTTTCTTGAATGGGATATCTTGGGAATGGCTTGCCTTGCCTCCTCACATTTGAATGTATTAGAGAAATTTTTAATCTGGGTTTAAATCCCAATCTAGTTCACTACTGATTATAAACTGAAACTGCTTACAGGTTTATTTAACTTCTCTGAACCTCAGATTCCTCATCTAAAATGGAGGCATAAAGAGTGACTCACTTATTGGGTTGTGAGGATTAAGAGAGGGCCATTGTGTAAAACACTCCTAACAGTGTATAGAATATTGTATTTGCTCAAAAAATGGCAGCCACCCTTATTGAGTAGATTCCTGAACCAACTGGAAGGTGTCCCCCTGCATATAATACTCATTCCATCCAAGTCAAGGAAGAGACAGGTTATTTTGAATATGCACAAATGTCCCAGTTAGACTTAAAAGTAGCTTGTGAGTAGGAATTTGCAAACTCTTCAGACTGCAATCCAATTGGATATAGCAAATGACTCCAACTCTTCTACTAATTCCAACTTTCCAGAGAAGAAAAAAACCCAACTCAGAAATAAATAAATAAATAACAAAATAAGGAATATGAAACTAAATTGCTTGTAAGATGTAATAGCCCACTGGTTCCGTTACTGGTCATTGCACTTAGCATGTAAAAGTGGGTGTCTAGGAAATTGAGATTATTAGCCTGTAAGATCAAAAGTTTGAATTTTGTGACACACCAGCTCTTCTCAGCCTACTGGCAGCATGAGGACCTCACTTCTTCATTGAGAGAACATCTGGCCCATATTCCCACCCATAGCAGGAGCCCCTGCTTTGTCCATTTGGTGTCTTCTTAGATGTGGCTGATGATGGAGAGCTCACCACCCCCATTAGAAAGCTGTTGGATGACTTGAATCATTAGAAAGCTTTTACATGGTGCTTGTTCATCCTTCCCCCAGAACTGCAAGACCCACATTTATTTTCATATGCTTCCAAAATATTGCACCCATATCTTCTGGTCTGCCTTTGGGCTTCCAGAACCTAATTTGTTCACCAGTATAGATGCACCTACCCTACAAATACCCTGATCCTTACCCTCAGGTGAAGTAATTCTGGGGGACTGTGTTTTACACCACTAATGAGTCTCCCTGGGCCAATAAGCTTCACTTTTCCCCAGTGGTAGCTGGTTTAATATCTAACTCCTTCTTACTGGCTTCTCTCCTATGCATCAGTGCCCCACCCTACTTCTGCTATCCCCACACCCGCCAAATGACCTACTTGTACTCAATACTTGTTTCTGATCTGCTCTTAGGGTGAGTAGGTATAGGCAGATCCAACTAAGACAGTGCCCAAATCTTATCTGTGATTGATATCAACTGGCTCTGGTTCTTCCAGGTTCTCCTACCAGAACGAGGTGCATCAAGTCTTCGTGGGGCTTAGGTGGCTTAAGTCAGCTCTTGGGTTTTCCTTTTCCCTAAGGTGAACATCTGCATTTCCTTGATTCATTGCTCCTACCCTAGGCAGGTCTGACCCAATCCTGGAATGTTACTAAAGTTTCTAAGAAAGAAAAGACCAAAAGCATTACTTAATCATGATGATTCTTTTGTCCTGGTTTGCCCAAATTTAAGGTAAAAATAACAGCCCAGTTCTGGCAGAAACCTGTAAGGTTGACACAATTGCAATGCTATTGTGATGAATTCAAAGAGGAAAGTACTTCCAAGATGAAATGCTCTTTGTTTCAAGATGGAGAACCAAGGTGCTCAAAATGTTGGAGAAATGTCAAAGTTTATATGACACGTGAATAAAAAGAGATTAAATTCTCTGTCAGGCAAGAACTGTTGCCACATTAGTGATTCCATCTATGTGCCTATTCCCAAAGTGATCCATTGATCAAACCAAAGAGAGGGGATTTGAGTCCATCAGAATCTTTCAAAGCGTAAAGGGAAGAGCATGGGATTTGAAGCCAAGAGAATCTGCACTCAGGTCTCAGCTCTGTTACTGTTATGTGTGATCTTAGACCGATCTCCTAAGCCTTCACCAATAAATTTGTAGCAGCCATTTGACAATAATGTGATATAATAAATTAAAAATATTTTGCAATGGTGAAGCAGACAGTAAATAATATCCAGTGGAGCTGAAGTTACAGAAATATTATTCTATGAAGGTGCAGTGAATTCCAGTCTTTTAAGTTGTGCCCTAAGCTTCAGCACAGGTATCTGAATAGCAGCTGCAATTGGCCTCCTCTGCTCACTGAGAGCTCCTGAGAAATATACAGTGAGAAACACTGTGGTAGGCATTGAAGGAGCTACCAAAATCACCAGAATCCAGGCTAGGAGAGGGGATAAGACATGTGTGTTATAACCATATTAATAGTAGAGGAAATGAAGGAGAGAAATAAAAGAAAAAGAAGGAAGAAAGGAAGGAAAGAAAAAGAGAGAGAGAGAGGGAGGGAGGGAAGGAAGAAAGGCAGGCAGGCAGGCAGGCAGGCAGGCAAGCAGGAAGGAAGGAAGGAAGGAAGGAAGGAAGGAAGGAAGGAAGGAGTAAGATAAGAGCCTTGGGAGCACAGAGGCAGAAAGGAGAGCCAGGGTTGTTCAAAGTTTTTGCCAAATTCAACTTATGCCTTGAAGAATGAACTAGAATGGAGACAGGCAAGCAAAGTATGTTTATGGTAGAGGAAGCATTGCCACATGAGGGACCAAATATATATGAGATATAGTCTGGGTACAGCAAGACCTATGTATTAGTTCATTCTCACATTACTATAAAGGACTGCCCAAAACTGGATAATTTACAAAGGAAAGGGGTTTAATTGACTCAAAATTTCACATGGCTGGGAGGCCTCAGGAAACTTACAATCATGATGGAAGGGAAAGTAAGTATGTTCTTCTTAACATGACAGCAGAAAGAAGACTACTGAGCAAAAGGAGGAAAGCCCCTTATAAAATTATCAGATCTCATGAGAACTCACTCACTATCATGAGAACAGCATCATGGGGGTAACCACCCCCATGATTCAATTACCTCCCACTGGGTCCCTCCCATGACACCTGGGGATCTTGGGAGCTACAATTCAAGGTGAGATTTGGGTGTGGACACAGCCAAACCATATCAGGCTAGTAGCAAGAAACATAGAAATCAGATGGGAAAGACTGGCTAGAAACAGACCATCTCCTCCTTCAGGGCTGAATGAGGATGAGATACTACACACAATGCATTCCAAGAACACCTTTAAATTAACTCATCAAGTTCTCCCTCAGAGATTCAGCTGCGTATGGCTTAGCCACTACTATGGGTTGTGGGGTGTGGTTCTGGGACCAGATGGGCCTGGCTATGTTGGAAAATGAATCTAGGACTCTGCCAGAGGTTTTAAAATTTAGCTGCTATTGTTCCTTCAACAGGGTTATAGTAAGGAGCAAATAAATTCACATTCTGCTGTTTGAATTTAGATCCTTTCAACATCCTAAGAGACTCTCTTTTGGCTATTACCTCCTCCAGCATATGCATCCAGCTCCATGTGCAGGCTCCCAGGGAAAGTGCTCACTCAGATAGATCCAAGAAGCCTTGGGAATGCACAAAGCTGTCGAAGGGGCTTCCAGGCAGGTCAAGGGCACAGGGGAAATGTGCAGAGGGTGACTGCCCAGGGTCTTCAGACCCCTGAGTTTCTTTTATTTTTCCCCTATGTTTTCTGGTACCCCTTGTTATGCCAAGATGCACTAGTATGTTGGAAAGCATTTCTTTTTGGAATCAGTATATTTGGTTTGTATATTTGATTTTCTGTTCCTCTTCTGAATGGCTGCATGTCACTGACTATCTCTGGGCACTTGGTTTCTCATCTGTGATGTGAAACGTCAATATCCATTATGCCTGCTATACAGGACTGATAGGAAGATCTAACTGCTTGAAAGAGGTAAAGGCTATGTGGACACTAAAATGCTTTACTTTTAACATGTGTGAGTCTGCTCCTTGGGCCTCTTCCCTGCTGGGCTGCAGAAGTCAATGGAAAACAGATTCAAAACTCAACATCCTTGATGTTCCAAGTGGACATAAAGATAAAACGGTGGTGGTGCTGGGGCCATGAAGAGTCCCCTGGACCCTGGGCAGGCACTAAGCATCATTTCCAGGTGTGGTGGTAGTCAGCATTATTCATCCAGCTTCTAAAATGTTTGTGTTTGCCATTGATAATGCTGACAGTGACAGACAACACAATTTCCCCCTGCTCTACTCAGACATAACTGCCATGAGCCCAGCCCCAGCACCAGCCTGACCAGGCTCAGGCAGGCTGCGGCACTGACTCTTGCCGATTTCCGGATAGCCCCTGAGGCTACCATGCCTAGATGCCCTGCCAGAGTTTGGAACAGAGATGTGTGCAGCCTGATGGATAGAATTGGGCTGAGTGAGAATCCTTAGCTTAGTGGCTTGGCAGTGGGGACGGGAAGCTGGCTGGAGCTCATGGAATAAGGTCTGTCATTCCCAACATGAGGAAAGGCCAGTGGTCAAAGGACTAGGCCTGGCTGGACACTGATGCTAATCAGGTGCCAGATGATCCCCAGAAACTTCAGGAGAAATGGGGGCTGAATATAGTCCTTGCTTGAGCATGGGCAGAGAAGATGTGAAGGCCAGTTTCTGGCCATGTTGTTCTAGGTGCTCACAGCAATCTGGGTATGAGAAAGCAAGAACAGAATGTGACCTATCTGCTGTACTTGCATAGCCTCATTCCTGCCCATGCCCCATTTGTTTCCAGTGCTCCAGCTGGGAGGGCACTCTCGCAGCCCTACTGTGTCATGGTCATGAAGCCTCTCTAACCACAGACTATTCCTACTACCTACAATGCCACCTCCCTCTCATTTTTTTAAAGCTGGCTGGCTGACCCCTACTTATCCTTAGAAGTAGTTGAAGCATATTTTTTTGATCTCCAGTCCCCAACTGGAAAAGCACCGTGTTTGCTCTTGCTAGCCTTACAGTGTATTATTAGAATTGGCCTGCGGATATTTTGTGCTCCTCTAGTGAGGAGTGACATGGTCATACTAAACTTAGTGTCTTCTATAACATGGTCGGACAGAGTAAATCTCAATAAGATCTGATAGGCAGATAGATAGATGGATGGGTAAATTTACAGAACAATGCAAGAAACAACTGCAGCATACTGGTGTCACATGGAATACTGCTTGGAGATTTGCAGCTGGGAAATGTGTGGAATGGCTCCGAACATAGCTCTCCCCAGGCATAATGGGGTCCCATGTTCATTGGTCACAACTGAAGACACTGGAAACTGCTTTTGACCAGATGGTGATGTGAATCACTCTGACCACTATGGCCTCACGTCCCTGGCACACACGTCATTTCTGGGCATAGGCTGGCATGATCCATGCTGAATCCTGCTGACCCTCTGGGTCTGGCTGAGAACACTATTTGGTACTGATGCTTACTATCCCTATTCCCCAGCAGCCTTCTGATGAAAATGAGAGTCTACATATTCTTCCAGCTCCTGTCGGTAAGTCCTACTTACTTGCCTATCTCCTGTCTGGGGAGATCAATCATTTGTCCTATGTCCATGTGCTCTCCAGCTTTTGCCTCCTTAACCCTTTATCTTCCTAATGGGCTCATTTACAAAAATCTCCCTGATTATGGAAATAATCCTGGACTTAGGAGTTCCATGCTGGCATGAGGGGCTCTGTTGGTCTACTTCCCAGCAAAACAAGCAACACTGGTGAAATTACTTTAAACAAACCCAAACTATTTAAAGTCTCTGGAAATTGTTCTAAAGGCATACAGCAAAGACAGAAACACTCATGAAACTCCACTAAAATATGGTTAGAACAATGAGGGACTGTGGCACTTGGGTCACAATGTGCTCCCTGTCTTCTACCCACTACCTACCTCAGCTTGATGGGAACTCCACTATGTGTGGGTGTGGCTAAGAAGACAGGGCTTCCTCTCCCCTCAGTTTCTAAGCTAGGGTTACCACATGTGATAGTTAATTGATTTTATGTGTCAACTTGGATGGGCCACTGGCCCGTATATGTGTTAAAGCATTATTTTGGATGTTTCTCTGAGGATATTTTTAGATATTAACATTTAAACTGGTAGACTTTGAGTAAAACACATTTCCCTCCATAATACAGGTGAGCTTCCTCCAATCAGTTACGGCCTGAATAGGACAAATGATTGATCTCCCCTAAGACAGAGAGAATTTTGCAACAGACAGTATTTGGATTTAAATCATGACCTGAGCTCTTTTCCTGGGTCTTCAGCCTGACAGCCTTTGGACTTGACTACAGCATCAGTTTTCTTCTCCATCTCCAGCTTTCTGCAGATTTTTGACTTGCCAGCCTCCATACTCACATAATCCAATTATTTAAAATTAATCTCTTTCCTTCCCTCTTCTCTCTGCCCATAGGACAGAGTCTTTGCCCCAGGTACATCAGGCTGAGAATACTGGAGCCCTAAATTACCCTGACCGCAGATCATTTGTAGGATATGTTAGAAGAAACAAGATGATCAGAGGCTAGAACTCTGCCCAGTGCCCAGAGTAGTGGCTCAGAGACTTTGCCTAGGCAACATATAAGAAGAGAGAGTGCCAAAGCTCCCCTTAAAGGAACTGACTTTATTTAACACAGAACATAGGGAAGTTCAAGCCTAAGGGTGTATTCAAAAACAATAACTCCTCTAATTCAGAGCAATGAGTTTAACTGTAGTTCAGTTAGTTCACCAGAAAGAACCAGAGAAAGGTCGGGCTCGGTGGCTCATGTCTTTAATCCCAGTGCTTTGGGAGGCCGAGGCGGGTGGATCACGAGATCAAGAGATCGAGACCATCTGGTCAACATGGTGAAACCCCATCTCCACTAAAAATACAAAAATTAGCTGGGCATGGTCGTGCGTGCCTGTAGTCCAGCTACTCTGGAGGCTGAGGCAGGAGAATTGCTCAAACCCAGGAGGCGGAGGTTGCAGTGAGCAGAGATTGTGCCATTGCACTCCAGCCTGGGTAACGAGAGCGAAACTCGGTCTCAAAAAAAAAAAAAAAAAAAAAAGACACAACTAAGAAACACCCTCCGAGGGTCAGAGCAAACTTCAAAGATGGGTCTCAAAAACTTCGCCTTTCCCAATTTAAATGGACCGAACTGCTGAGCAATTGATGTCTTCAGGCATTGTTGGAAACAGTGAAGCAAGCATCTAGTAATTAGTGGAGGTTAAATACTGGATGTAATATCAAATGAGGAAGATAGTTTAACAGATTAGTAAACAGGCATCCAAAGAGAGTGCTGCTAAAACTAGTGCTGTCCTAGGTGACTGCTCACTGAGGAGGAGCAACACCAAAGGCTTCACACTGCACAGAGAATAGACTTAGCTAAAATATCCTAGCCAAGTCACAAAACAAATAATAAAATGAGAAACCCAAGAGCTGTAGCTGGGGGAGGGAAATCAGTATCCAGAGTTGCCATAATGTATTACCTAAAGCATTCATTTTTCAACACAAAATTATGATATGTAAAGAAACAAAAATGTGTGACCCATATACAAGAAAAAAAAGCAGGCAACAAAACTGCCTGTGAAGGGAACCAGATGTTAGATTTGCCAAATGCTTCAAAGTAGACGTTATACGTACGTTCAAATAAACAGAGAAGTGCGTGCTTAAATAAGTAAAGAAATAGCTCATCGAATGGAATAGATCCAAAAACTGACAGAAATTATAAAAAAGAAACAAGTGGAAATTCTGGAGTTGAAAACCAAATCAATGAAAATGAAAAATGATTAGCAAGGCTCGGGAGTAGATTTGAATGGGCAGAAGAAAGAATCAGCAAATTTGAGGATAGATCAACAGAGATTATTCAATCCAAAGAACAGAGAGAATATAAAATAAAGAAAAATTAGCAGAGCCTCAGAGAAATGTGGGATACATTTAAGTGTATCAAAATAAATTTCACAAAAAACTACTAAAATTTGGTAATAATGTGAGAGTCTTTAGCACTTGAGTCACAACATGCTCCCTATCTTTCCCCTCCAACCCCCAGTTGAGGGAGATGAAAGGGCCAGCAGGCTGAAGACCCAGAGGAGGGCTGATGCTACAGTTCAAGTCCAAAGGTCACCAGGCTGAAGACTCAGCAAGCAGCTGATGTTGTGGTTTAAGTCCAAATGCTGTGTGCTGCAGAATTCTCTCTGGCTTGGGGGAAGTCAAATGGTAAAGAGATAGGAGCAGAAAAATATTGCAAGAAATAATGGCTGAAAAACCTCAAATTTACTGAAAAAAAAAAAAAAAAAGATGTACGTATCTAAGAAGCTCTGCAAACTCCGAGTAGGATAAATGCAAAGACTGCCACACCCAGATACATGAGAGTAAAACTGCTGAAAGCCAAAGTCAAAAAGATAATCTTGAAAGCCGAAAGAGAAAAATGACTCATCACATAAAAACGTACCCCAATAAGATTAGCGGTTGAATTCTTTTCAGAAACAATGAAAGTCAGAAAGCAGTGGGATGACATATTCAAAGTGCAGAAAAAAGAAGAAGAAAACTTTTAATTGAGAACCTAATGTCCAGAAAAACTATCTTTCAAAAATTAAGGTGAAATAAAGGCATTTCCTAATAAATAAAAATTGAGAGAATTCATTGCTGAACTCACCTTATGGAAAATACTAAAGGAAGTGCTTCATGTTGAAAGTAAATAACCCTAGATGAAAATTTGAATCTACATGATAAAAGCAAAGAACACCAGCAAAAGTAACCATATAATTATAAAATAAAGTATAAATGCATGTTTCTTCTTTCTTCTCTGAACTGATTTAAAAACAAATTGTATAAAACAGTATGTATATAATTGTATTGTTGCACCTGTAAAATACAGAAACATAAAACATTTAACAATAACCACACAAAAAAGGTAGACAGGAGCAAAGTTGTATTGGAGTAAAAAATGATATACGATGCTAATTTAAATTCACAGAAACAAGTGGAAATTCTGGAGTTAAAACCAAATCAATAAAAATGAAAATGAAGTCAAGCAGAAATGATAAATAAAAGGTAAATATAACAAATTCTATAAATATATACACGTCCTCACTTCTTTTCTTAGTTTTAAACGTAGACATAGAATTATATAAACTAATAATTGTAATAGTACATTGTTGAGTTTGTAACATACTTGGATGTTATAACGGTAACAGCACGAAGGAGGTAAAAAGAATACAGAGCTATATGGAAAGAACATTTCTATATTTCATTGGAATTAAGTTAATATAAATCTGAAACAGAATCTGGTAAGCTAAGATGTATATTATAAGCTCTAGATTTACCCTCCCCCCAAAAAAGGAAAAAGCAAAAATAATTTAAAGAAATTAAAATGCTACACTAGAAAATATTTACTGAATGCAAAGTAAAGCAATAAAGAATAAAAAAGACATGTGACATTTAGATAACAAAAAGTAAAATGGCAGACATAAATCCAATTACATAAATAATAACATTAAATGTAAATGCAACAAATAACCCAATCAAAGAGCAGAAATTGTCAGACTGAATGAAAAAACAAGATCATCTGTACTTTTTCTATAGGAGACACATTTTAGCTTTAAAGATATAAATGTGTTAAAAATAAAAGAACAGAAAAAGATATATCATGCAAACAGCCTGCATAAGAATACTGGAATGGCTGTATGAATATATGACAAAATATACTTTGAAACAAAAAAGCCATTGTGAAATGTCACTTTGCAATGACAAAATGGTCAAATATATCAGGAAGTTATAACTTATAAAAGTATATCCACCTACAAAAAAACAACAAAACAAAAAAAACAAACAAAAACAACAACAAAAATATATATCCACCTAATGACGTGCACCACCACGTCCTGCAAAATCTGTCCAAATTGAAGGGAGAAACAGACAACTGAATAATAATAGTTGGAGACTTTAATACTGCACTTTTAATAATGGATAGAACTCAAGAGAAGATTAACAAAGGAATAAAATACTTGAATAACACTACACATAAATCAGTTCTAATAGATCTCTACTGAGTACACAATGATAGTAGAATATACATTTTTCTCAATATTTTCTCATGGAACATTATCTATGATAGACCATATATTATGCCTGGAGACAAGCCTTGAGAAATTTAAAAAGATTAGAATCATACAAAGTATATTCACTGATTACAATTGGATGAAATCAGAAATTAGCAGCAGAAAGAAATTTGGGAATTTCAGAAATATGTAGGAAGTAAACAATATGCTACTGAATAATGAATGAATGAGAAAAGAAATCACAAGAGGAATTAGAAGACTTTGAGATGAATGAAAATAAAGACACAAGATACAGACTTGACAGTGATGTTCGCCTCTGTACTACGGGCAAAATAATCCCTTGTTCAATCTCTCATAGGGTCATAGGGTCCTTCTGTAGGTCACATGAATCTAGAATCTATGAGTGTGAAAGTACTTTATAGATTGTCTTGCAGGTAGAAAGTCCTACTATGCTGAACTCTTTGCTCTCCTGCAGGGCACATGCCACCAAATCTTGCTCACATCCAGCTGCCTTTTTTTTTTTTTTTTTTTTTTTTTTTTTGTCTACCTCTGTCATCCAGGCTGGAGTGCACTTGCATGATCATGGCTCATTGCAGCCTTGACTTTGTGGGCTTAGTTAATCCTTCCATCTCAGCCCTCCAGGTAGCTAGGACTACAGTTGTGCACCACCAAGCCCAGCTAAGTTTTGTATTTTTAGTAGAGACACAGTTTCATCACATTGCCCAGGCTGGTCTTGAACTCTGAAGCTCAAGCGATCTGCCTGCCTTGGGCTCTCAAAGTGCTGGGATTGCAGGCATGCTCCATTACGCCTCTCAGCCACCATTTTGCCTGTCCATCCTTCCCACACTACCTGAACTTGGAGATCCTTTGTTCATTATCTGTTCCCTTCACCTCCAGTTGAGATGAAGATCATGCTACTCTGGCTTTCCACTGCTCCTGTCAGGACATGCCACCTCTCCCTTACATTCTCCCCAACCCTCATTTTTCTCCCTAACGTTGCAGAATATTCAGCAGACTGGAGAGAGCAATGGGTGAAACAGGAGGATTTTATTAAGGTGGCCACCGGCTTAACGGATTAGCATCCCAAGGCTGAGCAAAGGAGAAAGAAAATGGGGAACTTTTTATACATCCAGGATGATGGAGCAGCTAACAGGTTTATAGAAGCCAGACAAAGGTCAGTTAGTTAATTTGTAACATATCTTGTGATGTATTTTACATTTGAAAAATAGCATTTTGAGAAAAGCACTGTACATTCTCTGGGCGTTATCTTGCTCTGTGACCTTGCAGCTGGTCAGCAAGAAAAACAGGAGTCCTGAGATGCCTGGGAACTTTGCTGAGAATGTGGGGAGAATAGATAAGGTAGGTTTTACAGGGGGTTAGTTAATTTTAAGCAAAGCTGGGAGTGAGGTTTTATATTAAACAGCACATAACACAGCAAAATTTATTATACAGCAACTACAAATTATAAGGTTTTGTTTTTACTATAATTGCTATTATTTAATTTCCTTCTTCACTATGGACTCCATAGCATATGAGATTTGCAAGTCCAGATAGGGAGTGACTTCTCCAAGGCTACAGGCCTAGAACCTGGACTAAACCTCCCTCCACTTCCCCAGGTCTGCAGGGTCCTCAGGACACTCCCCTGTGGCCTCTATGCCAAGTTCTGACAGGTGGGCCTCACCTCAACTCCATCCCCTGACATCATCCCCTCATCTTCAAGTCACTTTGGTTTTAGTGAAAGAAGCCAGTGCTAATTGAATGTGTAACATAAGCTAGACATTCTGCGTTCTCAGGTGGCCCTCAGCAACCTTAAGTGGAAGGTACCATTATCATCCCACTTTAGAGATGAGGAAGTCAACGCTTGTGAAGGTTAAGAGACTTGGCTAGAGTGCGCACACCTTGAATGTAATAGAGCTGAGCTTTGAGCCCACTCAGTCTAACTGCAAAGCCCACCCTTCTGCCGGCCACACCCTCTGAGCAGCTCCTCTCATCTCTTGTCCTCCTAGCCACCTGCCTCCTTAGCACCCCCAACCTGGTGCCTGCTTCCCTGATTCTCTGCAGCTTCCCCTGAGCGCTCTTGGGTTTCTCCCATGCAAACTGCCACCTCCCAGGTCTGCAGCTCTGGAATCTTGAACCCCAAACTCTGGTCCTTTCACCTCTCCCATCCTTCAGTGCAGGAGGTTGGCCTGCATCCAGAACAGTTTATGGAAACTCCTTTGGCCTCAGATTTAGCCTCTGCAAGAGGAGACACAGTACAGTCCTACCTCACAGGGCATTTGGGAGAAAGAGAGTCCTGAGAAACAGAAGTACATTATTTCAAAGCAGGGCTTCCTGAAAGGAAAGGAAAAACAGAAACCCGGACCCTAATTCACTAACTCACCCATGGGTGGGGTGGAAGTGCAGAATACTGTCCCTCCTGGTCTCTGTTTCCCTATCTACAAAATAAGATGGCACGGTGGTGGCCTGGGGTCCCTTCAACCACCCACCTACTGGGCCACATGAGAACAAAAGCTGCCCTCATGATCTTGTGATCTTATCATGGCTCTAGAACTCAAGGATGATAAATATATAAGGCTTCGTGATGTGCTTTCTTCCTGCCTGTGCCTTTTAAGTGATTAGTGTAATACTCTGTACACAAGAGACTTTTTATTATTATTTGTGGAATGTATACATGCAAGAGCCACGCAGGAGCTCAAATGGGAAGGGACGGGAGTCCTGTGTGACAACAGTCCCCGGAGACATCTCTCCAGCCTTCTCTTCAAGGGGAACACAGGACACGTGGCTGCAGCACAGCCCTGGGCTGAGGGGGTCCCTGCCACAGCCTGGGAACCCTTGGCTGCTCCTCCAGAGGTGGGAGGTGAGCAAGCTGGCTCCCGCTCTCCTTTCCTCCTCTCCCTCCTGGGCAGGGGAGCGGGAAGGGGAAGCAGCACCCCCTAGGAGAGACCCAGGTTGGGCTGCAAGAGCACAGCCTGCTCCGGAGCTCTGGCGGAAGGGTGGTGTGTGATTCTCCCTCCCGGAGGCCTTCCTGTCAGGCACGCTCCAGGGCCCGTCCCTCCCTTTCCCCACTTGTTTCCTCTGGGAGACAAGGCCCCTCTCCTTCTCCAGGTGCTCCCCGAAACCCAAGACCCCCATCTTTGCTTGGTAGGACCCACTTCCTCTGCTGGGAGGAGAGAGGCGAGGTGTTCTCTCCGTGGAGCACAGGAGTGCTGTCTAAGAGAGCTGACAGGGGCTCCTAGGACTGTGTGGGAGGGACGCTTTCACCAGTCCAGCCCCTGTTCCTCCCCTCCACTGCTGTGGGCCTGGGGGTCTCTCGCATGCATCTCCCTATTGAAGGGGAGCTTTTTAGTGGCCCCAACCATAGACCAGTTTCATCCACAGATGGAACTGACTGCCCCTGTGTGGTCCACCCCTTCCACGGCTCCTTCCCACACCTCAGAGTTGTCACTGCAGGCTTGTCATGCCCACCACTGTTACTTATGGGAGGAGAGGATGGCTGCCTGTCTTACAGCCTGCCCTGGCCTGACACAGCCTCCAGTTAACACCCACTTCACCGTCAGCCCTGCCCACTCTCCATTTGGTCCCTGTCATGCTCAGGCCTGTCCCATTTCTGAGTCAGTCCAGAGCCAGTGTGGATTGGAGAAAGAGGGTTATTGGCAGGTACAGGATTGGGGGGCCAGTTTGTGTGCCCTGAAATGTCCCATGCTGCTAACTTCAAGGCTGTGCTGCCAGTGAGCCTCAGGAGTGCCCAAGCCTCCCTTCCTGCCACCTTCTGCCGGACAGACCCCAGTTAGGGACCAGCCATGGGGACCAACCTCCCTCTTTGATCTAAGCATTAACTTTCCAGTTTTTCACGCATGTCCTCAGTTCCTTCCTCTAATCCTGCCCATTGCATACCTATTCCATGTCAGGCACCCCTCTAGGTCTAGGGCATGTGGTTGTGATGTGTGGGTGTGCAGAGTCCCTGAGGGAGAAACTGAGGTTCGAGGAGGTCATATGAGGGGTGAGCAGATGTGGTGGAGTCAGGAGACCCTGAGAATCCTTGTCCCTCTCCGCAGAAGACTCTCCAGGACCCTGGGCTACCCCTTTCTGTTTCCTGGACTTTGGTTCCTCATCCTTAAATGAACAGATTGCAAAGGACTGAGTGGGAGCCGGTGGTTCCTAAGGCTTAGGAGGCTGATGAACACAGTGGATGCTCTTCTCAGATATGCTCATGCACATGACTGTGCAAAACCAATTCAGTGTACGCAGGAGGCCCTGGAGCCTGGGTGAGATGCTTTCTAGGAACCTTTCACTCCAAAAATAACTTAGTGTCCAGGGCCCAAGGGTTAGTAACTCCAAGATAATGCCCAGCACCCTACATGTAATAACATGACTTAGCACCCAAGGCCCGCCAGTTAACTCCACACAGCACCCATGACCTGCGCCCTGTGTGGAATGCACCCGGTTGTCAGGGTTTGTTTTTCTGTGTTTAATGCTTTGTTTTGTTTTGACCTAAGATCATTGAGGCATCAGGCATTGCCTGATTGGGCTGGGGATACAGCAGGGCTGATGAGTGATTTCTGGAGTCTTCAGGGGAAGCTTCCTGTATGTTTTCCTTCCCACCTACACCCAGCCACAAGCCTAAGGCAGCTGGGGATGGGGAGGAGGGGGTGATTCATCTTCGTAATAAAACACATCCATCCAGTTTCCTGGGGAAACAGATTGGAGAGATCCCCAGGGCGAGACTCAGGGAAATAAAGTAATAATGTTATCAGTCTTCACAGAGCTATTTAAACACAGATTGGTTGCTGGAAGATGAAAGGGGGCCCCTTTTGTTATGAAAATGAAGGCAGATGGGGGGGTTGAGCTTGTGTTTTGATATGTTAATAAGCTTGGAAGCCACCCATGGTAGGAACGGGTGGGGAGGCTGAGTTGCCCGGCATATTTATTTGTGCAGTTTAATTTAACAGCTAGGCTACAACAGGGCTGCAGTCGGGATTGTGTAAAGATAATTACAGCCCTATTATTAATCGGATGTCTGCAGGAGACGGCTCACAGCTTGCTGCTGCCTCAGCGGCATACAGATCTGCAGCCGCCCGGTCAACGGCACCACTGTGGTCTCTTTCCGCCATCTAGTGGCACCACCAGGAATTGTTCAGGGAAAGCCAGAGAAATAAAGTATTCTAGTTTCTTTCTAAATGATGCAGCCACTTTCTAGCACAAACAGAAACTGCTGTTTCTGAAAAGATAAGATAACAGAAACGTCTTTGGCAATTAAGTGACCCGTCTTTTTACTGATGCTGAGGTCTAAGAGAGGAATTTTCTCAAGGTCATAATTTTTTTATTGCAATTAGAATTTTGAATTCCAAACCCATTGATTTTCCTAACATGCCAGTGTATACAAACACACATGTGTCTCCATCCCTCACTCTTTTATCCATTCTGTTTTTCAACTCTTCTGTATAATGTTTCGATTTTTCTTTCTTTCCTTTGGATTCAGATCCCGATTTCATTTAATTCTAGTCTCCCCTGGTCCCTGCATAGAAGGACTTAGAGTCCAATTAAGAAACGATCACTGAGCCTGATGGAGGGTCAGCAGAGATGCAACAGTAAAGAACGAACTGGCCTGTAGAACTGGTAGGCTCAGGGGGCGGACCCGGTGTGCTAAGAGGCAGGAGGGATGCTCTGTGGGAGGGCTAGGCTATGGAGCTTTTCTCAGGCCAGCTTAGGGAAGCCGGCGGGGGGAAGATTATACTTTGGGTTTTACTCTTGTTAGAAATGTCTTTCTGATAACATCCCACACTTGTCTTCGAAGCACCACCCAACAGAGCAGGTAGTGGGAAGGAGTGAAGAGAAAGGCGAGTCCCTGCCCTCTAGAAGGTCACAGTCTGGGTACAGACAGACATAGGAACAGGTACACAGAGTAGGGTCATTTTTGCAATAGTAGACCCAGATGGGGGCCTTCTGAGAGTTAGCCTTTTCAAATAGAAAGAAAAAGTATTAATATTAAAAGAGTTTCGTTTTTTCCTCCATAGCTCTCAAAGGAAATTAAAGTGAATCTAATTGATAACCTTCACACCACTTCTTCCAACCCCTTTTTCTCCACCTCGATCATTCCCATACTCTACACTCTGAACACTCTCATTAGCAAAAAAAGTTAAAAGGTGGGGTGATAAGAAGAAAGACAAGTCATAGACTGGGAGGAAATATTTACAAAGCACATATCTGAAAAAGGACTTACATCCAAAATGTACGAAGAACTCCTGAAATTCAATACTAGCAATATAAACAAGCCAATTAAAAAATGGGCAAATGATCTTAACAGATATCTCACCAAAGAAAAGATGTATGTATTTAAGACTGTTCCATGTCTTTTGGGGGCTAGATAGACCATTTCATGTTATTATTGAATAATATCCATGGTATGGATCTATATAGATGGCAAATAAGTATACAAAAAGATGCTTCACATCAATGTCATTAAAGAACCGCAAAGTAAACCAAGAATGAGATGCCACATACACCTATGACAGTGGCTAAAATCCAAAACACTGACATCACCAGATGCTGGTGAGAATGGGGAACACCACCAACTCCCGTTCACTGCTGGTGGGAATACAGAATGTTGCAGCCACTTTGGAAGAAAGTTGGGCAGTTTCTTATAGAATCAAACATATTCTTACCATATGATCCAGCAATCAAGCTCCTAGCTATTTCCCCAAACAAGTTAAAAACATATATCCATACAAAAACCTGCACACAAATGTTTATAGCAATGTTATTCATAATTGCCAAAAGAAAGAAAAAACCCTGGAAACAATGGAAGCAATCAAGGTGTCCTTTAACAGGTGAATGAATAAATTGTGGTATATCCAGACAATGGAATATTATTCAGTGATATAAAGAAATTGGTATCGAGCCATAAAAAGACATGGAAGAACCCTGAATGTGTATTGCTAAGTGAAAGAAATCCATCTAGAGAAACTACATACTATATGATTCCAGCTATCTGACATTCTGGAAAAGGCAAAGCTATGGAGACAGTAAAAATACCAGTGATTTCCAGGGATTGGATTCAGGGAAGAGAAGGAGGGAAGATTGGTGAATCTGGGGCATAGGGGGGATTTTTAGGCAGTAAAACTATCCTGTATGATACTGTAGTAGTGGACACGTCATTACACATTTGTCAAAACCTGTAGAACCATATAACACAAAGAATGAACCCTAATGTAAACTATGGACTTTAATTACTAATGCTAAAAGAAAAACTTCAGCCGAATTAAATTTAAAGGAGTTTAATTGAGCAATTAACGAGTTGTGAACGGGGCAGCCCCCAGAATCACAGCAGATTCAGAGACTCCAGCGCAGCCATGTGGTGAAAGATTTATAGACAAAAAAAAAGGGAAGGGACGTAGAGAAATCAGAAGTGAGGTACAGAAACAACCAGATTTGTTACAGCTCAGCCTTTCATTATTCGGACACAGTTTGAACACTTGGCAGTGTATGAGTGCTTTGAAGTATGGCTGCTGGGATTGGCCAAGACTCAGCTATTGTTACAGGTGCCCACTCCTAAATTAGGTTATAGTTCATCCACAGGGTCTCAAATATAGAAGCATGGCGTCCTTCTCAGGCCATATTTAGGTTACTTTAATAGTAATAATATATCAATATTGGTTCTTCAGTTTCACAGCTGTATCACACTAATGCACGTTGTCAATAACGGGAAACTGCAGCTGCAGGGGAAAAGCATACATAGGAACACTCTATACTTTCTGCTGATTTTTTCCTTGCACCTAAAACTGCTCTAAAAATTAATTTAAAAAACAAAAAATAAAAAGATGGGTGGGAAGGGGGACGGATTCCCTTCCTCCACCCCAGCCTCCCTGCACCACCTCTCTATCCCAGTCTGTATTGGGTAGATTGTCTGAATCTCTCCCTTGCATGTCCTTCCCCTCTTCTCTCACCTTTGAGCATCAGCTCTTCTCAGCCCATCCTCAGATTCTGCTCTCAAAACATCAGAGACAACGGTGGAGGGGAGAGGATGGAGAGTCCACCCGAGCTGGCAGGTGGAGGTACTCCTGGTTAGAGGGGTTGTGTATGTTCACTGTGTGAAGGTCCCAGCATCTGGGCTCTGGATGTCACACAGACGCTCCAATGAGAAATGTGTTTCTAAACTGCTGAATCAAAACATAAACTCAATTCCCTCAGTTGAATGGACACACAGCAGAGCAGTTTCAAAGATATGTTTCTTCTGTGTTTTACAGGCAGTCTTACTGCTCTTTTGTAAAAGCCGGGATATTGCTGGAAATATCTGTTTTTAAATTCTCCACAGAAAGGGTTCTTAAACTGCCGCACACACACATCAGTTTAAGTCTGTCAGTTGAATGCACACGTTGACAAGTGGACATATGTTAAAGCCTCCTAGCTCTAGGCAGGCCCAGTAGCTCAGAGGTCGCCCCTGAGCTCCTGGGGGCTTCCTGCTCCTCGGAGCAGATAATTGTTTATGGATCTCTCTCCCTGGCTGAACTGCAAACTCTGGAAGGTGAAGGCTACATCTAATTCATGTTGTTGTTCCTTCTCAGAGTAACTCCAGCATTTAAGGCACAGTATATGCTCAAATTTTAATTATCAAATAAATGTGTTGATGGGTTTAGTACCTGTGTTAGATGAAAGAACAGTTGCCTATAGACAGTGAGTCCTAACCCCTGGAACCTGTGAATAACAAAAAGGACTTTGTATAACAAAAGGAACTTTGCAGATAGGATTAAGTTAAGGATTTTTTGGGGGATGAGGAGATTATTCTGGATTATTCAGGTCAGGTCAATGTCATCAAAAGCATCCTTATGAGAGGGAGGTAGGGGAAGGCAGGGAGACATTTGACTACAGAAAAGGAGATGACAACATGAGGAAGCCATAAGGATGAGGTGGCCACAAGCCAAGGAATGCTGACAGCCACCAAAGCTGGAAGAGGCAAGGAAATGGATTCTCCTCAAAGCCTCTGTGCGGAGCATGATCCTGCTGTCACCTTGGTTTCAGCACAGTGAAACTCATTTCTAGTTTCTGACACCTGGAGCTGAAACACCCTTTGTCTGTGTTGTGTTAAAGCCTCGAATTTCCTGATGTGTTACAACATCAACAAGAAACCAATACAGCATTATTCGCTGGAGCTGGTTCCTTCCTGGTTCTGTTTATCTTTCTGAGTGTCTCTTTGGGATGTCACTAAGCTCAAAGTCTTATGTTAAGGAGAAACCTGTTTTTAGAGATGAATGATACCTTTGAGTGGATATCACTGGAGACCAAGTGCTTTAGTTGATCATTTAATACCCTTCATCCGGTGACAAAATCTATTAAACACTGTGCTAGGTTTGGGATGTACTGAAAGGAAAATTAGTGTTGGCCTTCAGGGAGTTTGCAGAACAGGGAAGCAGCCATGTAATGAAGAAATACTATATCTAATGTGATGTAAGAGTGTGCAAACATAAACATGCAGGATACAGAGGGGACCAAAGGAAGAGGTGACCCACTGGGAGAAGAAAGCATCAGAAGATATTTACGGAGGAGGTGCTGTAGGAGTTGAGCCTTGACAGACAAGTTGGGTGCACCAGGAGGGCAGAGAGGGCCCCTCAACATGGCGATGAATGACAAGCAGTGTGGGGAAGGGAGTGGGCATTGTGACCGGGAACACCTGCTCCAATCTTGCTAAGCACATGTGTACATGGTCAGTACACCCAGCCAGCAGCTCTGCTTCCCATTTTGCCTGTAATTGAACATCATACCGCAATACTCTATGAGCACAGTTTGAACAGGCTCGATCAATGAACAAGACAACCTTCAAACGGACCAACAGGATAAGTGGCGCGGCCTTCAGCCAACCAGGACACCTAACCACAGGTCATCAATGTCTCCCCAGATCTTTTGGATTGGTGACCCGCTGACCTATTCAATGCCAGCCTTGGCTCTCAGACAGCTGCTGACAGAGTCAGCTGAGGGACTTTCCAAACACCAGGCCCTCAGATGGCAAGTGCAGCCCAGGTGTCTTTATGGAATTGTCTATCAGATGCTCCTGATAACCAGAAAGTTGTTGGTCTTGTGGCTTCAGATTAAGAGTTCAGAAATAAGTTCCCATATACACTCTAGGGAGGGGACCTCTGTTTCAGATGTCAAAGCTCAAAGCCAGTTTTTTGACTGCCAGCCAAGGTGGGCTTCTGAAAGGATCACTATGTCCCTCCACTGTCCTGCCACCTGCACAAGTGGGAACTCCACACACAAGAGCCAGGGCTTACCTTCTAGCATCTGGACCCAGGAGACGTTTCTGAGCTCCCACCGGGCTGGAAAGGGCACTTCCTGCCCTACCAGCAGAGACTCTGAAGCAGAAAAGTTGCTGAACACTTAGAGAACCTCTTTAAGAAGGTAAAGAGAAATCTTCAAGGTTAAGTGATAGCCCAAAGAGAGACCCAGAAAGATAAATAGAACCAAGAAGAAAAGATCTCCAGTGGAAGATGCTATATTGGTTTTCTCTTGCTGTTGTAACACATCAGAACTGAGTGGCTTTAATACAACACAGATGTAGGGTCTTACAGTTCTGGATAAGTTGGAAATGGGTTTCACTGGGCAGAAACTGAGGTGACAGCAGGGTCACACACCACACGGAGGTTTTGAGGAAAATCCATTTCCTTGCCTCTTCCAGCTTTGGTGGCTGCCAGCATACCTTGGCTTGTGGCCACCTCAGTCCAGTCTCTTCAGAGGTCTTAATAGTAGCGAAGGAACAGGGGGACATTAGTGTTGGGCTTTGGAAGGAGAATTTCCAGAGAGTTTCCTGATCCTTACAGCAACTAACCCTTCCTGCCCTTCTCTTCCCTTTCCTCAGTCCCAGGAGGAGAACGAGAAGCGAGATTCTGGCAGATTCTCTTTGCTGTCATTTTACTACTCTTCCTGTTCTAACAAGGGACAAAGTAAAGACACTTTCTCACTTAGGACTTTTTCCTGATTACTCACACATCCTCCTGCTGGACAAGAGGCAGAAGTTTCCCAGGGCAGGCATGGTGGTTCACACCTATAATCCCAATACTTTGAGAGGCTGAGGTGGAAGGATTACTTGAGGCCAGGAGTTCGAGACCAGCTTCCCTCCCTGGCTGGACATTAAAGTCCTGCTCTTTCTGCTTACTCCTCCCTGTGCATTTTGCACTTAATGGCCTTGATCATGACTAAGAGATGCACAAGATCTTTGGACCAGCTCCTTACTTCAATTTAAGCCCAAATAGCTCTCAGCTGACACCCTAACAGATACAGCTCTTAGGCTCTGTTCCTGGAGCCCCATGTTTTTATAGATAACAGGAGTACATACAAGTAAATGTATCGAAATACTCCTCTGTATTCTGCTCTCAGGATGCACAGTTCAGCATTTTCTCAGAACAACCTGTACCTTAAACATCTGTTCTGTGACTGATACTTTTAGCCCCAAGAAACATCCCTCTGCCACCCATCTATTGCCCCATGTCCTCCAAACCAAAGGCAGCTGTGTTGGCATTCCAGGCAGGTGTGTGCTGCAAAGCTGCAAACTCAGAGGCTGACAGTGCTCTGGAAGCTGGGGAGGGTGTGAGCTGCAGAAGCCTTTCCATAAGCAAAAAGAGAAATTAATTAACTTGTCAAATCCTTCCTCTCAGATAGCTTGAGAACAATTGATTTCTGCATAAGAGAACGACCGATTCTTGCTTCTTTGGTGGCAATGTGTGGTGCTGATGAAACTCATGACTTAGTGTAGTATTCACAAAATCACAAACACTGTACATGGTGGCTGAAGATTGTGTAGCAAGAATAGCCAAAATTCATCCTGTTCTTAAATATGTGTGTGTGCATATATATGTGTGTGTGTACATATTGTATATGTAACATCTGAGAAGTGTGATACCAATTCTTAACATTATTGTCATAGGATTATAGATATTGCTATCAGAGCCAGTGAAAAGCTTAAGTGATCGATTTTGTAATGAGATTTACATATTTAATATTTTTTGAGAAAATGATTTATTGTATACAGCCCCACTGCATTGTTTGAACATGCGTATAGAATTCATAGTCCTTTAATGAACCCAAGGATTGCTTTACTATTATTGATAATCTCAGTTCCTACTGTTTGCTATGGTTTGCATGTTTGTCCCCTCCAAAGCTTATGTTAAAATGTAATCCCCAGTGTGGTAGACTACATTAAGAGGCGGGAGCCTTTAACAGGTGATTGAATAACGAGGGCTCTGTCCTCATGAATGGATGAATCTATTCATGGATTAATAGATTAATGAGTTAGTGGATCCATTGGTTATCCTGGAGGGAGAGCTGGTGGCTATATAAGAGAAAAGGTGGCCTGAGCTAGCACATTAGCGTGCTTAAACCCCTTTATTATGTGACACCCTGTGCTGCCCCGGGACTCTGCAAAGAGCTCCCAAAAGCAGGACGGTTCTTATGGGTGTGGCCTTTTTACCTTGGACCTCTCAGCTTTCTTAACAGTAAAAAATAAATTCCTTTTCTTTATCAATTACCCAGTTTCAGGCATTCTGTTATCAGCAAATAGAAAGCAAACTAATAAAAAAAAAATTGGTATTAAGAAGTGGGGTGTTGCTGATAACAGATACCTGAAAATGTGTAAGCAGCTTTGGAACTGGGTAATGGGCAGAAGCTTGAAGAATTTGGAAGAGCAGGCTAGAAAAGGCCTAGATCTGGGTGAAGGCTTAGAAGATAAGAAGATAAGGAAAAGTTCGGAATTCCTTGAAGGTTTGTTAAGTGGTTGTGACCAGAATACTGGTAGAAATATGGACGGTAAAGACCATTCAGATAAGATTTCAGATGGAGGTGATGAACAAGGTATTAGAAACCGGAGTAATGGCCATCCTTGTTATAAATTGGCAGAGCTTGATTGAACTGTGTCTGTGCCGAGGGCACTGTGGAAGGTGGAATTTAATAGTAACAGAACAGCATATCTGGTGGAAATAATTTCTAAACAGCAAAATGCTCAGGCTGCTGCATGATGACTTCTAACTTCTTACAGTGAACTGCTAGAGAAAAGGAAAACAGAGCAAAAACAAAACTGGAAAACTTATAGCCTGGCCGTGTAGTAGATAATAAAAACAGTATGTTCAGAAGAAGCCAAGGATGTAGCCTAGTGATCTTTTGCTAAAGAGGTTAGTATAGATAGAAGAGAGCCAGTTGCTATTCCTCAAGACAATGGAGGAAAGACCCTGAAGGCCATTTCAGAGATCTTCGAGGCTGCCCCTCTCATCACAGGTCTGGAGACCTAGGATGGCAGAGGCCTGAGGTCCTCTTGATGGCCTTGCTGCTCAGGGTCACCTTGGGGCTCTGCTCCCTTAACCCCCATGCAGTGCTCCTTGGCCACACTAGCCTTGGTTCAAGTGGCCCCAGGTGTGGCTTGTGCTGCTGTGCTGGAAGGTACAAGTCCATGTGGTGCTAATTCTATCGACTGACAGAAAGCAGAAGCTTTGGAGGTCACCCAGATTTCAAAGGATGTTGTAGAAAGCCTGGGGGACCCAGGCCGAGACTTGTTGCAGAGGTGGAGCCACCACAGATTCCCCACTAGAGTACTGCCTTGTGAAGCCATGGGAACACATTCTCAACAGATGCACCCCCTTGACCTTGGACTTCCCAGCCTCCAGAACTGTAAGAAAGAAATTTTACTTCATCATAAACTGCACAGTATTTTGTTATAAGCAACAAAAAGCAAACTAAGATCCTGTCTCACCAGAGCGGTTTGTCCAAATTGGAATTAATTTAGAAAAAATAAAAGTATGTAAGAATTATAATGATTCAAGAAAAATTGCTTTATTTCACATAGCTTCCAATAAAACATATATTATGTGAAAATACTGACTTATAACACAATTAGTGATCCTGCTGGAATGAAAGCAGGAAAAACATTTTATGGAATAAACATATAATATTTATAAATAATGTATGTTTTTATTTTATTACTCATTTTAACATCACTGGATTGTCAACAGAACACCCAGATGTGTGCAATAAAAATTGAATTCAATCATCTTTGATGTTTTGCTCACTTTCAGAAGTATACAAATCATAGCCAGATTTTTAAAGCAAGATATAAGTATGTGTATATATATAAAGCTCTCTCTCTATAGATATGCATATATATAAAGCTATATATATGTGTGTATGATTTATATATAAACAGAGCAAAATTATGTATCTGTATATAAAGCAAGACAGATAATGCAAAATATATATATATACACACACACACACACATATGTACGTGTATGTGTATGTACATGCATATATAAGACCTTACTTTACATATACACATACGTATATAATTGTAAGGTGTATTTTTGAAGGTAAGATGACAGAACATATTTTATTTATTTTGATAGGGGAGTTGATTTTTGCCCCTTGAATATTTAGATTTATGGTCTATAGGCTGCCATTGTTCTCTGGCTTGAGCCCCTTAAATTTAGGAGTGGGCCTCAGACCCTGACTTTGCAACAACCCCCAGGACCTGATTTTGTGAAATGCATGTGTTAAACCTAAACAAGAGAAGCTTCCTTCTAAAACATTTGGTTAGCAGACTGGATCTTGTGTTCTAGTGCAATAATTTTTGGCTGAATTGGACACTCAAGTAGCTCATTAGATGCCAATCTAGACACATCTGGATGGGTGCATACCTGGTACATGCATTTCTCATTTGTCTGTTCTAAATCCAAAGGCAGCAGCTCATGACATTTTGGTTTCTTTTTCTTCCTCCCTTTTCCCAGCAATCCTCTATGTCCACACTTTCTGCCACCTTCTTCCTAATCACATACTATCTTGTAAATACACTATTCTCAGATGTCACAGTTTAAGAGATTTTGTAGAATGGATTGAGTATTTTTTTGTGTTGTTAAAATCCAAAGGGAACTGAGTGGTGCTTGGATTGAGTCTGCCAGTTGGATTATGGGAAATCAGCCATTGGAATGGGTGCTGGCTGAAGGAAGGAGCTCTGTAGGGACTCTGGGGGCCCTCAACACAGGGATGGGATTGGGGAAGGCTGCCTGAACTCATGCCCTGCTTTGGCTGAGCACCAGGACTGAATCAGAGGGGACCACTCCAAAGGATCTTGCTGCAGATGTGGTCTGGCCTGTTGCCAATCAAGATGGCATGATAAATTATCAGGGAGGGACTTCAACTTCGATAGAAAATGTGAGCCTATGCAAGTGGTGGCCCATGTGGTCCAGGCCAAAAGAAATGCCACGGTCAAGAACACAAACATCTGATTTCAAAATCACCCGTTACCTCATGGAGTCTCTCACACATTATTAAAGGGAGGCACAGTAGACTATAATCATCTTCACATTCACTTTTCTCTACCTTCCATTTCTCTCCTACCCCGCAGCTGAGAACAGAAACCTCTTTGCAAAACCCCCCTAAGACTTCCCCATGCCAAGCACTTTTTTTTTTTTTAAACTTTCTACCACCCTCTTTCCAGAGTCCTCATTTCAAAGCCCACAAATCAGTTCAACCAAGACTTGACCTTCCTAGGAGGTAGGGGATAGGGATGGAACTGAGTGAGGAGAGCCAGCAGTCTCTATGTTAAGCAAGAGTGGATGAAGGCATGAAAAAACTGGTTCACTGACAAACGTCAGCAGATCACACCTTCTTAAACTGAAAGGAGAAATGAGTGGGCCGTTTGATCTTAGTGCCCACAGAGGAGGCTCAGACCCAAATGATAGCAGGTGTTGAGCATGGTATGTAGGCTCCAGGCAGGCTGTAGAGGTGGCACAGCCCTGAAATATGATGATATGGCAATGCTAAGCCCCAGATTTATGGAGCGGGGGCTACCACCACATTGGGTCCTGGGACCCAAAAGACTCCACAGGATTGAAAAGATATCAACCATTTACAAAATTCTCAGGGATTATGGCTCACACCCCATTCTCCATGTTTGGATGGGGAGAAGGATTTGAATAAGGGTGACGTAATGGGTTATGGAAGCTTGTACTCTGGGAGTGGGCTGATGTGGTATGCAGGACTCACTTTTACTGGATACATGTCTCAGTCTAGGCCAAGTATATTTTTTCTCTTTGAAATTTGTTAGGGCTTAAAGATACTGTATTTGATGGTAGGAGGACTCTGGGTGTCCCATGTTAGAGCATCCATGGTTGGGTATGAACATACGGGGAGGGAAAAAGTTTGCAGATGGGCAGAGAAGCAGAGGTGAGTGACTGCTGGAGAGGAATCTCAGTCCCTGACTTCTAGTCCCTTGTCGGGCCTTGGCTCCTGGCAGATACTTTTCTGTCCTTCCACCTTGTTCCTCTGTTTTAATTAAGCTGATAGAGTAGTCCCCATCTTTGCAATGACAAGATCCCCAAATGACACAGGGAAAGGGAAGCCTACAGAGGAGCATGAAATTGACCAAAGTTATACAGTTAAGTTAGAACCAGTATCAGATCTCTGACTCCAAGTTCAGGGCTCTTTCCCCTCAACCATGCTGCCCCCAGCTTCGTTGAAGCCCGAGGAGCTCCCAGGATACAAGTCTCCTGACTATGACTTCTTGAAGTTCAGGGACCATGTGTCTTGTTGATTGATCTCTCTCCAGGATTTAACATCATGCTTGGTACATAATACGTGCTCAGTAAATATCTGTGGAGTGAATGAAGAATGAGTGGAAGAAGAACACAGCTTTAGGCTCATGATCTGGTCACTCTATTCACTTAATTCAGGTTAGCAGGGCAGGCAAGGATGGGAGGCTAGCTCCCGTCTCTAGCCCCGACCTTCAGGTCTTTCAGTCCTTCCTCAATAAGTCCAAGAGCATCCTCTGGTTCCACAGCAGAAGGACTTTATCCTTTCTCCTTGGGCACTGGGAGGGATTGCATTATCTATTATTTACCAGTTTCCAGTTCTATTGCCGTGAGAGGGTTATTCTTGCCCATCCGTTTGAACTTAGGTGCACACAAGTGACCTGTTTTGGACAAAGAAATGTGAGTGGAGGTGAGATGAGTCACTTCTCTGCCGAAGTTTTAGAAGCTAGTGCTGCACATATTACATTTTCTCTTCCCTCTGCTGCATATTCCAAATACTGGCTGCTCCTTCCTTCTGGGTCCTAGAGTGAGTGAAGATGGTGCCAAGCAGATCCCTGGCCAACTGATGGTAGACATATTCAAAGTCACTGAGGTTTCCTGGTTGCCTGTTACTGAAGCACAGCTTGCCTCTTTACGACTGATCCAGGGCCCTTACCCTCTTTTGACAGGTCCCTTCCCCCAGGTCTTATTCTTAGAAACCACTCTGCTTATCTTTGTTTGTGTTGGGGGATTTCTCCTGCATCAAATCCATCCTGCTGGCTGCCCTTCTACTCCAACAAGCCTTTGCTAATTTAAGAGTCTTTGATTTTAGAATGTACTGTCCTGGAGCAGCAAGCATTCACTGAGCCTTAGTGGGTATATTAGTCCATTTTCTCTCGCTTATGAGAGAATACCCAAAACTAGATAATCGATAAAGAAAAAGATTTTGTTTCTTACACCTTGGAGCTTGGGAGGTTCAAGGTCAAGGGAGCACATCTGGTGGGAACTTTCTTGCTGGTGAGCATGCTGCAGAGTCCCAAGGTAGCATGGGGCATCCCATGCTGAGGGGACTGAGTGTACTAACTTGCTAGCTCAAGTCTCTTTTCCTCTTCTTACAGAGCCACCAATTCCCTCCCATGATAACCCATTAATCCACTAACCCATTAATCCGTTAATTCATGAATGAGTGGAGCCTTCATGGTCCAATCACCTCTTAAAGGCCCCATCTCTGCTGGTGCCGTGGCTCATGCCTGTAAACCCAGCACTTTGGGAGGCCGAGGGGGACAGATCATGAGGTCAGGAGATGGAGGCCATCCTGACCAACATGGTGCAACCCCACCTCTAATAAAATACAAAAAATTACCTGGGCATGGTGGTGCACACCTGTTGTCCCAGCTACTCTGGAGGCTGAGGCAGGGGAATCGCCTGAACCCAGGAGGTGGAGGTTACAGTGAGCTGAGATCGCGTCACCACACTCCAGCCTAGCTGACAGAGCAAGACTCCCAAAAAAAAAAAAAAAAAAAGCCCTGTCTCTCAGTCCTGCCACGGTGGGGTTAAGTTTCCACATGAACTTTAGAGGGGACCTTTGAACAATAGCAGCGGGTATGTAAGATGGAAACCAAGCCCCTTGTTTCCATCGATACATTCACATGCCTGACTTTTCGTCTTTCCATCGTCTTGATCATTACATTCTCTCTTCTGCTCACGGACTGTGAGCCTGGGGGTCTTCCGACACTGACCTGTAAAACTGTTGCCTATCCAGCCATCATCACCCAGCAACCATGTCAGCACCCCCACTGTTCAACAGATCATCTTTCTGGAGGGGAAAGAGCAGCAGACAAAAATAACTGTGATGGTGACAGCGGAACTTGATGGAGTACAATTGTAAAATAGCTTTCTTTTCCCCTCTCAGGACTATCTGGCAAACCTACCTTATCAACCCTTCCTACCCACCCAGAGATGTTATCTCAGGCAGGTTCCTCAATTTCCTGTCACTTTCAGGAAATGAAAAGTTCTTAGGTCACTGCTGGTTTCAAAATAGTATGAATTCAGTGATACAATGTCCAGTCTTCTACAGTTCTTAAAAATATGAAAAAATTCTCATAATTTCCCCTGGGATCTTGGGATAATAAGACACTGCTATGCAACTGAGTTCTTGAGAGCAAGTTTTTGAAGAACAGATGGGCGACAGATATGGACGTTCTATTTGACTGGTGCTATCATGATTTGACTTTGGAGTCGGATGGGATTAGAGGATATTCCAAGATAGGATTCTTCCCAGGAGGTCTTCGGCGTCCCCTCCCATGGGCTCCGCTGCACTGCACAGCCCCTAGATGTGGGCAGTGTATTCCCCGTGCAGTCTCTTATGACCTCCCACCTTGACTCCTATACAAGCAGAGCTGCTTGGGAAGGGGTGTCCCTGCTCTAGTAGGACTACCCTCTTGGCAGGGACCCTTAGGAGCGGTTCTTTGTCTTGCCACTGCAGGTGGCTTGGAATATAATGGTCCCTCTTTATCGGGGGTTTTGCTTTCTATGGTTTTACCCATAGTCAGCCACAGTCCAAAAACAGGTGAGTATGGTACAATGATACATTCTGAGAGAGAGAGAGGCCACATTCACATAACATTTATGGCAGTATATTGTTATAGTTGTTCTGTTTTATTATTAACTGTTAATCTCTTACTGTGCCTAATTTATGCGTTAAACTTTATCATAGGTATGTATAGGAGAAAACAGTATATTTAGGATTTGGTAGTATCACTGGCTTCAGGCCACTACTGAGGATCTTGGAACGTATCCCCCACAGATATGGAGGGACTGCTGTACTCAAAGAGAAGCAGATCACACACTCCAAGTGGTTTCCTTGAAGCCTCTCTGCTAGGCTTGAGGTAGAGGCAGTGGCACGGTAACACCTCCACATAATACAGGAACAACCAGCTTCAAAAGACTCCTCCCTCAGACTTCTCAACTTAATACAGGAACAACCAGCTTCAAAAGACTCCTCCCTCAGACTTCTCAACTTCCATGCTCTGTGTCTCACCAGGGTGTTGAGCTAGGTCTGAGCTGGTTTTTGGTGGCTTCTTTCACATATCTGCATGCATCATGTAGCATGTCGCTTTTAAATGTGGGATTATTATTATTATTTTTACCTATTGTTTAGATCTCATCTTGATTTGAGAAGGTGATTCTCAGTCAAATCAGAAGAAAAATAACAGTCAGTTAAAATGAAGCTGTATGCTGAGAGTTAAGCTCTGTGCTATTTAATCTCTGGTGGAAAGAGGGAAAAAAATCACAGCTGTTTTGGTTTATTCCTGTGCTTATATTCATGTGTTTATTCCAAAAGCCCACTCCTCCCAACTACCGTGGCCTCATTTTCTTTTATTTGTCAGTTGATTTTGATGGTGATAAACTCTAATACAGATATAAGCGTTGTCAAAGACAGATGAAAATATGTGGCAGCCTAGCTGGTTTTGCTTATGATAATTTTCATCATTAAATTAAAAAAAAAAAAAAAAGTGCTGCTATTTGCCCTGGAGCAGGCTGCACAGAGTTTTCCATTTGGAAAGCATCTTGGTAGCAAATCAGTGCATGCGATTGAATGTATCTGCTCGGCTGACTTTGGATTTAAGGCTCGTATTTGAAAGCCCTGTTTGTCTGCTGTGTCTCTGGTGCCTCATTATGCAAGGCATAGCCTCCCAGTGGGCACTCACCCTGGACCCCCGTGAACCTCAGTTTCGAATGGTCTCTCTTTGTGACTTTTCCAGGGCTTTCAAAAGTATGAGAGCTGCATAGTTCATATTTTAAATTAGACCACTGGAAATGTACGTTACGATGTTGAAGGAAACCCACTCAGCTTTGTGTGTGTGTGTGTGTGTGTGTGTGTGTGTGTGTGTGATGGTGATACACAGATTTTGTACAGATATGTTTGCATATAAATTAGTGAGTGCAGAAATAAAAAAGCCTCAAAGCTATTGGACGTTAAAAATCAGAGTTACAATTTACTTCCACAAGCAGGAAATCCAAGAAACTTTCAGAAGCTATTGATACAAGTTTTGAGCATACAAGGCACCCTTGAATCAATTAACTCATATATGAATATATAAGAAGGTTAGAGGATATTTACAAACCAATTTTCATAAAACTTAAGTTAAATCTCTATTTAGTTTATATCAGATCATACTAAAGTTTCTATCTGATCCATATACTACAAAAGGACAAAGAGTATTTCTGTTTTATTGAAGGATTTTAAAGGTCCTAAGGCCAACTGACTTGTAACCTTGAGACTACGAATATTTTTAGGTAGCATATTTATTAGAATTTTTTTTATTAAAACTGTCAGTTAAGGTTGTAAACTTTGCCATAGGAGGTGAATTTTATCCACCAATCTTGGGATAAAATTAACCCATTAACTGTTGCTTCATTGATTCAGTTCCAATTAACTCAAACAGTGTAACATCTACATAAGTTATAATAGAGAATATAAACTATGTGGGAACACAGATAAAGGCAGTCCTTATTGTAAAAAGTTATATATATGTTTTTTAAAAAGTAATTCCAACATTTAAATTTAAAATGCAGTGCAGTATTCTTGTTTCCATTCTCTAAGGATCTAGAATCCCCAATGCAAGATGCTTAAAGAGAGAAGAATTATATCAGGAATTTACTTTTGCTTCTTTTCCTGGGAATCCACAAACAAGCATGTAAATGGCCCTCAAGCTGAGAAGCTGAGATGATTGAGAGAGAGGCTGGCATTTTCTGTCCATTGGAAATTTGCTTAAACTGAACACCATGTACTGAAATTAACAGAGACAGGAGGCAGGGAAATCCTGGGAGGGCAGGGGTGGGTCCCCAGTGAAGCCCCACCCACAGGCCCAGAGTGAGAACTTCTAATCCTGCATGCCTGCTCTCTCTTGATTGGTTCTTTCTGAATAATGACTTGTAATCCATCAAATGTTGCCTTTCCAATACTACCTAAGGCTCGCCCTGCCGCTATCCTGTCCCTACAAATACCCCAGACTCAGTCAGTAGAGGGAAAATGGCCTGACTTCAGGGAGAAGATGGCATGACTTTGGGGAAAAGACCTCCTGACTTTGGGGAAAGACCTGCCCTCCCTGTTCCCTCTCCAGCTCCCCTCTCCTCTGAGAGCTGTTTTCATCACTCAGTGAAATTCTCCACTCTCACCAGTCTTCAATTGTCAAGTGTGACCTTATTCTTCCTGGATGCCTGACAAAACTCAGGACCCACTGAGTGTGGGTACCCAGAAAGGCTGTCACTTTGGCCCTTTACCCTTGGTGGAGGGCAGCTGCCCCATATGATGGGACCAGGAACTGACAGAGCTGCTGACACACTGTCCAAAGGAACTGAAAGAGCTATTTAGCACACTAACACCCTCTCTGGGACTTCAGGGTCACAGGCACTCTTGCCTGGGCAACACTGCGTTCTCCTTGAGGTGACATGCCTGGTCTGACCATGGCCTCTGCAAGGAGCTTGCTCCCGTGTCAGCAGAGCAGCTGGCCACATCTCATACTCACTCGCTCATGTGCTTCCTCACGCCAGGGCCTGAGCACAGCAGGCTGAGTTGATGGGGTGCCCCTGATGGGAGTCCAGCAAAGGGGTTGAGAAAAATCCTGTATCAAAATTTACTGTACCATGCCCAGCAATGAGCACAGGGGACCCAGAGATAAGTGACAGCAGTTGCTCTTCCTTCTTGAAGTCAAAACACCTCTATTTATGAACACGTATCCTTACTCCCAACACAGAGAGTTGCATACATTCAGAAATTCGTGTGTTACCTTAGCCTATCCACAGGGAAATCAAGAATGTATGGATCTTTCCTGATGAAAGAAGCATGAGTCTGGAGGAAGAGATGAGAAACACTTCAACAGCAAACATTTATTTCCCAGAGTTCTGGAGGCTGGGAAGTCCAAGGTCAATGTGCTGGCAAACCTGGTGTCTAGTGAGGGCTCACTTCCTGGTGTGTGGATGGCTATCTTTTCACTGTGTCCTCACATGGTGAAGAGCAGAGAGAGAGAGCCCATGGTTCCTCCTCTCTTATGAGGACACTAATCCCATCAGGAGGGTTCTATCCTCATCACCTAGCCACCTCCCATTACCATCGTGTTGGGGACTGGGCTTCAACTTTGGAGGCACAAACATTCAGTTCATAGATGAAAAGTGATTCACCACTGATGTCCCTGAAAGACACTGATGTCCCTAGGTAGAAGTTTATGAAATGGAACAGCTGATTTTCTAGGACTCTTTAAATAAGTCCCCAGAAATCCAGCCACTTGTCATTCTTCATCTCACCTAGCTCTGTGGTGGAGTGTGGAAGCAGGGAAGTTGCCCGAGTCCCTAAGCTTAACTGCTCTTTCTCCACCCAAATACAGTGTGATGGACACTTTATTTGTCAATAATTAAGAGCAAGGCTTTGGAGTTGGGCAGGACACAGTTCCGGCCATGCAGAATCACTATTCACCTCTCTGACCTACAGTGTCTTCCTCTGTAAAATGAAAGCTGGCCTCATACGGTTGGTGTAAACATTTAACAGAGGAATACATGTGTACAGCACCTAGACAGTGGCTGGCACAAAATACAGGCTCAATATAGGCTTGTTGTTGCTGTTGTTAGTATTACTGCTATTCTTTGACAATAAGGCACAGATCCTGATTCTGGGCATAAAGAAGTTCACTCTATGCCAGCTCTTACTGCTGTTTGATGATGCTGATTTCTTTCCCAGGCACCCCACTACATTTTCCAGGTTGCAAATCTGCCTCTCACCCTTGTAACCAGCTGCCTCTTGAACAGGAACCAATTCTCTGCAATCAAGCCCATGGAGACAGCAATTCCCCATCCCCACATCAGCTGAGTACTCACAGCTTTATCGCTTTCCTTGGTTAGAATTGAAATACTTTATAGCATTAATGCTTTTCAGACTGAAACCTGCAGGGCTGGTTTTTCAATTCCCCCCCTGGGACTGCAGCAGAACTTGCCTTCCAGAAGACAGACTCATTGTGAGGTCTCTGACAAGGCCCTATACCAGGCATCCTCAGACTATGGCCCATGGGCCGCATGCAGCCCCTTGAGGCCATTTATCCGGCCCCCCGCCGCACTTCAGGAAGGGGCACCTCTTTCATTGGTGGTCAGTGAGAGGAGCACAGCATGTGGCGGCCCTCCAATGGTCTGAGGGACAGTGAACTGGCCCCCTGTGTAAAAAGTTTGGGGACGCCTGCCCTAGACCCACCTGACTGGCTGGAATAGCACCTTCTGGCACAAAGGAGCATTCATTGTCTAGGTAGGATCTGTCTATCTGTGGTCAATGGGTTATCAGCAAGAAAGATATCTAGGACCACTACTGTTAAAGGGGCCAGTAGGGATGGGGGGACTGATCATATTTATTGCTCACTATGTGACAGGCACTGAGCCAACTGCTCTGCCCTCAAGAGATTCAGGGAGCCAGGGTAGGAATAAAACTACGTAGTAAGTTACTATGGCAATATGTGCTGCAAGTATTCGTAGTGAAGGCTGCCCCTTAGCTTGTTCTGTTGTGTTCCGGGTGAACGTCTGTGCTGAGAATGAGAAAATTATCACCATTCCTCAAACTGCAGGTATGGAAACCAAGGACCAGAGCGATCAAAATAATATGTCCCAGGTGGCACAGTAGTTGGCAGAGTCTGAGTGCCACCCTAATCTGATCTGCGTGGCACCTTTGGGGACCTTCTGTCCTCTTGCCCTGTATTCCGTGTGTGCGGACTTTGCTGTCACCCTGGATTTTCTTTCTGACTACGTCTACATAACATGCCTTGCTCCCATCTCCTCCTCTTTCCTTTGTATCGCTGTTCTTTGAGCCTGTGCCTGTGGGTAGAAAGTGAATCTCAGCTGAGGCCCCTTAGAACTTTCATTTGTGTCTTTTTCAAGATGCCAGGGCTCTGGTTTTGCCTGAGGGCTGAACTTGTTGGAGTTTCTGGCACAGGCCTGCAGGGCTTTTTCCTGTTTCACTGCAAAACTCAGCAAAGGTTCTTAGGGAGCTGATGGTCAGAACAGCTGTTGGTCAGATCATTAGAGATCACTTGTGTTGTTGGTGTTGTTTATTTTTTTTAAAATTAATGTGTAATAATTGTATGTATTTCTGGGGTACACGTGATCTTTTGATACATGTGTATGATGTGAAGGGATCAAATTAGGGTAACTGGATTTCCATCACCTCAGACAGCTGTCTTTCTGTTGGAATGGAGATCACTTTTATGCATTTGTGCATAGATGCTATATTCTTAATGCAGACTATGTATACAGTATGTAGTATGTAGATTGTTGGGGCTCAGAAAACAATACCCAAAATGAAGCAGCAGCCTCAGAAGCAAAAATGCTTCCCTCGTTTTCTCCTGTCTTCCTGCCTATTAGTGCCTTTTTCCCCTGAGGCTAGCCGTAGCCACTAGAATCCCTCTTTCCCAAGGAGAGTCATAGGAGCAGAACCCCTTTTCCTGAAAGCCAGCTATAAAACCTAAAAACATTCTATGTAAAAATAGGCCATAAATAAATAATCTAGCTGCCTTGTTTGACTATGGGTCATAAGACTCTCATTCCAGAGAGGGTCCTGTCCCACATCCAGAGGGAAGGAATGCATGCTCACAGAGGCCGAGAAGAATCTAGACAGGCGGCCTTGCTGGGTTTTCCCAAGCAGTCTATTTAAGCATTCGATTATACCCTTTGTGTCCGATCATGTTTCTACACAGCTGTCCATACTTTGTTGAATCTAATACAAAGATGGACAATTTCCTCTGTATGTTTAGGTCTTCATTCTGAAGGCTCCTGTGTATACACATTAAATAAATTTGTACATCTTTTCTCCCCTTCACCAATCTGCCTTATGTCTGTGATTTCTCAGCAACCCTGCAGGGGACCAAGGGCCTTGGTCCCACAATATATCTACTTTATACTATGTATGTAGTACATATATCTATATATACATATGTCATATAAGAAGGTACACTATATCCTATACCCGAGGTGGATTATGCCGCTCTAGACGAGGAAGAAAGGGAACTAATGTTTCCTAGGCTCTGAATATGCACCAGGCACTAGACCCATTATCACCCTCAACCCTAAAACCTGTCCTTGGGGAAAGCTGGGAGGCTTAGGCTCCATATCAAGGAGACCAAGATTCAAATCTCAGCTTGGCCACTTACTGGCTGTGTGGTCTCCTTGGAATTATAGAACCTGTTCTTCATTTGAAAACCGGATAGTAATACTTCCTGAATGAGGTTGTTGGCCAAGGGTGGGGGTGGATTAAAAGCTGTAAGGCATGGAAAAGTGTTTAGCATGGTACCTGTTACACAGTAGGTGCTTAATAAATGGAAACGGCTATTCTTTGTGCCTATTGCAGATGAAGAGGTCCACACAAGTCACATATTCACGGCCATCTGGCTTACATGCAATGAAACACTTCAAACTCCGGACACCTTATGCCAGATGATGCTTTTTGTTAAATAACCTTTACTTATTTGTGTCTAATAAGTTTAAACTGCATTGGTATTGAAAAATCTTTCACAAAATGATACCGAGAATTTAACTACTTTTTTTTTTTTTTTAAGCATACAATGAACTCCCTTTGTGATGGGCTACACTCCAGAGGATGAGATGTTCGAAAGGAAAGCACTTGCAATAAGGAAAGAGCTATTTCTCTCCTAACTAATAACTTTTCACACCCCAGCTTCCCATTAAAACCCCCAAAGGCAGGGAGCCTGCTGCCCAGCTGAGCAGGGAATTAGTTCGTTCTAGCTTTTGGCCAAGTTGCAGATCCATACGTGGTGGGGCAGGCTGGGAGTAGATATAATTCATTTTGAGAAAATCAGCCCAGTCCCTCTTTTCATTATCCCAGTTATGCTTCTCTAATTCTGGTCATTTTCTCTCTGTGGAATTGTACCAGACTGAGAAGGGTAAGGAAAGAGAGAAGAGATTCACCAAGATGTACTGAATGTCTTTTAAGTTTAATTCCACAGGTTTAGTTTCGCTCTCTTTTTTGAGACTTTTTTGAGTCTCACTTTGTCACTCAGGCTGGAGGGCAGTGGTATAATCATGACTCACTGCAACCTCCAGCTCCTGGGCTTAAGTGATGTTCCCATCTCAGCCTCCCAAGTAGCTGAGACTACAGGCACGTGCTACCATGCCTGGCTAATTTTTTTTTTTTTTTTTTTTTTTTTTTTTTTTTTTTTTGGTAGAGACAGGGTTTTGCTATGTTGCCTAGGCTGTTCATCAGCTCCTGGGCTCAAGCAAACCTCCTGCCTCAGCCTCCCAAAGTGTTGGGATGTACAGGCTTAAGCCACCACGTCTGACCTATAGGTTTAGTCTTCACAACCATCCTAGGAAGCTTGTGGCATTATGTTCATACCACAGTTTAAAAAATTAGAACTCGGAGAGGCAAAGTGACTGACATTTTGAATGTTACCCATATGGTAAGTGGCATGGGCAAGATAAAAATGGTAGGCTCTCTGGCTCCCAAACTTATATTTTCCCCTCTGCATTAGGAGTTAGGAAATCTGCTTCCAACTCTGACTGTGACATTAATTCATTATGTCAGAATCTCTTTTCTCTCATGCCTCATTTTTATTCAAAATGATGGGTCAAGGAAATTTGGGTGAGGTCAGATATGGCTAATCGATTTCACCCAAAGGCCAACTTTGATCAATTGGTAGCAGCTGCGTGGGGCTCTGAGCGTCTGAGGTCATGTCTAGGCTCATTAGTAAAGAGTGCAGTGATTGATTTGTCATGTCTGCCTTGGGCATCTGTATGGATGGCTGGAACAGTTCACTGAAGTGCTGTGATTGTTGTCATTGTCACCACGGCTCATTTCAAGATGGCTGCTCTGCCTCAGCCTGCCATCTCTATTTTTAAGCAAGAGAAAAAAGAAGGAAGGAGAAAGAGGGAAAAGAGCGTATCTGTATCTGGAAAGCAAAACATTTTCCAGGAATTCCTAGCAACTTCTTTTATGTTCCATTGGCCAAAACTGTATGACATAGCAGCACCTTGTTAAATGGGAGTTTGGAGACATACACACTTTAATTGGGCTCATTTCCACCACTCAGAAAGACTAGAATTCTTCCAGTAAAGAAATGAAGTCTGAATATTGTGCAGGAAACCAGCAATGTCTGCGACATGTACCGTCCCCGGACTGAATATCTTTATGTTTCCTTCCAGCCAAGTCAGCCATCTGATAACTCAGCAAATGTACTTCTCTTTGGGTACAATGATGAATTTTTCAATGACCATACAGTCCCTGGTTCCTTGGGGATCCTTATTCGATATTTGGTGTGAGGGAACCCAGGCCAATGCAATAGTCGCTAGTAGTTTAATCCAGGAGGGCAGAGAATCCAAAAGAGACGTATCCTGAAGCGCAGTGCTCAGAAAGCCATGGAGTGACCTGAGCACAATGTCTAAGGCTTAGAAGCTATCCCATCCAGGCTTGGATGACACAGGAGAGGGATAACATAAAGAGTTCTAAGTAGGGAGAGGGTTGGCTTTGTTTGCCAAGTGAGACTCTGTCATTGTCAGAGCTGGCTGGGAGGCCGCTGCAGTCTCCTCACATTACGAATTGGGAAACAGAGTCCCAGCAAGACGAAGAGAGCTGTTTAAAGTTGCATGGCAAGTTCTCTACAAAACCAGAGCCGAATCCATCTTCTGACTCCTAGGCACAGAGGGTGCAGCAGCACCCCAGGGCTCAGCATCTGCCTTCATGGGCTGACATTCTGGGAATATGAGTGGTAAGATATTAAAGCTGATTAACATGAAGTATTTCTTGACAGCTGAAAGAAGTCTGCGAATGAAGAGTATGTGAGCAAATAACAGGAGATCTGTAGGTGCAAAGTGAATGAAAGGATAAAGTTTGAGCTGAGATGTAAAATATGTGTGGGAGTTAAGCAGGTTTCCACAGCAGGGCCCACAGTGTGCATCTGTGTGTGGTGAGTGACATGCATGTATGATGTGCATGCATGTGTGTGTGTGCACATGTGCATGTTTGTGGTGTGTGTGTGTGATGAGAAAGTGTCCCTGGCAGAGGGAACCAAAGCTGTATAAAGCTGCAATTCTTTGTCCACCTCCTCCTGACAGTGAGTCTCATGCAAGTTCAGCTCCTCCACTCTCTGGGCTCTCTTTGGGGCTCTGACCTTCAGTGATTCCTTTAGGGTTGGTGTTATAGAATAAGTGTCAGGCTGGGCGCAGTGGTTCACACCTGTAATCCCAGCACATTGGGAGGCCAAGGCAGGTGGATCATCTGAGGTCAGGAGTTTGAGACCATCCTGACCAACATGATGAAACCCCGTCTCTAATAAAAGTATAAAAATGAGCCAGGTGTGGTGGTGCACACCTGTAGTTCCAGCTACTTAGGAGGCTGAGACAGGAGAATGGCTTGAACCAGGGAGGTGGAAGTTGCAGTGAGTCAAGATTGTACCACTGCACTCCAGCTTGGGTGACAGAGCGAGGCTCTGTCTTTTAAAAAAAAAAAAAAAAGACTGAATGTCTGTCTGTGTCCCTGACTAAATTCCTATGTTGAAATCCTAACCCCCAAGGTTATTGGGATTAGGACATGGGGCCTTTGGGAGGTGATTAAGTCTTGAGGGTGAAAGCCCCATAATTGGAATTAACTCCTTATAAAAGAGACCCCAGAGAACTTATTCACCCCTTCTGCCATGTAAGATTACAGCAAAAAGATGGCAGCCTATGAACCAGGAAGCAGGCTTCCACCAGACACCAACTCTGCTGGCACCTTGTTCTTGGTTTCCAGCCTCCAAAACGACTGGTTGTTTGTAAGCTGTCAGTCTATGGTATGCTGTTTCAGCGGTCCCAACAGTTTAGTTGGTAAGGTTGCCAGATAAAATACAGCATGCACAGTTAAATTTGAAATTCAGATAGACAACTGCTATAGGGCTGCTGGCGTTGGACCTGGAACTCCCTACGGCCATCCCACATCTGGCCCTCTGTGAATCGAGGCCAAAGGAGGGAAGCAGGGACAAGCAAACATGCAGAGGCCGGAGGATCCAGCGTGGTACTGAGCGAGTTAGTTCCTGGTCTGGACATGGAGGCCTGAGCACTACCGTGGCTTTTTCACAGTCGCTCTGTGACTTTAGGCAGAACACCTTTCTTTACTTTGGTCTTACAGAATTTGAGTTTATTAGTTAGCACAGGAATGCCATTTTTATCAATAATAATAACAATGCCCACTGCCACTGGCTTAGTGTGACTCTTACATCTTTGGCTGGGTGACCTCCTGTCTCCAGCCTTGCTCCCTCCATCCTAAGCACTGTGTGACCATGTGTCCCCCTTTCAGAGCCCTGCGAGGGCTTGCCATCACCACCAGACCGATGTTTGCCTCTGGGACATGCATTCACAGCCCGTGTGAGCTGGCACTCACTGATCCCCTTAGGCTCACTGTCTTCACCACCTATTCTTTTTCTATCCTGTCATCCTGAATTCCCTGAGCTTCTCAGAATGAATGGCACTTCTGCCTCTCTGGGCTTTTGCCTGCATCCCATCTGCCTGAATCATTAAATGAATGACTGAATGGGGAAAAAGAGCATGTGTATAAGCCATAATGGGTTCCAACACCATTATCACCAGCCATCATCACATAATAATTTCATTGGTTCCTCATGACAGGTCATGATGAAGGCAGCCAGGAGTATCTTGGGATTCTGGTGTAAAGTTGTAGGGACTTCCACTGGGGCTTAATATGACTGATGTGATACGGGTCCTGGAAATGCAACTGCCAAGGAAAGTCCCCATCTCCCTCCCAGTCCACCAGCCCACCATGACACATCTGCTTGAACAACTGGGCTGCAGCCTGAGCTCAAGCAAAAGTCATGTGGGAACCTGGTTCTAGTGCACAGAGAGGTTTACAAATTGCCATTTCAACATCTGAATTCAGCCTGCTGTGCAGCAGCTGGAGGGATGCTTCCTGGCCTCCTACCTTTAGCTAGAAAATGAATGTCCAGATTAAGTACAAGTTGAAGAAAAGATTACCTGCTGCATAATGCTATTTGTGATGTTATTAAAAGTCCTCCCACGTAGCAGGTGTGTGGTTATTATGGTAATAAGACAATGGGGTGGTGCGAAGTACTCCTCTCCTTCCTCAAAGTGGACCTTGACGACATCTCTTACAGGAAGCCTTCAATGATTACCTCTTGACTTTCCATTGCCCTACCCTGACTCAATTCAACCCTGCTGACTCTAATATCCATGGCTGTGTGCCAATGTGGCTCTTCCCAGGATAGCACTCTCAATGCCCTTACTCTGTAGGCCTTCCCCTGAGAAATATGAGGAACACAGGGAGTTTAAGGCTGTATGTCCCCAGTGTCCCCCTGGCATCACGGCTGACTCACTGAGCTACCTCACTTATCTCAATCCCATTTTCTCATTTCTGAAATGGAGATGAGTTGCTCCTGTCTGAGATCTTGTTGGGGGTGGGGATTAAAAAGAGTTTGGAGATCCTCCATGAGGAAGATCTTGCTTCATAAGAACTAGAAGCATGAGTGTAAAAAAGTAAAATATGGTCAGGCAGGGCAGCTCACATCTGTAACCCCAGCACTTTGGGAGGCTGAGGCAGGTGGATCACCTGAAGTCAGGATTTTGAGAACAGCCTGGCCAATATGGTGAACCCCTGTGGTGGCACATGCCTGTAGTCCCAGCTACTAGGGAGGCTGAGGCAGGAGAATCACTTGAAACCTGGAGGCGGAGGTTGCAGTGAGCTGATATCGCACCACTGCACTTCAGCCTGGTGACAGGGAGATTCGTCTCAAAAAAAAAGAAAAAAAAAAGAAAGAAAGGAAGAAGTATGGATGCTGAACACACTGGAATCAATGTACCCAAAAGAACACAGTCCCTGCCAAAGTCGTGCCTGTGCCAGCCACACATCCCCTGACCTTGCTTGTTTACCAGGCTTTGAGAAACACCTTTTAGCCACTTTATCAGCAGATAGGTGAAGAAACACAATTTTGTGCCCTGGATTCATACCTTCAGAAAACCCTCAAATCCCATTATCCATTGGATGATTTGGCCCAGAATGAGTTTTGACTATTTCTGAAAATCAAATTCACCTCCTGGGGATAAACACTTGTCACCACTGAGATAATTCAAGAGCTTATTTCACCACAAATTTCTTCTCCTCCCTCAACAGGCAGCCTGATATCATAGAAGGAGTTTTAGAGTCAGACAGAAATTCTGACTTTGTCTCTTTACTGGGTAGCACTGGGCAAGTGACTCAACCTCTCTGAGCCTCCATGTCCTCTCTGAGATAAGATGGGAGACAATATCTAAACGCACCTGGTATGGATGCACATTAAGTGAGATAATATCTAGACTGCATAGCAGATGCTCACCAAGTGTTAGTCTCTCTTTTCCTGCCTTCCTCTGAATCTCAGGAAGCTGGTGCCTACTGGTAGCAATCGGGTAGCACCTAGGGTGTTCTAACTTATGCTATGTTTAAGTCATCTTGTCCTTATTTCGCTCATCCCCATCCTGGCATCTTAAATGAAGGCTCTTACTCATCTCTGTATCTTTTATAATGCTAGTGTGGTGCTTGGCACATAGTAGGTGCTCAAAAAAGTCTGTTTCAATAAGCCAAATATGTCAGGTGCCCAGACCACTTTTAATAGAAAAATAAGCCATGCAGGATGGCCATGCAATCAGAAGGATGCCATTCCAGTAATAAGTAACTACTGGCAGTCATTTTGTAAACACATTTGGCTTCCCAGGGTGCCTGCTCTGAACCTCCTAACGTTTCTGTTAAGTTCTGCTGTTCCTTAAAAAAATGATTCTCTCTGCCGGGGTGCAGTTCTTCAGCTGCCCTGAAGATGGCGATGTTCAACACACATTTATTTCAAGCCTCTCGGAACTCACACGAGGAAAAAAAAATTCTGTTTTATTATCAACGCATTAAGAATGAATTTATCATCTTGGTTCAGCAAAAGTCTAGTTATTCTGTAACAAGCTTTATCTCCAGCTAACGTGCAGCTTAATCAGTTCAGTTAGATGTAAAGCCAGCTCGGGCTTTTGTCCCGTGTTCAGAATGAATAACCTCGTGGTCTGGGAAGTTTCAGCTTTCCTGGCAGAAAAGCCTAAGAAACTTAGCTTCTCTCTGGGATCCTCGGGGTTGGGGCTGTGAGGAAAGTGTGGGAGAAATAGTAGATGCAGAAAGTTCTATATCCTGAAGTGAGGGGGAGGGATGATGGATTATCCAGCAAAGGGGTTTCAGCAGAATAATAATAATAACAGCAAAACAACAGCGGCAACAACTAAGGTTCCCTGGCTGCTTACGCATGCCAAGCTCCATTCAAATGCCCGAATATTCCAACTCATTCAATCTCCGCACAATCCTATGTGGCAGGGACTCTTGAGATCTTAGTTTTATGGCTGACGAAACAGATCTAGAGAGTGAGTGAATTAGACGTTGTCCCATGTCTAGCGGGAAACAAATGGCCTTTATGACCAGGTCTGGCTACTGAAGCTATGGTTTAGTTTTTGGTGTTTTTTTTTTTTTTTTTTTTTTTTTTTTTTTTTTTTCGGAGTCGCACTCTGCTGCCAGGCTGGAGCACAGTGGTGTGATCTTGGCTCACTGCAATCTCCACCTCCCAGGCTGAAGTGAGTTTCTTCCCTTAGCCATCTGAGTACTTGGGACCACAGGTGCCCACCATCATGCCCAGCTAATTTTTGTATTTTTAGTAGAGACGGGGTTTTGCTATGTTGCCCAGGCTGGTCTTGAACTCCTGACCTCAAGTGATCCACCTGCCTTGGCTTCCCAAAGTGCTGGTATTACAGGCATCAGCCATTGTGCCTGGCCTGGAAGCTATGGTCTTAACTGCCAGGCTATGCTGCCTCCCCTGGGTGGCAGACCACAAGTGGGCTGAGGATATACACTCCACCCTTCTGAACTTCTTGAACCACAATGCCCACTCCATTGTAGCCACAGTGTTCCCCAGCTCACAAGCAAGAGCAAGAAGTGGAAAAGCCCAGTGCTAACCCATCCCCTATCTTGGGGAAACAGTGCAAATCACACACTACACCTACTCCACGTATAGTAATATAGAAGAGAAACTTTAGGTTGTTGGAAAAACACACAAATTTTACAGCCAAAGAGACCTGAGTCTGAATCCCTACCCAGTCAATTTCTTGGATGAGTTACTTAACATCCTAGAATCTCAACTAATTCCAAGTGGTATGTGCAGTCCAAGGGTGGGAAATTCCGGCAGCTGCAGACTCTCAGGATCATGAGGTGTGTGGTGGGCACTGTCCCCAGAACCCGGGTGCCAGGGATCAGCTCAGGCTCTGCTCCCAGGCAGTGGAGGACTCTGAACAGGGCAGCGGGGAGGGCCCTTCAGGAAGCAAGACCTGGTCAGCCCAGGGAGGTCACTGACTTAACAGTGAAGTGCCTTGGCGCCATGCAGCCTGGATTTGACTCCTGGGCTCTCATCATTATCAGTCATATGACCCAGGCCAAGTTATTTAGCTGCTGTGAGCCTCAGTTCTCCCATCAATAAAATGGGTGTAATAAGTTAACATGTGCGAAGAAGCTTGGCACAGGGCCTGGCTCAGGGTATGTGAGGATGGGGAGTAATGAGCATGGAAAGGGTGATGATGAATCTATCCTAAAAGGAAACTCGAGGTATAGACAGTGTCGCCATCACTGGGTGGGGGTAGAGCAGGCTGGGGGCGGTTTCCTCATCCTAAATCTGTCTTTCAGCCCTGCTTCCTAAAGTGCCTATGTTTAGTGTTTGCCAACAGCCACACAGTTTAATCTTCAGTGCCTGCTGCTTTCCTGTTAGAAATGACCAAAGCTTTGTCCCTGTGGCTGCCGGACCATGCTGAGGGGCCCGAGGCTCCTCTCACAACATTTCTGAGTGGCTGGCTACATGTCTTTTTGTTTTGCTCGGGGGTCTGTGTGTGCACTTCTTGGAATTGCTTTCTAGAACACAAAGACCAATACTGTCTCGAACACTGGTCTTGAGAGATGCTGGAGACAGCACAGGATGATGGAGTGGGTGGGACTGGGAGGCAGGCATGGAGGGGTTAGGCGGGTGAGCAGCCACTGCCATTGAGCCCTTTCACCAAAACTGGATTCTTGCCAGCAATGTTTCAGTACAAGTAATACATTTGGACATGATAGTCATTAAAATCATGATGCAAAGGCATTCAAGGACACAGGGAGAACACGGGTCAGCCCTGATCAACACAGGATTAAAGCATCTGAGGTCAGCTGTGAGATACATGGAGAAGGTGGCCCTTGACTACTGCTCCTTTCCCCACTGCTGACAGCCTTTGCTGTCCCCACCTCCCCTCTCTGATTTCCCAGTCTCCCACATAGGAGCAAGTGGCCTTCCATGGCCCCAGCCTTAAAGACATAATACCCAGGAGGCATCCCTGATTCTTCCTTTTCCATCATACTTACACCCAATTTGTCAGAAATTCCTTTCGACTCCACATGTGGACATAGTTTGAGCGCCTCCCATTTTGTCACCTCTAGCCCAGCTCAAGCTACCGACACTTCTCTTGTAGATTTCTGTAGGACCCTCCCCTGCATGGTCTCCCTGTGTCCAGTCTGGCCTATTGCAATACATGCGTTCTCCCACAGCAGGCAGACTGGCTAAATTCCAAATAGAAGTCATTTGTCTGATCGATGGTTTGCAGGTATTTTCTCCCAGTCTGCAGCTTGTCTTTTCAACCAGGGTCTTTTGTAGAGCAAACATTTTTTAATTTTAATGAAGTCCAATTTATAAATTCTTTCTTTTATAGATGATATTTCTGGTGTATGTCTAAAAACCCTTTGCGTAGCCCTCAGTCCTGGGGTTTTTAATCCTATTTTTCCCCCTATGAGCTTCAAAGTTTAACATTTTTACATTTACATCTGTGGTCCACTTTGAATTAATTTTCGTAAAGTATAAGGCTTACATTGAAGTTCCTTCCCCCCATCCCCATTCCTCAATTGCCGTTTGTTAAAAAGATTATCCTTTCTGCATTGTAGAGTGATCTTTTAAAACTACAAGCTGGCCAGGCACGGTGGCTCACATATGTAATTCCAGCACTTTGGGAGGCCAAGATAGGCAGATTATTTGAGTTCAGGAGTTGGAGATCAGCCTGGGCAACATTGAAAAACCTTGTCTTTACTAAAATATACAAAAAATTAGCTGGGCTTGGTGGCATATGCCTGCAGTCCCAGCTACTTGAAAGGCTTGGGTGAGAAGGTTGCTTGAGCGTGGGAAGTCGAGGCTACAGTGAGCTGAGATAGTAACACTGCATTCAGCCTGGGTGACTGAGCGAGATCCTGTCAGTCCCACTATTCCCTCATCAAAAGAAAAATATGAGCTGATCATGGATCTTTGTTGCTTAAAACCCTTCACTGGCTTCCTACATGCTGAGAAGAACATCCAAGCAAGCCTGTACTGAGGCTCTGGCCAGCCTCCCTGAGCTCATCCCCTCCTCCCCATCCCACCTGTTCCAGCTACAGTGGTCTCCTTGCTCTACTTAGAATATTCCAAAACTTCCTTGCCTCTGAATTTTTGCACCTGCTGTTCCCTCTACCTGGAAGGCTCCCCGGGCTTCTCCCATGGCTGGTCCCTTCTTATCCATCAGACCCAAGATCAAATGTCCCCTCAGCAGAGACCTAAGCACCTCGCTTACATTCCTCCTTTTCACCCCGTCACTTTCCATCACCACACTGTGCATTTTCCTTCTTAGCACCCATGTCTAGCAGAAATGATCTCACTTATCGGCTTACTAGTTGATCGTCCACCTTCGCCTGAATGTCAGCCATGCAGGGGCAAAGGCACCAACCAACTCCTTCATTTTTGTGGCTAACAGCTCAGCTCATGCTCTGGAATCAGACAGCCTAGGTTCAAATAATCCCTGTGACACTTACTAATCTTGGTGAGATCTTGGGCAAGTAACATAACCTCTCCATGCCTCACTGGCATCCCCTGTAAAATGCAGATAGTGATTGCACTTACATCATAGGTCGTTGTAGGGACTAAAGGAGTTCATGCATGCAAATTCAGTAGAGTGTCTGACATGTTAGGTGCTCAAAGCATTTGCTACATTAGGAGTACTGTTCTTGGTGAATAAATGAGCATGGGCAGTGGCCTTTAAACTGCACAGCAGCGCAGAGCTCCAGGGTTGCCTACCACATGGTAGATGAACAGTTAGATGATGTCTGGGCCACTCATTCCCACCTTAATCAGACTGTCTACATTTTGGATTTCCATGTAAGGTTTATTTTCAGAATATGATGTTGCTGCTAATATAAGTTTGGAAAACATGAATCAGTGGGAATGGACTTTCCCATGGGAACACCTGGATTCTTAGTCTCAACTCCAGTTGTAACTTTTGGCAAACTGTGCCCACTTAAGACCCCAGTTTTCCATCTATATGATGAAAATTTAAGCTGGATAGTCACCAAAGCCTCTTCCATTTAGGATTACTAACGGCTCCATTTATCATGTTCCATTATTCTAAGTAGGAAACTGACTTTCTATGCCGTACCATCTCCAGAGATACCCTTGGCAGGAACTTGGCAACTATGGTGAAGCAGTTGAAGTGCCTTTGCCCCTGCATGGCTGACATTCAGCTGAAGGTGGATAATCAACTAGTAAGCCGTTAAGTGAGATCACTTCTGCTAGACATGGGTGCTAAGAAGGAAACTGCACAGTGTGGTGATGGAAGGTGATGGGGTGAAAAGGAGGAATGTAAGCGAGGTGCTTAGGTCTCTGCTGAGGGGACATTTGATCTTGGGTCTGATGGATAAGAAGGGACCAGCCATGGGAGAAGCCCGGGGAGCCTTCCAGGAAGAGAGAACAGCAGGTGTAAAAATTCAGAGGCAAGGAAGTTTTGGGTGTTCTAAGGAGAGCCAGGAGACCACTGTAGCTGGAACAGGTGGGATGGGGAGGAGAAGATGAGGTCACGGAGGTGGGCCGGAGTGCCTAGAATCTGCACCAAAAGCACAGCTCTGCCTGTGAGTGGAATATGGTGCAACCAAACTCGGGGAACCTGGAGACTGGCACTAGGAGACTGAAGTTTTGTGAGGCTGGGGGTGTCTTACAGTATGGTGGACACTCTAAGTGCTGTGAAGTTAGGGAGATCTGGAGTCAGCCCCGGTACCACCACTTACTAGGACAAAGTCCTTGGGCCAGGTATCTCATCTTTCCCAGTCCTATTTTTTTCAACTGAAAAATTAATATGTATGTATGGGTTTGATGTGGGCATGCAGGGAGACAATACCTGCATAGTTCTAGCAATGCCTGGCACATATACAGAAATACAGACTCCCAAACTTACTGAAAAAGAGTCTTTAGGGGAGGAGTGTAGGAATCTGCATTTTGGTCAACCTTCCTATCCCTCCTTACTCAAGTGAATTTGATGGTGAACCAAGTTTCAGAAACATGAATCTATCTCGTGACCATTGCCACCTCCCAGGCAGTGCTGTTCAATAGAAATATTCTCTGAGCTACATAAGTAATTGAAATTTTCTGGAAGCTCAATTTAAAAAGGAAAGAGATGTAAAAAGATGAAATGAATTTTAGGAATACATTTAATTTAATGCAATATATCATTTCAACAAAATTATAATTTTATCATGTAATCTATATCAAAAAAATTACTAATAAAGATATTTTACTTTTTTTTTTCATTCTTAGTCCAAAATCTGGTTTGTATTTTAGACGTACAGCACTTCCTGATTCACATGAACCACATGTCTGGTGCTCAAGAGCCGCATGTGGCTGAGAGCTCCTGTTTTGTGTAGTGTAGATCTAGAGACTGCCCCAGAAATCTAGGATGAGATATGTACCCTAGACAACAGTGAAATGTGCAGGACCTTCTGCCCTGACTTTTGGGGAATGTTACCTGTGCTTTATAATTTTTTTCCCTTTACCTTTGTCCTCTTTGAATTGAGATATGTTCACTAACAGCAGATTCTAAATATATTGTGTCTGCTTAGTGCTTTGCATGTTATTATGAGCTGAATAAAAATCCCCCCAAAATTTCTATGTCCAAATCCTAACTCCCAGTGCTTCAAAATGTTATTGTATTTGGAGAGCGGGTCTTTAAGAAGTAATCAAGGTAAACAAAAAATGAGGGCATTAGGGTGGACCTTAATCCAGTATGACTGGTAGTCCTTACAGGAAGAGGAGATTAGAATACAGAGACACAAAGAAGAAAAATGATGTGAAGGTGCAGAAAGAAGATGGCCATGTACAAGCCAGGGAGAGAGACCCCAGGAGAAATCAACCCTACCGACACCTTGGTGTCAGATTTCTAGCCTCCAGACCTGTGAGGAAATCCATTTCAATAGTTAAGGCCACCCCGTCTGTGCTACATTGTTATGGCAACCCTGGCAACCTCATTGGAAGTCTTCTTGCATCCTCTCTGCAATGCAGTTACTGTAACCCCATTTTACAGATGCAACAATGAGGTTTAGAGAGATTCAATAATCTCCCCAAGTCAATGTTGGATTATGGCTGAACCAGGATTCAAATTCAGGTCTACCTTCACCTTGCCACTGAGCCAAAGCCTTTACTCCTAACCACTATCGTCTATATTTTTCATCCACTTTCCTTCCCAATTATTTTTTAATAGTAATCTTTTGTAAATCACAGGTGTGGGTTCTAGTCACATATGATTTTGAAAGTGTTACTTGGATCATCAGTATTCTCACTTATAAAATGAAATGGTCAAATGGTCCAATGGTCAAATGGTTGCTAAAAGTCTTTTCAAATTACTGTTCTATAAGAAATTGCAAATTTCAGGGGCTAGAAGAAGTGATGACTCCAACAGAGCACAGAACCTCAGGAAGATGGCAAGACACCAGGGGAAGTAGAAGATTTCACTACTAAAGCGAGTGCATTTGAACTACCACATAGGATCCCTTGAACTGGAATCTGCGTCTGCTGCTTCCAGACAAGCACAGGTTTACTGCTATCAGCTAGATGCTCCTGCAATGTCATTATTATGTTCCATTCTCCCAGTGTGGAAACTGAGCCTCAGAGAGAGATTAAGGAGCATGGCAAGCTCACACAGAGGGAAGAGAAGAACCCAGGGTTTGGACACAGCCGTTTAGCTCTCTCATCTGTACCCCACCTTGACCATGTTGGCATGAACCAGGCAGAGTAGCAGGCTGTGGGCAAACTTGTCTGACTAATCAGCAGGTTCAAGGACCATAAATGTGACTCTGAAATAGAAGGTGAGCCCTGAGTTACCCTTTCTGGGAATGGACAGGGACCCAGCACACCGGGTGATTTCTCAGACTTCTTCACTCCGGGATTCCCAGATAGAGCAGACAGAGGAGTGGGAAGGGTGACCTTGAACTTCAAGTACAAGCTGAGATTCTCAGACTTCTTGATGTCAAGAAGTAGTAAATGATGATTAAAAAAAAAACCTGAAGGTGGCATTTGGGACCAACTTTTTATTTTGCACTTTAAAAACCTCCTGTGATCACCATCATTTCACATACAAAGGACATTTTTAGTACACATCTAATTAAAAATATTTTAATCTTATAGTAAAGAATGGCTTTTTAAATTTAATAATTTCATTTTATGAAAATTCACTACTCTTTCCTTATTTTTTCTTTTTTACTGCAGTCAAGGGAAATCTTCATTACACACTGTCAGCAAGTCATGAGAATCCTGGCCCCCAGCCACCCCATCATGTGTCCTAAGGCCTGGGTCATTTTGCTGTAGAGGCAGTGAAAGTCAGAGTTGGGAAGCAGGCAGTGTTGATGGCTTATCTCTCTTGGGTACTAAAAGTCACCCCTCAGATTCAACTGAAAATTGAAGAAAAATAGACAAAGGTCATTTTGCAGGCAGAGTCTGAGTCAATGAGAAATGTGAGCTGCAGCACATCCTCTAAGGTGGGCTAATTTTACTCCTCTCAAGCACATACTTCCATACTGTGATACAAAGTAATTTAGCAAAGAGTTGCTAATTAGATGTCTTTGGGAAATCAAGCTTCTTGGATGGATGAGACTGATTTGCAGGCACTCTTTGCACTGCATACCTGCTAATGGGTACTTCCAAAGTACTTGTGGGGAGTCCAGGAGAGAAGGGGCCTACAGTACCAGAGCACAGTACAGCTCTCAGAGCGTGTTCACAAAAGGCAGTTTCTCCTTTTAAACACTTGCTGCCTCCCATTGCAGCAGTTATTTCCAAAGTTGCCTGAATGAAAGATGAACTGCATTCTGCAAAGCCCCAGAGGTCCCAGGGCTATTACTGCCTTTTTGGAGGCAGTCTTTGTTACTGAATAAAATAGTATCTGTGGCTACAGAGGGTCCACCTGCTGAAGAAGGTGTGTAACCTGGGTCCAGAGCTGTATTCACATATATAGCAGAAAGGAAGATGGGATTTCTAGTGTTCCCTTCAGAGCAGAGGTGATAGGAGAATATTCAGATAAATAAAAGGGTAAATTAGAGTGTGAAGCCATGTTACCAAAGGATCCAATATACTTACTGGGTCTCAGGAAAAGGAGAAAATAAATATTTTTGAGCTTCTAGAAGCATCACGTGCTGTAACAGGTGTAAAGAAATCAAAGATAAATTGAGCAAAGGTGCAGCCCTCAAAATGCGTCCGAGCAACATGGAGGAGAGGGTGACAAGTAAAACAGTGGCAAGGTGAAGCTATCATTGTTGTATCAGAAATTTCTGCACAGTGTTTGTGATAATACATGAGGAGCTCCACTGAGCACCTGGGATGTAGGGCTATGACATGGTTTGGATCTCTGAACCCATCCAAGTTTCATGTTCAATTGTAATCCCCAGTGTTGGAGGTGGGGCCCGGTAGGAGGTAACTGGATCATGGGGGTGGATTTTTCATGAATGGTTTAGCACTAACCCCTTGGTGCTGTTCTCAGGACAGTGAGTTCTCATGAGATCTGGTTGTTTAAAAGTAAAACTGCAAACCATAAAAACCCTAGAAGAAAGCCTAGGCAATACCTTTCAGGACATAGGCATGAGCAAAGACTTCATGCCAGAAACACCAAAAGCAATTTCAACAAAAGCCAAAGTTGACGAATGGGATCCAATTAAACTAAAGAGCTGCTGCAGAGCAAAAGAAACTATCATCAGAGTTAACAGGCACCTACAGAATGAGAGAAAATGTTTGCAATCTACCCATCTGACAAAGGTCTAATATCCAGAATTTACAAGGAACTTAAACATATTTACAAGGAAAAAAACATCAAAAAGTGGGCAAAGGATATGAATAGACGCTTCTCAAAAGGAGACATTTATGTGGCCAAAAAAATATGAGAAAAAGCTCAACATCACTGATCATCAGAGAAATGCAAATCAAAACTACAAGGAGATACCATCTCATGCTGGTCAGAATGATGATTATTAAGAAGTCAGGGGAAAAAAATAGATGCTGGAGAGATTTTGGAGAAATAGGAACACTTTTACACTGTTGGTGGGAATATAAGTGAGTTCGACCATTGTGGAAGACAGTGTGGTGATTCCTCAAGAATCTAGAACAAGAAATATCATTTGACCCAGCAATCCCATTACTGGATATACAGTATACCCAAAGGAATATAAATCATTCTACTATAAAGACACATGCATGCGTATCTTCATTGCAGCACTGTTTCCAATAGCAAAGACATGGAACCAATCTAAATGTCTATCAATGATAGATTGGATAAAGAAAATGTGGTATATATACACAATGGATTACTATGCAGCCATAAAGAGGAATGAGATCATGTCATTTGCAGGGACGTGAATGAAGCTGGAAGTCATCATTCTCAGCAAACTCACACAGGAACAGAAAACCAAACACTGCATGTTCTCACTCGTAAGTGGAAGGTAAACACTGAAGACACATAGACACAGTGAAGGGAACAACACACACCAGGGCCTGTTGGGGGTGGGGTGGGAGTTGAGGGGGGAGAACTTAGAGGATAGGTTAATAGGTGCAGCAAACCACCATGACATACATGTACCTATGTAACAAACTTGCACGTTCTGCACATGTATCAGTTTATAATTTTTTAAAAGAAATAAAGAAAAAAAAGTGTGTAACACATCCCCACCTCTTGCTACTCCTGCCATGTAAGACTTGCCTGCCCTGTTCATCTTCTGCCATGATTATAAGCTTCCTGAGGCCACCCAGAAGCCAAGTTGATGCCAGCATCATGCTTCCTGTACAGGCTGTGGAATGCTGAGCCAATCAAACCTCTTTTCTTTATAAATTTCCCAGTCTCGGGTATTTCTTAATAGCACTGTGAGAAGGGACTAATACAAGGTGTCTCACAGTAGAAGGAACATTTGATAATGACTGATATTTGCCGATCCCTCACTGTCGTCTAGCATCCTGATAAGCACTTTTATAGACATTGTTTTGCTCCATTCTCCCCACAGCATACTGTCATCCCCTTTTTATAGACATGGAAACAAGCTTTATTTGTGAGATTTAGCAGAGAAATCGGTCCCACACTGTGTGTATATATGCACGCGCGCGTGCGCGCGCACTCACACATACACACACACACACACACACACACACACGTACAGCATTTCAGCTGTTGTGGGGATTCCTCACTTGTATGGGCTCCCCCTCTGAAGCCCTTGGAAAACCTTAGCACTGATGTTATATATTTTGATAACATTTACAAACTATTTTACTGGCAATCAATATTGTTTCTTTCCACCATGACTTCTCTTCTGTCATTCTTTCCTTTGTGTTGGTGTGTTGAGAGGTTTGAGCAGTCTTGGCATCTGGCTCAGGGGAGGTTGTGTTTTCGATACATTTGTTTCAGTTTGAATAGGATACGTTTACATGGATTTTGGTCGCTTCTTTGCGAAAATTATTGCCAGGCATTCTGGGGTAGGAGTGGCTTCCAGCAATACTCCCACCACCCACCACTGCAGTTCACTAGGGGTGGTGATGTCAATCCAGGGCGCAGGTCATTTAGAAATATGAGTAAGTCCTATAGCATCTAGTGCAGAATGACATGAGTCATGGAGGAAAAACAAGGTGGGAAATGTACTGAGCCAGAAGTTCTGTGTGAAAAATTCTTCTAATCATGAGACACGGAACATTTTATAATGAAGACATTGTTCATTGATGCCTAATCAAAATAGAAGTTTCCTTTTCTTTGGCAATGTATAATACTATTGTGGATGTTAATACATTTGTACCATGCATTTCTTTCACTTCTCAAATGGCATTGTGCAAGATAGAATTCATTAAAATTCTTGAATTTATAAGACCCGGGCACATAGCAGTACAGCAAACAATGGTTACATCTGTGCTTGATGCATCCTGACTCTCAATAATATATTTTTTGACCAACTATGCTAGGCAAAAGACTGAGTCATTTCTATTCACTCTCTAGAAAATTGCATCACAAAATTGTTTTCCTATGAAGAAGCAATCACAGAATATGTCACCTAAAAATGTAGAAAAAATGAACTATAGAGCTGGGTCAAGCAGCTAATTAATATAAATATTCTTATTTTCTAGATACTGTGTTTGCAGTATTGGTCAGCTATTTTTAAATTTGCAGCCTGTTGTGATATTTTCTCATTCTCACTCTCATTTGCACTTAACTTTGTATATTTTATGAGCCAATTCCAGTCTGTTCATGATCTTTGCTTCCTGACTCCAGCCCTACAGACATTAGCTTTCCTCAGGCAGCCCCCACAGTTGCATAAGCTGATTTATTATAATAAATCACACACATACACACATCTTAGATATACACTCTATCTATTATGTCTTTCTCTAACATCTTTTATTGGGTTCTGCTTCTCTGATTGAGATCTGACTGATAAAGATGATGATGACGATATAATAACAATAATAATATTGGAATCTCATACTGATAGAGAATTTATAACGCACCAAACATGATGCTTAACTCTTTCCAGGCATTAGTCTTACTTACTCTGCTCAGCTTCATTAGGCAGATGCTATATTCTCCCTTTCTGTGGGTTTTAAAAACAGAGGCACAGAGAGGCTGAGCAACTGATCATACAGCCAGTCAGCCTCAGCCAGAATTGCAACCCATGTCCCCTGGCCTGTGCCCTTTTCTAGTCCAAGGTGTAGCATGAGTGACAGCACAGGATGAGAACCCTCACACTATGTGAGGGGAACACAAGCAGGTTCAACCCTTTGGCTGCTCAAAGTCAGGAGTCACAAACAATGAGATGGAGGAAACCCGAAGGATTTCTGTCAAAGTCATAGCCACTGTTGTGCAAGCCTGATTTCTCCCTTGTGGGTGAGGTAGGTGGGCAAGAATCCTCATAAATAGAACAGAGAACATCACATCTCAGAGAAGGGAGGCACTCTGAGATCTGCTCATCCATCTCCCATGGGATAGATGAGCAAATTGAAGCTCTACAGAGATATGGAGAAGCATCAAGGTATAAATAGGCTATTGGATTGGTGATGGTAATGCCACATGGCACAGATTCCTTTTGCTGCAAAAGTCTCACCATGAGCCTGCACCCCATTGGGCAGGGGAACTCTTATTGTAGATCTTGCCATGTTAGGAACCAGGCAACCTTGAGTGGATTCCAGCAAGGACTACCCTCCAAAAAATTCAGTAGGGGAGCCAAGGGTTAGTATGAGATTTGAGGAAGAGATAAAATTTGACACATTAACATATCTGACATTCCAGAGGCAGAAAGTAGTGAGTCCCCAAACCTGTATATAACAACATAGTTACTGCAAAGCTGAGGAGGTGGCTTTGTGCTTTGGCTGCAGATGTGTTGTCGTTGGCATCAATGGCAAAGAAAGCATGGTGGCTTTCAGCAAATAATGTAATATTAAGAGTGGAAATAATAATAGTACTAATCATCATTTATCTCTTTAAAGTGCTATAATGATTCATAAATGGCTTTTTACATATTTACATTTATTTTATTTTATTTTATTTTATTTTATTTTATTTTATTTTATTTTATTTTATTTCAAGACAAGATCTCACTCCCTCACCCAGGCTGGAATGCACTGGCACAATCTCAGCTCACTGCAGCCTCCACCTCTTAGGCTCAGGCAATCCTCCCACCTCAGCCTCCCGACTAGCTGAGACTACAGTTGTGTATCACCATGCCTGGCTCATTTTTTGTATTTTCTGTAGAGACAGGGTTTTGTAATGTTGCCCAGGCTTGCCTAGAATTCCTGGGTTCAAGTAATCCACCTGCCTTGGCCTCCCAAAGTGTTGACATTACAGGCACCATGTCTGGCCTATTTACATGTTTAATAGGATATCGTCTGTCACTACTATTACTTCCACTTCACAAATGAGAGTGTTGAGGTCCACTAAGCAATTAGTCCTAGGTCACCACTCAGCGGGTACTGTGGAGCTGGTCTTGGTTAACTCATTTTCCACTGTTCAATGCCACCCACTACTTCCAAGGGCTGGGAAAATGTCTCTGGACAAAGACTGGGCAAAGATGATATTCCCCCATCCCCTCCATTCCCGCTTCTCTTTTGCTTTGCAAACACCAGAACATGTAGCTATTTCTCCTTGGGGGTGGTGAAAGGGAGGAGGTGAGGAGCAGCTGGAGAACCGGCTGACTTCCAGGCCGAGAGATGATGATGAGTTTGCACCACTGGCGGTCAAAATACAGAGATTAATTACATTCAACACAAGAAGTGGGTATTTATGGGCTGTCAGTCAGAAGAAAATATTTTGAAGCCAAAATTTGAAAAGTGTCACAACTGGTGTTCTGAATTCGTAGATATCTTGGGTGCCTTGTAATACCTTCTATTTTTCATTTAGAGAAAAGAAAATGCCTGTCTTTGAAAATCACAGTGGCTTAGAAAATACTCAGACCGAGGTTCAGTTTTGAGCTCTGTAGGTGCCATGGGCTGAGTGGCTGGCATGTAACACACTCAGGCAGAGATACTCCAGGAGGAGCTTCTGTACAATATGGTGCAGAGAACATGAGCTCAAGAGCTGGACTGGAGGTCCTCTTTTTTCCAGCCCTGAGACCTTTGGCAAATTCATCTCCATGTACTTGTTTTCTTCACCTGTAAAATGGGTTCCAGATCAACAGCCTCTCCAACTGGCCTAAGGGATTAAGTGAAATTCATTCATCCACTGCCCAGAAGAGGACGTTGACTAATGTTTTAGTCCTACCTGTAGCATTTGAAATAATTAACAAAACACTTTTCAAACAGTACCCATTAGATAACTCTTTGTGGAAAGAATGAATGAAAAATGAGGGGAGCCTTTAATTGAAATCTTGAGGCTGCTCCTGACATTGACCCTAAAATCTGTCTAATCTGTTTTGCACTTTTTGCTAGGTAAGAAATATCTGCAGTGATTCATAGGTTTTCTAATAAATAGCCATGCACATAGAATGTTTAATTATAGGTGTAAAAATGACAAATACATGCACAGCACTTTCCTAAACTTAATCTGTGCTATTTTATCTTATCCTCACAATAATGCAATGAGCTGCAGATACTATCACTGCTTCTGCTGCTACTTCTGCTAAATATTTGCACTGACTGAGGATCTGTTGGGGGCCAAGCTCTGTACTGAGTGCCATGTGCACTTCATTTATGGTGAATGCCTCAGTGCAGGCTATCAACAGCATTTTACAGAGTCAAGAATCAAACTCAAGCCAGCCTGATACCAAAGCGACTGTTGCAAAGCAAGGGTTATTGTCTTATCATGCAGATAAGGAAACACACTAAAAGGAGTTGCAAGACTTGCTTCAAGTGTCCCATCTTGTAGGAGGTAGGATCTGGAGCCGAATCCATGTATTCTTGCTTCAGATTCTAAGCGCCTTCCATGGGACTGTTTCTCAACTTGGTGATGGTGAAAAGAAGGAGGTGACCAGTCTGCTTTCATTGAATGCTTCTATCTACCAAGTCCGTGCCAAGCATCTAATAATATACTTAATCATTTGATCTCCCAAACACCATGATATATGTGTTCATAAGAATATGCTTGAGGGTTCAGTCTCTGAAATGTTAATGGCCATTACCTCAAGGAGGTATGGTAGAATTTCAGATGATGATGGTGATGATTTTCTTCTTTTACACATGGTTTTTGAAAACAAAGACAACAAAACTTAATGGCACAAACCCTAACTGCCTTTTCTTAGAGGTGTTATTTATCCTGACTTTCTGGCTGAGGAAAATTAGGCTAAGAGAGAGACAGTGAACGATCTGTTTAGAATTAACTTGCAACCCTTTAGCTCACCCATTTCACTGAGCTAACCCCGGGAGCCCCAATTTGCAGACAAAAGTACAATGTCCTGAGTGACTTTATAATCTCTTCCATGACAAGGGACATGGTTTCTTGGATGCTAAATTAGTGCCTAGATTCACATGGTAGTGGGGCCTCAGGCTTTCCTACAGCAAGGATAGACTGAACAGTTCAAGGAGCTACTTCCTAAATGCTGGGCTGCAGCTGGTCGGGTATGTTGTGTGTTATGAAGTTGCCTACGGGTATAAAATTCTCCTGACCTCACATTCTTATCAGTCATTGCTTGGGAAGATGGAGGTGGTGATGATACAGAGAGGGCCTGGGGACCACTGGTAAATGGGTGAGCATGTATGTAGTATGTATAGATTGTGAGTCTGGGATGATGCACATCTCATTTCAAACACTGTGGTGATGTGGGGCTTGTAGAGTAGGAGGTATGTGACTACCTGTTAGACCTTTTTGTTTTAGGAAGTTGATGCTGTGTCTAAAATGCAAAAATTTATATGACTCAGTAGAAAGTTCATGGTGAAAAATGACATCTTCCAGGTAATACTGGGTGAACCCTCCAAGACCATTTAATTCCAGCTTTGTCCACAGAGGCAAGCAAGTCTTCTACCATAGTTACAGCCAGACCTGTTGGTGGAGCATATTTATTAAAACCTAAAAATCAGCTCTTTGTTATCTTACTGCCTTTTATGAGCTAGATCAAAATGACCAGGAGCAGGTAGCAGGGTTTGGTAGAGAAAACACCAGCCTGGTTCTAGTCCTTAGCTCTGCCTCTAACAAGCTGTGTATCTTTGAATAAGACACTTGGGCCCTCTGAGACCCCTTATCTGTAAGATAAGAAAATGAACCAGATCATCTGAATGACCTATGAATACAATGGAGTTCAATTCAATTCTATATTTATTGGGTATCCACTTGTGTCCAGCACTGTACCCTGGTAATCAGAGAGAAGCTGGAGCTGGTAGGAGCTTGATTCTGTGATAGTACAATATACTTCTCTACATTACAGAGAAACCATGAAGACCCTCTACTGAAAGCTTTGTATACTGCTCAGGTGTTCCTTTAGGTCCGAGGTACCTATTCCGCCAGTTAAGGAAGCATTCTCACCAACACTGCTCATCCTGCCCTGTGACCGGTTCTGGTTGATGCTAGTGTCCAAAGGCCCTGCCCTTCCCTTGGGTTAGGAACATCTTTGAAAATCAACTTCAACTCCAGAGCCCTGCAGGGAAAGCTGAGGCCTAACTGCATTGCAGTTTAACTTCTCTCTTTGCCCCACCCTTCTTGCTTCACCTCTTCACAGAAACCCTTGTTCCTGAGAGCATGCCCCTCCAAACCAACCATGTGCAATTCTCTCAGAGTCTATTTCCTGGAGGAACTCAAACATTGGCATGGAATCCCATGGTCTTTGGGAAAAAGGGGTCCCTCCAGATCCAACCTTCCCCTATTCCCTTCCCTCCTTTCCACTGAACCCACATCCACTCAGAGTGGATCTGAGCATACCTGTTGCCCATCCCAGTTCCTGGGATGCAGACACAGAAATGCCTTCTGTGGTTTCAAGGGAGTAATTTGATGATCCCTGCATTGAGAGACAGCTCTCATAAATATGTCCCAGGGGCCCTGTTAATCTTTAGTTTTGAAAGGGAAACCAAGAAAGCCTAAGTTCTTGCTTTCCTGGTATCAAAGACCTGCAATCAGTAGCACTTCAATGGGAGCAAACTCCCTGCGGCCAGAACTTATCCAGGTAGCTGGAAGCCCAACTCTTCCCCTTGAAGTTAAAAAAAAAAAAAAAAAAAAAAAAAGTCTGAGTTGAGCACATGGAAGAAATTCATGAATACTTATTGAATCTGGGAATTCCAATAGATGATCAAAACTGTCAGAGAAGTCTGTGTGAGAAGTTGGCTGCATGTGGCTTTACTGCAAATCTCCATGACTGCAAGGGCATTTTCCACTTAAAAGACCAAGTGCTACAATTGCAGTGGCTTCTTCCTGCCCTTGGTTTAGAAAACCCTGATTGTGTCAGAGGACAGACTCCCCCACCTTCCTTGTAAACCACCAACATGTTTAGTACATACTCTGAGGAAATCTCAGTTGAGTTCAAGGTTCTGTGCTCCCTAGGAAACATGTGTACACACCAGAGTGGCACAGAATGGAAAACACACAATGCTAAGCATGTCTGAGTCGGACCCCCAAATCTAATACCAGCCAGGATGGTCATTTTGCTTCTCAGGATTCTTGTTTGTTTATTGATAAAAATAAGGCTAATTCTTAACTTCCAAAGATTTTGTTGGAATTAGAAATAAGGTTACATGCTTCATAGCATGTTGCATCTCAAAGCTGGTTATTATTAGTAGTAATAACAATACCTAGATAATACTGATATGACTAAGGAAATGAACATTAGCTAGCCTGTGTAATGCAGAGGCCATACAGCACTTAATGCTGACTCTATGTCATGGTCAACTTTAAATAGCATATAACAACAGACACTCACTCTACATGCATTTCCAAGATCCAGGTGATGCTAGAAAATGATGCTGCCAGAAGTATTAGTGCTTTTTCCCTGTAGTCATTGGCCTTCACCCATAGCCTAGCCAATGCTTGCCTTGAGCGGAAAGTATGAAGTGAGGGGAAAAGGTATTTCTGACATACAGAGAAACTTGGGGCTGGTAGGAGATTAAGGGATGGGAACCCTGAGCTCCAGGCTTGGCTCAGTCATGTACTAAGGGTGTGATATTGTGCAAATCATTCTATCTATTGAGCCTCAGTTTCCTCTTTCATTTATTCATTCATTTAACCAACATTTTTGTACATAGAGACTCAAATATGGTGTCTCCCTTATGCAAGAACCATGCAGTAGGTAAGCTAAAAGTAAGCAAAGTGGAAATGCTGACATGTTCAGTGCATGCGTGCAGATCCAAGTGAGAGCTATGAGAGTGGAGCCCTTTCTCTCTCACTCAGTGCCATAGATTCACGCCTGGCACAGCACATCAATATGCTCAACAAACAAATGAAGATGAAATGTTGCATAGGTCAGGAAAAGTTTTAGAGAGGAGGTAACACTTGAACTGGGTCTTGCATGATGAACAAGAAGAGGTTAGAAAGAGACAGGAGGAATGGACCCTCCAGGCAGAAGTAGAGCTGTGCAAAGGCCTGAAGCTGACAAAAACCTCTGAGATGTAGGGGAAACGTCTGCCATGACTAGCACAGAGTGTGTACAGGGAAGAATGAAATCCCCTGGTGGCACTATGAGAATGAAATGAGTTAGTAATGCTGAATGGTTGGGGGAAATAGGTTACGTGGTATTATTGCACCCTGCTACCTTGATGTGTAAATGTTATATATTTATCTTATAATTGTTGTTGTCATTACTTCAGATTTCTGTCTAATTGTGTTGGTCCATGATTGATCATTAGTAAACACATATGCATTGTTGATGGGAAGCTTGGCTCTGTGTACAGCATTATTGATGGATTCATTCATTGGTCCAACAGATATTTTATTCTGATAAATGTTAATTGCTGCTCAGAATGCCTGACCAAGGTAATTTGCTGAAGCGTGAGTTTGTGCTTCCCTGGTTCTATTTGTCTGAAGAGAGAAGGATGCTTGGAGGACTGAAATGTGGGCATGTTCTTTCTGTTCTGCATTTGTACTCTTGGCCTTTGGGGACACTGCTCAGTGCTTGCAGCAGAGAAGGAGGTTGGGGTTTCTCAGTCACACCTGAGTACTTCTTCCTACAGCTTCAGCATCCTATGGCTTCCTCCTTCTCATCACTCACAGAGCTAGCCCCCATCCATAGGCTGGCTAAGCAGGGATATACAACCTGGCAAGAGAGGGAACATCACAGTGTGCAAAGGAGGAAGTGGGAAGAGGTGATGGCAGAGGCAGCAGCTGAAGGGAGAGAGGCAGGGCTTTAAGGAGCAGATGGGAAACAGGATGGGAAGGGGAGATGCAGCTTTTATCAATGCAGGAGGGAAGAAAATGAAGTGGGAAAAAGGTGAGAGAAACTAAAGGACTAGTGGGATGAGAAGGTGAAGAGAGAGAACTAGGTATTGGAACAGAAATTGAAAAGGGCAAGAAAGTTGGGGCCGGAGGAGTAAGTAGGAAAGGAAGACAAATGGGATGAGGTAGTTCTGTGGAAAGACTCACTAGAGCAGGTGGTTATGCAGAGATCCTGGGCTGAGGGAGAGCTTTGCTATGTGGATGGATAGAGAATGTCTAAGACCACTAGCTTGCCAGCCTCCACTGATTCCCCAAAGTGAGGAGGTGTCGTGTGTCAAAATATTCAGTGGTGACGCATGAATTAGCAGAGATCAATTTGTGTTTAAGAAATCTTGATGGAGCAGCCCAAAGCACAGATCAAAGCTGTCAAGCGAATGAGACTGTTCATCCAATTAGCACAAATCCAGCACCTGGCTCTGCAGAGTGCAGCGGCTCTCGGGCTTGGCATCCTGATGGGGGAGTAGCATTGGCTTTGCTTATTTGCTTGTCTGTTTGTGTGTTCTGTGCCGGTGGAGGAAATCATCTTCAGGAATGTGCTGTGGGCCGTGCTTACATAAAGGTCATCACATCCCTGGGTTTTCAATAATCATGAGGCATTTAATGTGAAATGAGCTCATTTCCCAGCTCAATTTAGGCAGCATTTTCGCTATCTAAGGCAAATCAATGATGACTCTTTGGAAGGGACGAGGGCCACCAGCTCTTTCTGCTGTTTGCAGTGGTCGATGGAAAACGCCATCCCCGAGCTGAGGAGACTGAGCTTAGCACAGCTGTGGGCCCTGGAGACTTCATTAGGTGGGTTCCTAAGCAGACAAATCACAGCAGTTGGGAGCTGGGGCTGCAAAGTCTGTGTGGGACCCAGACATCTCTGTGTCCCTGGAGCTGCATCCTTTTTTCCAGGCCTCATACCTGGATTTCTATTTAGAGGTCCCGGGGCAGGGGAGGGGGCGGAGCGCAGGAGTTCTGCCTTGAATACAATCGACAAACACCTTGACCTCCAACTTAGTTCTTTCTTCTCTTTCTAAGTGGACTTCTTACCTGTACTCCTAGAGCTAGGTTAGAGTCCTTGTTTAACGCAGAGATATATTTATGGAAACAATCCTTTCCTTCTTCCTTCCTTCCTTCCTTTCTTCTTTCCTTCCTCACTTTCTTCCTTCCTCCCTTTATTCCTTCTTACTTCCCTGTCTTCCTTCCACAGTCCACAATTAGTTATTGAATGCCAATGGTGTGCCAGGCACAAATTGAACTTACATTCTAGTTGAGGGAGATAAGTTTAAAAACACACACACATAAGATGTCTCTTAGTCTGTTAGGCTTCTATAACAAGATATCATAAACTGGGAAGATTTTAAAGAACAGAAGTTTATTTTTCACAGTTCTGGAGGGTTGGGAGTCTAAGATCAAGGTTCCAGAAGCTCTATAATAGTAGTTCTGCATCTGAATTTCAAATTTAACTGAGTATCTTATATTCTGTCTGGCAACTCTACTGTCTAGTCCATTTGGGCTGTTGAAACAGAGCACTATAGAATGCATAGTTTACAAAACAACAAGCAGTTGTGGAAGCTGGGAAGTCCAAGATCAAGGTCCGCAGATTCAGTGTCTGTTGAGGGCCTACTTCCTGGTTCATAGGTTGCCATCCTCTTGCTATGTTCTCACATGGCAGAAGGGGTGAGGGAACTCTCTAGAGTCTCTTTTATAAGGGCACTAATCCCATTCATGAGGGCTCCAACCTCATGGCCCAATCAACTCCTAAAGACCCAGCTTCTTCTTTTTTCCCTCTTATTTTTATTTTTTTATTATACTTTAAGTTCTGGGGTACATATGCAGATCATGCAGGATTGTTACATAGGTATACACGTGCTATGGTGGTGGTTTGCTGCATCCATCACCCCATCATCTACATTAGGTATTTCTCCTAATGCTATCCCTCCCCAATGCCCCCACCCTCTGCTATTCCTCCCCTAGCCCCCACCCCCCAGGCCCCAGTGTATGATGTTCCCCTCCTGGTGTCCATGTATTCTCATTGTTCAACACCCACTTGTGAGTGAGAACAGCCAGTGTTTGCTTTTCTGTTCTTTTGTCAGTTTGCTGAGAATTATGGTTTCCAGTTTCATGCATGTCCAGCTTATGCAAAGGACATGAGCTCATCCTTTTTTATGGCTGCATAGTATATGGTGTATATATGCCACACCCCTTTATCCAGTCTATCATTGAGGTACATTTGGGTTGGTTTCAAGTCTTTGCTATTGTGAACAGTGCCACAATAAACATACATGTGCATGTGTTTTTATAATAGAAAGATTTATAATCCTTTGGGTATATACCCAGTAATGGGATTGCTGAGTCAAATGGTATTTCTATTTCTAGGTCCTTGAGGAATCACCACACTGTCTTCTACACTGGTTGAACTAATTTACACTCCCACCAACAGCGTAAAAGCATTCCTTTTTCTCCACATCCTCTCCAGCATCTGTTGTCTCCTGATTCTTTAATGATCGTCATTCTAACTGGCATGAGGTGGTATCTCAATGTGGTTTTGATTTGCATTTCTCTAATGACCAGTGATGATGAGTTTTTTTTTCATATGTTTGTTGGCTGCATAAATGTCTTCTTTTGAAAAGTGTCTATTCATATCCTTTGCCCACTTTTTGACGGGGTTGTTTTTTTCTTGTAAATTTGTTTAAGTTCTCTGTAGATTCTGGCTATTAGTCTTTTGTCGGATGGGTAGATTGCAAAAATTTTTTCCGATTCTGTTGGTTGCCGGTTCACTCTATTGATAGTTTCTTTTGCTGTGCAGAAGCTCTTAAGTTTAATTAGATCCCATTTGTCTATTTTGGCTTTTGTTGCCATTGCTTTTGGTGTTTTAGTCAGGAAGTCCTTGCCCATGCCTATGTCCTGAATGGTATTGCCTAGGTTTTCTTCCAGAGTTTTTTAGGGTGTTAGGCCTAATGTTTAAATGTTTAATCCATCTAGAGCTAATTTTTGTATAAGATGTAAGGAAGGAGTCCAGTTTCAGCTTTTTGTATATGGCTAGCCAGTTTTCCCAACACCATTTATTAAATAAGGAATCCTTCTCCCACTGCTTGTTTTCATCAGGTTTGTCAAAGATCAGATGGCTGTAGATGTGTGGCATTCTTTCTGAGGCCCTGTTCTGCTCCATCGGTCTATATCTCTGTTTTGGTACCAGTACCATGCTGTTTTGATTACAGTAGAAAGGCCCTGCTTTTTTTTTTTTTTTTCCTTAATATCATCACATTCATTCTTAGGTTTCAAAATATGAATTTTGGGGGGACACAAACATTCAGACTGTAGTAGGATGTTAGATAAGGATAAATGCCAAGGAGAAAAATAAAGGAGGGGGCGATGAAGATGTTGGATGTGCATATATGAACAAGTGCAGTGTGGTGGCTGCAATATGAGAATCCCCAATGACAGACAGAAATAACAGCCCTACCCTTTCCCCTGGGTCCGACCTCTTGAATGTGACTCAGACTTTGTTGGGACTTGAGTGTGCCATGCTGGCCATCTGCTTAGGATGATTCCACAAGCTCTTGAAACATTTTATTTCTTGTTTTTATTTTTTTTTCCAAAATGCCAACCTACTGCAGTGATCCAAGTGTGCTACTGGGTAAGGTTTCTGAGATCAGGGCATAGGAGATAATGTGGTTGCTTCTTGGACTAAATCCAACTCCAGGAGGTAGCCTGACATCTCTGCTTTGTCATGAATTAAAAATAAGCCACATCTGCCAGTCTCAGGGTGACTATGGCCACCATATATGGTTGTACAGGTTGTGTAATGAACAACCCAAGAGGGCGCTCTTTACATAGATGACAATGTGAATGGTGTGCCCTATGGCTGGGCAGTGTACAGCCTGCATGACCAACCACTGCAGACTATCTGGGTCCCCGCAAATACTGTACCCATACTTTGGTTGGACTAAGCACAAAACAGGGCATTGAATAAACAGCTTCTGTTCTAAAATTGGTTCTCACTAGGTACTTCCTTATTCTCACCACTCAAATGTCCTGGACTCTGGATCATGTATATGGAGACCTTTGAGACCCCCTATACTTTGTGACCTTAGCTGGTCCTCCATGCTCTATTACCTGCTTGATGTGGACCTACCCCATGCTCTCCCCCGCTGCATCTGCATCTCAGGCCTTGACCTGCTTTTTTGTGGTTATATATCCTTCCAAGCTCCTAGACCAGGACATTCTGTCAGCTCTGGCAGTCTGCTTCCTGTTTTCTAAAGAAGTTCAACTTGGGATGCACACTCCCTTTGCACAGGAATTGTGGGTATCAGATTTTGCCCATACATTTCTGTCACACCTTCAGGAGGGCAGAGTTAGGTTTGAGACCAAAGCCTATGTGACTCCAGATTTTCTGTGCTTTTACCTTATATACACACCTGCCTTGATATGTATGAATTCCCAAAAAGGCTGCACATGGAACAGACACTGATAACAACAGAAGAGATGAGAAAACCCTTTCTAACCGCCTTATCCACTAACAGAGGGGCAGGTCCATTAGGAAACTCATTCCTCCCACTTCCCTGACAATCATAATAATCAAGGGGTAGTTGTTAAAATGTAAGTTCCAGGGACCACTCACATCTACAGTATCAGAATTTCTAGGGGGATGATCCTGGGAAATGGTGTTTTAAAAACACATCGCAGGAGATTCCTATTATTGTAAAAATTTGGGAAACTTTGGAGAGAGTATAATAACAATAGGTGACCTCATGCTGACAGCCATTCCAAGTGCTTTCCATGCAGCAAATTTTTTATCCTGCTATCAACTTTTCGAGGTGGGTATTATTATCATTACCACTGTATGGATGGGAGAAGCGATGCCCAGAGAAATGAAGAAACTTTCTTAAGGTCACACAGATAACTTAGTCTGACTCTACAACCCATCTCTTAACTACCATGCTGTGCTACCTCTTAAAGAAAAGTATTCTGTCAACTTCATGCACAGGAAGAACAGGCAGTCACTTGAATGCTGAGATTGAAAACCCTCTAGGAAAGGAGATTTGCAATACACTAAAAGTGGCTTAGAAGTTCACTTCGTCAGAAAGCTTTGGTGTCCATCAAAATGTGGCCTAAAGAACTAGACTTGAAGTTGGTATGATTCACTCACACCTCTGGTGAAGAAAGGAATTTCTTGGGAGAAAGGAGGAAGGAAAATGAGCGTTCATCACATGGTGGTAGGAGGAAGAGGTAGCCACCAAGTGAGAAAGTGTGAGATGTTTTGCAGGAGAGCCTGCTGAGACTGAAGTGATCACCAGGCTTTTGTTCTTCATCTCACATACTCTACTCACACACTTTCTCTCTCTGCTGCTCCAGCTTCTAAATACCCTGCCTGATTGTCTGATCACATGACTTGTCCTTTCTCCTAATCCCTGTTTTGACACTTTTTATGACATTTATGGTTTGAGTGGAGTCAGAGAGACGTAGATTCAAACTCTGCCACTTAATGTCTGAGGGACTCTGGGAAAGTTACCATCTTTAAGCTTCAATCCTCTTCAATAAAACAGGAATAAGAAATGATAGTATACATCAAAATGCTGATGTAAGAATGAAAGGAAATAATACATTAGAGATGCTTAGCATAGTATCTCAACACGTTAATCACTCAGTGAACAGTTGCTGTTCTATTATTATTAGCCAGAACCTGCAATGTCCAATATAATAGCTCCCAGTCAAATATGGCTGTATGAACTTAAATTGATTAAAAGTAAATAAAATCTAAAAGCTAGTTTCTCATATACAGGGCTCAATACCTGCAGGTGCCTAGTGCCTACTGTACTGGACAGCACAGACAGAAAGTACTTTGTCTAACTTTCCCTCATCATCATCATCACAACTGCATCACCATCATCATCAA